>NC_139668.1:3337500-3345000 GCF_951799395.1 Argentina silus
CAGACAGACAGACAGGCAGGCAGACGTGTGGTGTGCCGTTAAAGCACTGAGCTGTAACTGGTGATAAAGGGGTTGAATGCTCCCCTGGGCATTCTCCCTTTATGCCCCTCAACCAGCCCCCCCCCCCGCCCGGGGGATAAAACAACTAAAACTGACCCTGGAACAGAGTCTTCCCTGTGGGATGGCCACGCTGCAGAGGCAGAGGGTGTGGCCCGTCTTCAGACAGAAGAGGAGGGGTTGGTGGTTTGTGGGGACCAGAGAGGGGGTTGGTGGTTTGTGGGGACCGGAGGGGGGGTTTGTGGGGACCGAAGGGGTGGTTGGTGGTTTATGGGGACCAGAGGGGGGGTTGGTGGTTTATGGGGACCAGAGGGGTGGTTTGTGGGGACCAGAGGGGGGGTTGGTGGTTTGTGGGGACCAGAGAGGTGGTTGGTGGTTTATGGGGACCAGAGGGGGGGTTGGTGGTTTGTGGGGACCACAGGGGTGGTTTGTGGGGACCAGAGGGGGTGGTTGGTGGTTAGTGGGGACCACAGGGGTGGTTTGTGGGGACCAGAGGGGGTGGTTGGTGGTTGGTGGTTTGTGGGGACCACAGGGGTGGTTTGTGGGGACCAGAGAGGTGGTTGGTGTGGCCCAGAGGGTGGTTGGTGGGTGGGCTGGGGGTTGGTGGGTGGGCTGGTGTCCTCTGGGGGGGGTTAGAGAGGGAGGACTGGCCCCAGGGCTGCCTGAGGCCACACAGTGAGTCACCACATGCCACCTGGGACGTGAGCCTGCTGTCTGGCTATAGGCTAGGGCAGCATGTCTGATCCATGCATATGGGTCCTGGTGTGTACTGTATGTAGATATGTGTCTGTGTAATGGTGGTGTCATGGAGGGGTGTGTGTGTGTGTGTGTGTGTGTGTGTGTGTGTGTGTGTGTGTGTGTGTGTGGATATGTGCAGTATGAGTCCATGTTAGTCAGTGTGGATTTAGCAGGTGCTGAGAGGGCTGGTCTAGGGGTCTGGGGGCCAACAAATTTGTGAAAAAGTAAACAGTTGGGTACTTGGTTTTGCTGGTGTGTGTGTGTGTGTGTGTGTGCGCGCGCGCATGCGTGACCTTTTCTGTCACTGAATGAGTAAGTGACATCTGTGCAGTAGCAGCCGTCCGTGTTTCTTCTACTGGCCCCGAGGGCCCTCTACACTCTCTCTGATGGAACCTCCGAGGCCTTCTCCCATAAACACCTTAATAAACCTTCCACACACACACACACACACACACACACACACACACACACACACACACACATACACACACACACACACACCCCTCACTGACTGTTGTTTATACGACTGTAAAATTCAATTACGCAGCAGGGGAGCGGGCTGGCCCGCATTACAGCCTGCCAGGGTGACATTTCATTTGCAATGAATCATGGGCCAGTGGAGGACACGGGGAGAACAAACAGCGCTTCTCTCCCTCTCCACGCCGCTGTCCTCCTCTCGACAGCATACACACTTTCACCCCTACGGTGCCGTGATGGGAACGTTTGGGGACATTTAACGACGGGCCCCGGTTTTTACTGCCCGGTGTCCGATACAGTCATGCGTTCCCGCCACACTTCCCAGGGTGCACCGGGGTTCTTGTGAGGTATTCAGCGAACACTGCAGCCCCACCGCCGATGACGCAGGCGCAGGCGGCAGATCCGACGGCGTCAACAATGAAAGTTTTAACGAGCGATTCAGTCAGGATTATCTCCCTTCCCCACCCGTCTAGTCACTGAAGCAAACGTCTACAAGGACACTCCAACTCGGAGGCCCTTAAATGTGAATAATGTCCTATCAAATATTAACACTCGTGGCTTTCCCGGAGCCAAGTGCCTTAACCAGGCGCCGCGAGCTTTAGACAGCCCCGAAAAAAAGGGCCTTGTTTTCTTGCCAAGAGCGAAAGCGTAGCTCGTAAGTCAAACATGATGGATTTCGGGGATTTCCCCTTGCTAGGAAAAGACTCTTTTTAGCAGGAAAAAATACATTTCATTACAATACGGAGAGAGAGAGAGAGAGAAAAACGATAATTGGAAAAGAGTTGGGGGGAAAAGTAGTTTTTTTACAGTAAACAGAGTAAAATAAATCAGGGAAGCCAAAAAACCCATGCTTCCACGACCAACGATCCATACAGTGACTACTGCATGTGTCAGTGGTAGTGACGCGTGTTAGCGTGTTTTAATAGTGTGTGTATCACCAGCACAACTGTGTGTATGATGTGTGCTTTTGATTGTAGTGTGTGGTGTGTTCAAAGTGAGTGTCAAGACGCTTGTGTCAGGTGTGAGTGTGTGTGTGTGTGTGTGTGTGTGTGTGTGTGTGTGTGTATGTGTTTTGTCTCAGTCGTGTTCCTCGCCCTCCTGCTAGGCTGAGGCCAGGTAGTCTGATGATGAACTGATCCTAGATCAGCGCCCAGCGCTGGATAAGGCCACTATCGTCCTGCCCAGGGTCACACTCCATCTCCATCTCCATCTCTCTCTCCCCACCCCTCGCTTAGATGATTTGCATCCATATTCCTTCGCCATCCTCTGCCCATTTCCTCTACTCGAGATTGGCCAATGTAGATAGCAGACTGTTTCAATCATCTGGCTGTGTCAATGTGGTGGTCCATTCTTGTAAGACACACACAAATCCCCTGACCGCTTTATGTTTCCATAAAACTGTCCGATATTCCCCTTTCTAACCCCCCCCCCCCCCCCCCATTTGACAGACATGCGTCAGAGCGGGGGAATAAATTCACGGTGACACGCGGGAGCCCAGGGGGGATAAATTCCCTGCGACACCTCAGATAAGGGCTCAGAGAACAAGCAGTAAATTCTCGCCCCATCCCAGAATGCATTACAGCAGGAGGCGGACACCGCTGACCTTCAGGTGTCATCATTTGCATATTATCAGGCGTGTGTGTGTATGTGTGTGTGTGTGTGTGTGTCTGTGTCTGTCTGTGTGTGTGTTTTGATGGCCCTGAACCCCACCAACTCAAAATCATTTAAAATTCCCAGAAAGATGCTCTATGCAGATTGCTTCTATAATCCAGTTATCTCTTGGACGCACACATGTACTGTACACACACACCCCTGCCTGATACACACACACAAACACACACACATACACACACACACACACACACATCTCTGTCCCTCATCCCGATTTTTGTACAGTATGAGCGAGTTCCCCATAGGGATGGTGATCTTTATTTAAATCTATTTGCCTGTTCCGGGTCCTAATCCCCTCCCTCAGAAAGAGGAGATTTCTCTTCCCCATTCTGCGCTGGTGTGATTTAAACCCAGGGGGGAGGGGGAATGGAGGGAGGGAGGGAGGGAGGGAGGTAAAGACAATCTCTCTTCGCTGTACGGTAAGCGATATGATAGGGAATCAAATATATGACCGACTATGAATAATCCGGTAATCCGTCTAGATTATTTGTATGTCTGTTATGTGCATTTGTTGGTCTGAGTACTGAATGCGTGCGTGTGTGCGTGTGTGCGTGTGTGCGTGTGGGTGTGTGTGTGGGTGTGTATGAACTCTTCCTCTCAGTGTGATGTATGTGTGTGTCATCGCTCTCTGCCTTCAGTCCTGGAGGCTGTGGTGTGCGTGCTGGGTGACTGTGCTCTTTCTAAAGGTCCACTTCACTTTCTAAAGGCACTTTAGGGCCTTAAACACTGAACACTCAGCATGGCACAATCCCCTACAAATGCGCACACGCACACGCACACACACACACACACACAGACACACGCACACAGCACTACAGGGACACACATTGTTATTGCTCCCACCAGTGATCTCTCCGAGTTTTCTCCTCCACTCCTCTCCGCCCTTCAGCTGTTCCACCCTTCATCCGTTCTTCTCAAAGACTTTCCTCCTCCGTCTGAGGGCTTGAATCGATCCAGCCTCATGCTTCCAGCCCCGGTGTTCTCCACCGCTGGGCTAAACTATTCTCCTCCACGGGGGCTAACTCCACGCCTGTCCTGCTTCTCTCTTTCTCTGTATCCTCCTCGCCTGTCTCCTTGTGTTTTCCTTGCTTCCCTCCATTGTCAGGTTAGCAGACACACAGGAACTCCTGGACAGGTACCCGGGGCCCGGGCCTGGCTGCTGTTAGCCTTTTTTACCCCCACCGCTCCATGTCTCTCCTCTCTCTCAGATCAATGTCTTCCCTTTCTTTCTTTCTTTCTCTCTCTCTTGTTGTCCTTGTCTGGGTCTTTCCCTTCGATACCCTCTGGTCTTCTCACTATCACTGGCTCTGTGGTGTGTGTGTGTGTGTGTGTGTGTGTACCCAGACGGATGCTCTTTCTGCTGCCCGCTGGGGGATATTGCCAATTTAGACCATGGATTCCGGACACATGGGGATCCCACTCTGTGTGTGTGTACCGTATGTTGGGTATGGCTGCGTGTGTTGGTGTCGGTTTGCAGCAGGGGTGTCACAGATACGGCCCACGGGCCAGAACCGACCCGTCGGGTGGTCCAATGACGCCCGCGGGTGATTGGACCACCAGCTTTGACATGGGAAGATGATAAAGTTCTATCAGAAAGCATGAGTTGCATAATGTCTCCTCCTTTGTTTTATTTCTGATTGGAGGACAAAAGTTAGACTCTCTATAGATCTTTATTATTGCTTGTAATTGATAAGTATAGTGGGTCATGAATTATTCATTATATTTTTTGTTCCCACCTTCAGATACCCGCAGGTGAACCCATCTTGAAAACGAGGCGTTCGTCGGAGTTTGAGTAGGCGACTGTAACACTGTCATACTGAGCTCTGTGGAAATGAGGCATTGAGTGTAGGCTGAGTATAAACTACTGTAATATCCAGAATCGTGATCATATAAGGAGCAGTGGACATTCCTTTAGTTTTACTAACAAAAGTATCCTATTTTCGGGCCCCTGTGAGGTTGCATTTGGTCCAACGCGTCCCGCGACCAAAATGAGTTTGACACCCCTGTGTGTGTGTGTGTGTGTGTGTGTGTGTGTGTGTGTGTGTGTGTGTGTGTGTGTGTGTGTGTGTGTGTGTGTGTGTGTGTGTGTGTGTGTGTGTGTGTGTGTGTGTGTGTGTGTGTGTGTGTGTGTGTGTGTGTGTGTGTGTGTGTGTGTGTGCGTGCGCTGACCTCCAGATGCTTCTCCCTACTGTGTCTCCCCTCAGACACATTTGTCACTTTGTCATTCTGGATGCGTGTGTGTTCCTGACACAGCTGGAACCTTCACCTTGTCCTCATTCCTTGTCTTTACACCCCCTCTCCAGACTGGACACGTCTTGGACCACCCTCCAGCCCCCTGCCCCCCTACACACACACACACACACACACACACACACACTCATACACACAGATGAACACACATTTCAAGACGTTTCCGGAAGAATGGAAACATGAGGAGGAATGCGTCACTCAGACTTGTTTCATCATGCCCATTTTCCACCTCTTCTACTTTTTTCCCTTTCCTCTCTTTGACTTAGTTTATCTCACTCTCTTCTTTTCCTCTAATGACTCGAGACTGTCTTGGGTCTTGATACGGTGGTTAATCATCTTTGGTTGTGCTGCTCTGAAACAGAAAAGGCCATCACTATTTCATTATTCTCCCTCCACTCCACAGTGTATGACATGTTTCATTTATCACTGAGTGTGTGTGTGTGTGTGTCTGTGTGTGTGTGTGTGTGTGTGTGTGTGTGTGTGTGTGTGTGTGTGTGTGTGTGTGTGTGTGTGTGTGTGTGTGTCTGTGTCTGTGTCTGTGTCTACTGTAGTTTGGTATATGTATGTTTGAAGAAGAGTGAATGTACTGTGTGTGTGTGTGTGTGTGTGTGTGTGTGTGTGTGTGTGTGTGTGTGTGTGTGCACCATCATGTGTGAGTGAGTGATCAGGGGGATTCTCCCCTACATGGTTGTGCTCCCAGCTAGTAGGAGTAATAGGAAAAGAGCTCTTTATTTCCCAATGTAGGAATTTCCCCGGAATGCTCTCCTCCCCCAAGACCCAACCACCGCAGGCAGTGTGTTAAATGCACACACACGCCATGCATGTTCCACACACTGTAATTGTAAGTAGCATGCGCACACACACACACACACAAAACACACACACTCACATCATGTATGTTCCACACGCGATGCATTAACTAGCACACACACACACACACACACACACACACACACACACACACACACACACTGAGTTACATGTACTGCACAGTACATATAATCATAAAATAATCATATTTAACCTTTATTTAACCAGGAAAAGCCCACTGAGACACAGTCAATACAACATCACAACATTTAAAATACAATCCAATCAGCACAACAACATGATCCAGCCTACAGGAAACATTTACACTCCTCCTGAACAGAGTTTTGCATCAGAGCTTAAAATGTAGGGGCACTAGGAGATCTAGGTGAAGCATATCTTGCAGACCATTCCATGCCTCTGGTGCACAATAAAATAAGGCTCATGTGCCCCCAGACGTGAAAATGTTAACCTTTTCTATCTGAGGAGGTCTGTAGTGAAAATGCTAACCTTTTCTGTCTGGGGTGAAAATGCTAACCTTTTCTGACTGAGGTCTGTCGTGACTGAAAGGCAGTCCTCCTGAAGGCCTCTTCAGCAGCAGAGGAGCATTTAAATGTGCATACAGATGCAGCTTGGCATCCCCTTTCCCCTTATTTGTCATTGATAACAATGGAGAACAAAACAGGAGCTAACATTGAACTCTGGGGTACCCCTCTACTCATCTCAAGGAAGCCAGACTTGTGATTCTCAGCTTAGAGAGACCCAATCATTCTTCATTAATTAATCCAACTAATTCAATCCAATTAATTCAACTTGTTGCCTTGATTTATTGGTGTAGAAAGGCAATTTGACCCTGACCTTGTCAACGTTAGATATTATGTCAGTTATTTACTTTATTGAAGTGTTCAACCATTCTGTAACCATTCCAGGTCAATGAATGACATTAAAGATTGCTACTTTAGTCTCCAAGGTGATTGACTGACTGCATTCTAAAAGTCACCCATGCATTTTATCTGTCACCGTGGGCATATTCATCAACTTGTCGTTATGACACCCATGCAATTTGTGACAGTTATAAACATTAATTACCTCCCTATATGTTACATAGGGCTTTTATAGTCGGTGTTAAGTGTCCCAAGTACGTGATGCACATCTTATGGTGCCACAATGGTGATAAAACAGATAGAGAGACACACACACACACACACACACACGCGCACACACACACACACATGCATTAGGCCCTGTCAAGGACACACTTGTGTCCTTCTCTCTCATTCAACGCACCGTTGGAGTGAATCATTACCTCAACTCCAGTGGCGTGCTCACGACACACAGTGATCTCATATTATCTACAGACTGGTTGTATGCACTGTATGGCTTTATCATGGTGTCTGAGGAGCAGCCGCTCTGCACTGATTGATGGTATGGTTGTGTCTGGGTGTGTCTGGGTGTGTCTGGGTGTGTCTGGGTCTGGATGGGTCTGGATGGGTCTGGATG
>NC_139668.1:3355000-3372500 GCF_951799395.1 Argentina silus
TGAGTGGAGTATCCTTAAGGTACAGATAGACCGAGAGGGAGGGATGGAGGGAGCGGAAGAGGGCAAGCAAGCGAGGGAAGGAAATAGCTTTTCGGAGAGAGGGGGAGAGAGGGATGGAGAATTCAAATTCTATGAGAGAGAGGGAGAGGGGGAGAGAAAGGGGGAGAGAGAGGTGTCAAGGGCAAATGATGGGATTTTTGGCAATCACCCGACTTGCTCTTTCCAGGAACAGTCTATCATGACCTTTTTGTCTGGCCCTGAGAGAAACCAATCATAGCTGTGTGTGTGTGCACGCCTGTGTACTGTATGTGTGCATATGAATGTGAATTAGTCTGTGCGCGAGAGAGCATTTCTCATCCCTTTGTGTATGATTGACAGCTGCTTCTCTGCTCCCCCTCTGTTTGATCACCAGCTGGGTTAGCTGTGGTCCCTGTCACTGACCCGGCCTCTGAGGACAGTGGTGGATATAGATGTGCCGTAGGGACAGTACAGAGTGGAGGACAGGCTAGGACAGGCCACAGAAGGACAACGGTGCTGTAGCTCTTTAACACATTTAGGGCCGAGGGTGAATAAAGTCACCAAAATAGTCAACATTCTAGAGTGCCAAGGGTGACTTTATTCACCAGAAATGCATCCATTATGATGCTTCACTCTGTAGCCAATCAAAGTGTCGTTGCTAGGTAAATACCACATGCAGTAATACACTTGGCACTCTAGGCGGTGAGTGTTTCCGGAATGATTTGGTAGTTAGTGAGTTAACACCAGTTCAGTCAGCCATACTGTAGACCTGAGGACTAGTATGGACACTGAATATCTGAGGTCTACGGTCCACAATATGTATAGGGGATATTTGTACAGAACAAAGGTAGAAAGGAAATGTCACACTGCAAAAATAAATCTCTGAATGGATAGTAGTCCACAAAGCTTCAGAATGTAAAGCTATCAACAACAGGATGCACTCTGAATTTTTTTTTGAAGTTAACTATAGAAGAACACGATAATGATTGTTGTAGATCCGATATGGGTTATAGTTCATCTAGCTTAGATACCAAGAGCCAGCTACGCAAATGTATTCCTAACTCATTCAAACTAAAATTCAAAATACATATACTGTATATAACCTTTGTGAACTGGTTGCAATTAACACATGCACTGTACTGTACTTAGAATATGGCCTCTGCGTATAACCGCTGCAATATTCTTCAACCAAAAAAACAAGGTTTTTAATGAAGTGTTTTTCCTCGATAAGCAGCCTTCCGGTTGCTCAGGGCGATAGAGTCCTAAAAGTGGATGTCAGCCAAGAGGGGGAGAGAGAGAGAGGGAGAGAGGTGAAAGGAGAGTTGTAGATACTGCTGCGGGGGAGGAGAAATCGATACCCACACTCCCACACAACCACAAAACAACATTGGTAGTGTGAACCCCCCTGACCCATGTGATGTTGATACAGTGTGTGTCAAACCATGCGTTTGATACTCTCTTGTTAGAAAAGTATATGTGTTACACTCCTCGGACTGAGACGTGGTCTGCAGATAATAAGCCTGAATTAACAGGGTGGAGAGATGTTAGTCGTATCAGGCATTCTACGAGATTTATTTCAGGGTATTTTTGTACGTGTTGGTTTCGCCATTCAGAAATGACACTTTTAATACACAGTCCCAGGACAGCATAAGTACGTTTGCACCTTACATACCTGAAGTAACCGGGTGGAGTGAGGAGACGGGGAGATGCTAGTCGTGTTCAGTAAAGGCAATTCTACTCAGCTCAGTGGAGACACGCGTCATCTGGAGGACTAAGCAGTCTTGAGGCCGTGTCTGATAAGTGCTAGACACCCAGGTGATAAGGGATGTCATAGTATGAGTAAGAGTTTATGGCGAATTCCTTTATGTACAGTAGGCCAGTGTTTAAAAGGTTCATACTGTTGTTGAGTAGACTGAGTTGTGAAGACTTGTGAAGAGCTGCTGAAAGCTATCAAGAGCTGTGAAGGATGTTAGAAAAGACCCATGAATTGAATTGATAGATGAATTAGGCTACTGACAGTGCTGACATTTTCGGTGTCCTCCAAATAATGACTAAAACAAACATTTTATTTGTTTTTTATTTATTTCACCAAGTTAACTGAGAACCAGTTCTCTTTTGTAGCAACAACCTACAGAAGAGTTGCAGGGGAGAGGAGAATAGTTTGACTGCAGAGTTTTTGCTTAATCAGCTTGCTATATCATAGAATATCATAGGCTTAATGAGTAGAAATGGTTTAAACAGGGATTGGTCATCTTAACGGGGACTGAAATATCCTTAAAAATACTCTCATACCATTTGTTGTAGTCATCATGCATTCTCTCATAGACCCTATGCGTAGGCAGCAACCTACAGGTGACGCAGAGAAGCAAGATCATGTTTTAGCGATAATTTGACATAAGCGCAAGTCGCCTTTCATAATGCAACGTATGGATTACAGAATAAAGTTAGGAATTTTCATGCGAGACAGGTGTAAGGAGTTTGTGTTTCAGTGGGATTGAGACCGGATAGAAAAGTAGCCTACATAGGACATGAGAAGATGGCTGTGACAAAGATGGCTAGTGTATCTTGCATAGTGCGCAAATGGACATTTTTCTGGACATTTAATAACCCCGTCACCTTCCCCCACCCATTAGGTAACAGTCGTCATGGTGCCAATGGTCTCTAAAAACCCACTGACAATGGGTTGTGATTACAGAGCCTTGCTTAATCAGCTTGCTCAATAAATTACCTCCTTGCATGAATGACAGAATATCTCCTAGGCTGTATTTGGCAAAATCAAGTTAATTATAGCAGATCAGCTCATGAATTACAGTGAGAGATACATAAAATCATAGTCATACTTGCTACTGCTGTGGCGGTACTGCACACTACCACAGCTCAACCATGAACCTTTAAAACTTTCACCTGCTGTACATACAAGAGCCAGGGTTGGTCCTTCTAGAGGTTAGGGATGGCCACCCCACTGCCTGATATAAAAGACAATAGTGGTGAGTACCAAACTTATCACCTGTAATAAAATAAAGTGCTGAATGATAGAGTGGATAGATTTAGTCCTTAACTAAGGAGCCAATATCATTTATATACAGTGTAAACAGCAACAGACCTCACATTTAACCCTGAGGCACTCTCTTTGTGGTCTCTAGAAATCATAACTGCAACATTGTCAGCAACTATACACTTAGTTCTATTTGTGAGGTCAGTCTGCTCACTAACAGTGAATGTTCCACTGTATCAGAAGCTTTGGATAAATCAATAAACAGGGCAGTGCAATACTGTTTTTTTTATCAAGGGCACAAACAACATCATTGACTACGAGGGATGCAGCTGAAATCCTATGTCCTATGTCCTGGCCTAAAGACCGATTGAAATGTGTTCAAGACACCATTCTGGGACAAGAATGAACAAAGCTGAGAGTTGACCAAAGATACTAATATTTTAGCTAGACACAAAAGCTTGACAACTTGGCAATAAGGATTTAGAGGTAGCACTTGGGCTGCTTTCCATATCTTGGGGATAGTCCCAGAGCTAAGCAAGAGATTAAAGATATGAGCTAAGGGCCTAGCTAGAAGCAGACCAGGGTCCAGTTGGTTGGGACTGTTGACTTATT
Organism: Argentina silus; assembly: GCF_951799395.1. Taxonomy (NCBI): domain Eukaryota; kingdom Metazoa; phylum Chordata; class Actinopteri; order Argentiniformes; family Argentinidae; genus Argentina; species Argentina silus. The sequence goes on from NC_139668.1 coordinate 3,358,626, forward strand.
TACATTTATTTTTAATCGAGCATCAAATCTGAGAACTGTCTAGAGAATATGGGATTCATGTCGCTGCAAAACTCTTTAGTTCCCACAAGTTTAGGGGCACCCAATAAACGTTATCAAACAAGTGCCTTGTGGAAACCAAGTGTTGATTAAAAGCATTACTAATGTCCCTTTTATCATTCATTGATGGGGCCAGAATGGGACATGATTTCTACGTTTCAGTGATTTAACACTTTTCCAGAATTTAGCTGGGTTTCCACCACTGATCTAGGTAATGAGCAGATTTTGCTTTCATGATCATAATAATGCCTCTATTTCTCAACTGTCTGCCAGTCTGCAGCAGAGGCAGCATTTCTAGTTTTGGCCCAGGCAGTATTTCTTGTATGGATAGCCTTCGACAATTCATTTATAAACCATGGATTATGTCTATCCTTTATCCTTAGTTTTTTAAAGGGAGCACGTTTGTCTGCAACAGAGTTAAAGGCTAAGAAAAGGTATGTGGGACACATTTTCACAGCTCCATATTAAGCAAAAAACCTATAAGCAAAAAACCTTGGTCATTGAAGTCTCTAAAACTCCTTTCAGTGATGATGCATGGTCTAGTTTTATCTCTAACACAGGCAATAGGACAAATGGTCACTGATGCTTAGGTGAAAGACACCACTGGATAAATTTGTATGTGGTCTATTTGTTAAGCATAATGTCAGTGAATGTCGATTAAGCTGGGTCCTTTGCATTAGCTCGGGTTGATTTAGTTCTTAATTGAGTCAAAATCAGATCAGCACATTTTGTTTTGATACATCTCGTCAGACACTGGCTTCCTCCAATCAAGGTTAAAGTCACCCATAATAAACCCAAGAGCACAAGGGAGGTCTGAAGGGGGTTGATAGACCCCTACCACCGCTATTTATATCTATAAATATGTGTGTGCGTCACATATGGACTGTTATCTTTGACTGTGGGTGTAGTCGCCAGATTTGCTCGGTTCTGTTTTGATTTAGGTATATTTTAGACGACGTGACTTTAGTGTGAATATGTTCCTGTGCGGTCTGTTCTTGACGACATGATTTTAAAAACAGAGTAGTCTATGAATAGTACATTATGTCTGCTTTGATGCGTGTGCACAGCCTGTCAGATTAGTGAACTGTATTTTCTAAACAATATGGTTGAATAAGCACAGTCTGGTCGGTCTGTGAATAGCACAGTACTGTTTGTCTGTTTCTATGTGCATGTACTGTACATTTCACACTCTTTCAGAATAGTTTCACTCTGTTCCAGACTACAGTATATGTTTTTATTAAGCAGTGTCTGCGAGGTCTGTGAATAGCACAGTATGTCTGGGACCGCCTGGTCTAAGTGCTTGTCCAAATGCTTGAATCACTTACTGCGTGAGTCTATGCTGAATCACTGCTCTCCATAGGCTAAACTGTCTGGACCGCGGTATGGTGCTGATTCTGCTGCAGGGGATGTGAAAAGCAAATCTGAAGGGTTAGGCTTTTCTCAGTGGTTGAATGTGGTTTTCTGAACTGCTGAAAGGGTTTCATTTGAAAAGAAGATGGTTTGACGATGAGTGACGGCTCAACCTATTAATCTTCCTGTCATTCTACCCCCTCCATCTTTTCATCTCTTCTCTCACCTCCATCATTTGTTTATTTTCCTTCTGCCTCTCACTTTTTACACCTCTCTCTCTTTCCAACTTCCTCTCCCCAGTACCTTTCCATGTCCTCCCCTAACTCTTCTACCACTTCCGTCCTCCCTCGCTCTACCATCTATCTTTCGCTCCAACTTTCTATCCCTCCTCCCCCGCAAACATTCCTCCGCCTGCTTTTTTCTTCCCTTTCTCCTTTCCCTTTCTCTTTATCGCTTGGCTTCACTCCTGACTCCTCCTGACACCATCGTCTGTCTCTTAATTAAAACGCGGGATGGGCTGCTTAGGAGAAAAAGAACGAGGGAGACATTAATGAAAGAAGAGTCCGTTAATTACACAACAAGGTCAGCGGCATTTTACCTTCACAGCTTAATTGGCCCCTGATTGTGTTTTAGGCCTCATTTTTTATTCAAACAGCGGGCTGACAAACCATGTTAATTGTCCCCTTGTGTGTGTGTGTGTGTGTGTGTATGTGTGTGTCTGTGTATCTGTGTGTGTTATGCTGGGCGTGTGTTATGCTGGGCAAGAACTCAATGTGGTTGGGTGCTGCCATGCTGACAGGGTGAGCAAAGTGTGTGTGTGTGTATGCATGCTTGCGCGCACCGGGAATGAGCTATTAAACTCATCGAGCGACCATAGATGCAGCTGCAGGTCCGTCCTTCTCTCCGATGGAGCAACTGTACCTCATCAGACATAGTCACCCTCACACCCCTGTCTGAAAATGTTTAACTGCCTTATGGTATGACCCTGACTCCCCCCCTTTCAAAGTGCTTAACTGCCTTATGGTGCAACCTGCCTCCCACTGCCATATCTATCTGTGTAGCAATTTGGCTGTTTTATGGGTTTCGCTCCGTTGATGCGTTTTATTTCCAAAGAGGAAAATAGTTTTCTTGTCCTTCCTGCGGAATAAGGCCTCTCCTGGCTGACTTTCTGACTCTGGTTTTATGTAGGTCAAAGGTCAAATGAAGTCCATTCAGGGTAGCTAGTAGCATCATGCTGAGAAGCCCTGACCATATGTTTGCCTTTTCCTGCTGGGTTCTACTCAGGGGAGCAATCCTGCCCAGAGATTTTGAAGCCAGCTTTACCATGTGGCCAAGTGGGGAACTGCAGTGGCTGGTGATGAAAAGCATATTTCCTCATGGAAACCCATGTTAAACTTTGTATTCCATCTGGTCAAATAAGACTGTTTTAGGCTGCTATTTCTTTCTATTATATCCTCATTTTACATTTATTATTGTTTTCATGTTTATTTTTAGTTTTCATGTTTATTTTTTCATAGCCCAGAAATGACATTCATGCCGCTGATTCATGCACGTGAACAAGCCTTGGACTGAACATAATTCATTTATATATGTTATTAAATGTTGTCTTAAGACTTGATGGATTTTGATGGATTGATGGATTTTAAGATTTTAAGTTTAAGACTTGATGGATTTTAAGTGTTTTGTGTTTGCACTAAGCATATTGCATCTTTTAGTGTTTGAGTAGGGGGGACATATTACGTAGAGTGGTAGAATATATCTACACCTTATCCAGTCGGTGTAGATATATTTGACATAAAGGCATTACTGCACATATAACATAGTCAGGCATAACACAGAGACCAATGTTATCATCTTATCCTGGAATCAATCTACCTTGCCTCCCGTTGCTTTACAATCAGGGCCAGCAGCTTACGTGTCCTATACTCCTCATTCTCAGGAATCAATTTCCCTCAGTTTGGGCCAAATCTGGGTCACAGATGCTTAATGAAAATGGCTGATTCCCCCCAAAAATTCAATAATCCTAGCCTGTGCCGCTCTATGGTCTTCCTCCGGGGTGAGTCAGAATAGTCTCAGAGCCATCGGTGGCAGAGTGGGCTTTTGCTCCAGAAGACAGCGCAACGTTTCCCTAATGCCTTCCCCAGCATGAATGGAATGTTTAAGAATGTAAATTTCAAGAAAGAGCATCACAGCGTTTTATGGCTCTGATCATCTGAGGCAGGCCATTTGTCAGGGTTTTGTATTTCATGTTTCTTAAGCTTTATTTCAATCAATAATTCCCTTCATGAGCCAGTGTGTCGAAAGGAAGTCAATGTCCACTCATTTGAATTTTGTATGACTCATACTTCTTCACAACGTAGCTGTGAGCTAGCTATTTTAGCTATGGCATATAGTTGTTGCTATGGGAGACCAGGGACTTAAATGTCAATTGTAGAACATGCTTAACATACCCCATTCATTTTGAACATGTTGAGACATTTCTACAGCTTTGCCTGTGGTCAAAACGTTGGTTTAACACTAGAAGCCGCGGACCCTCATTAGCCCCGTTTGACAGCGCTGCCAGTGTGTGTCAAGGCTGACTAGCGACCAGCTAGTGCTCAAAGTGCTTGAATTTCCACAGTTGGGCTTTCTAGTCCCGCCCCGTATGATCTCCAGTTTGTTTACATTCTGCATTTCTTAAGGTGGTGAACTATGGAGACACTAGTAGCAACACATCAAATCCTCCGGTTTCCCAACAGGTTATGGTCCTTAAGCACTTTATGACAATTGTATTTGTAAAACGTTCTATTCAAATCAGTGTGATGTGTAGTTAGAATGAGCTCACTTAGATAATGCTTGCCACCCAAATGCTTGCCACTAAAGTTCTCTAGCCAACTAAAGTACTTGGATGATAAGAATAACCCCCCCCCACCCCTCCCTAATCCGCCCCCAAGCCCCGTTTGGCTTCATAAGGACCAGGGGGTAGAGGAAGCTAAAAGCTGGAGTTTTAAGTACCAAATAGGCCTGGAGCCCTGTTGAAGCCCAGGAGTGACTTTGGAAAAGCAATTGACCTTGGCACACACTGGCACATACGACGTATGCCCCACTGTGGGAAAGCCGGCTATTCCTAACCCAAGTACCCAGAATGAGGTCTGGAGACGTCCATTTGTTAACATAAGTGTAACAGTGTAATCATTGAATTAGATCCATACCTGGTTTTGTTTAGTCAGGAAGAATCATAAAAATACCAGATTTAGTATTTTAAAGAGCTTACATATTGAATATAACATATTGACGGCCTGAAAAATAAACCTGTGGCCAAATGTGAAACGTCAATGCTTGATAACAAGTACAACAGAACACAAATCTGAAGCAGTGATGACTTGTAATAAATCATAATTATACATATATGGAAGGTCTATACATTAAAGTTAAAAAGTGGACACAAAATCACTTCTTATTTCAGTCGCTGTATGTGCCTTTACACAAATGCATCACTAAAGACCACAAACAAATCCATCGACTCTAAAGCTCCACCATGCAAACCACATTCAAAACAAATCTTCTGAGGTTTCGGTGTGCCAGATCCCCAGACAGTTTGTTCTGTGTGCATCTGCCCAACTGCCATTGTCTCTTTGTGGGCATTCTCACATTCTTGAGATGCATCAAACCTGACCGACAAACTTGTCAGACCAAGCTTTTGTTGGAAACAATTTCTCAACAGTGATGTTGTCTACTGGCTTTCAACATCGAGTTATGAACAAAAGTGTTGCAAATGTCTGTCATTGGAGCGAATTTGTCTGTCTCCCTGCATGTGGATCTTGTGGCCTTATCAGTCTGACACACACAGTGTAGCCAACATACAATCATACACACACTGGTGGAAGACAATAAATAGGCCTAGATCTTGCTTCTAGCTGTATGATAAACACTATCAAAAGGACGTACTGTAGCGGTATGTGTCTGTTCTTTGCAGGCTGGGTGCACGTTGCAGGGCTTCTATTCACATGTAATCGATTTGATTCAGGATTCAAGATTCTTTATTTGTCACGTGCATACAAGTATACAGTGAAATGCAAAAGTGACAGTGCCACAGAGTAGTGCAACAATAAGTTTTAAAATAAAATAAAATAAAATAGAAATAATAAAAAATATAACCAGTATAAACAGTATAAGCAGTATAAACAGCGGTGAAGCAATGTACACAATGGAATGGATCATGCAAATAACTGTGATGTTACGTCTCTGTGTGTCTATGTTGCTGATATGGCCATTACGGTTGAAGCAGGTAAGCCATTCATAACTGTAAGGTCAGTTTCCATTCACCATGATGAGGGTAAAGCTACACGTGAGCCTTTCGGTGGGCGGGTGTTAGTGGCATTTATATCCGTTAGCTGCTAGTGACACAGGATGAACACAGACTTGCAGCTGAATCAATCCCGGGCGCCATGTTCCCTGCTGTCTGCCCGCTTGCTGTGAGCGGGGCTTCCATTTGAACCGACGGCGGCGGCGATAACAGAACGGCACCTGGAGACATCGCCACGGCTGTTCAGCTTGCCGTTCGCAGGCTCCTTTACTTTGCATGTCGCTCCAGGCACGGTGTAGTCATGCAACATCTGTGCACTATGTGTAAAAAACGAGACCGTGAATGACATTGAAGATTACCATCGCAAATCATAAGAAATGGAGTGTCACTTCAAACCGCAAGTGTGCATAACCTTCTGTTGTGAGACAAATCAATATTCCCTCAGCATAGCTGTCTTCAATCTCAATATCAAGCAGAAGTCGTATTTCTAGGTAACGTACTGTAGGATGGGCTGGGGAAAGCACACTCACACCCACACACACACACACACACACACACACACACACACACACACACTCTCTTCAGGAGGAGCGTTTCAGATTGGATCTCATTTCACAAGCTCTCAAAACCAAAATTGCCTTGACATTCACATGCAAACATGTGCGCTGACTTGTGCCTGATGTGGTTACCATGCAAATGAACAGGACCCTCCTCCACACACGCTTTCCTGCTGCAGAATGTGTCCATCTTGCCCTCCCCGGCTCCTTTGAGGAGTGACACCTGTGTCAATGTGTGTGTTGGGGTGTGTTGATCAGTGGTTCGTGAACACTCAGCCTTCGACTTCACGGGTGACTGCAGTCACACACAACCCATAATGACACTGCCCTCCTGTGGTGTTCCTCTTCACTCCTGTCCACTCGTCAGTGTGTGTCCCATCGCTTACTCATTAGGCTCAGAGTGTGTGCTGTGTCTTTGCGTGTGTGTACACACTTCAGGTGTATGTGTGGGGGCTGGGGGGGGGGGGGGGGGGGGAGGGGGGAGGAGGAGGAGAATGAGGGAATGGCCCGGTTGTGGACGTGAACAAATCACTCGGTGGCCGGGCTAAATGGAAGCCATCCGTCAGGGAGATGGGACACAAACAGCCAGGAGATGAGCCCCCTGGCCAGCATTGATGTCATAGCCAATCCCCCTTGTCCTCGGATGGCCAGATCTGATAGGGAGAGGGAGGACCATGATGAAGTAGAGAGAGAGAGGGGCAGAGGGAGGGAGTGAGAGAGAGATGAATGAGAGAGGGAAGAGTGAATTATTTATTTTATTTTATTTGATGCTCTCATAATCAAATGAAGGGATAAGTCGGGGCTGAAGGAGAGAGGACTGCAAGGAATGCAAAAAAGAGCAATACATTAGGAGAAAGAGGGACACCACAAAGGTCCATTCAGTTTAGCAGCTCTGACCTCTGAGCTGGGCCTATAGCCAAAAGACTGAATGGCACTGATGAAGGGAGAGACTGAAAGAAAAAGAAGAAGAAGAAGAGAGATGGAAAGGATAGAAATGGAAAGAGAGGAATATGGACAACGAGAGTGAGAGGGAGGGAGAAAGAGAAATGGAGAATGAGAGAGAGAGAGAGAGAGAGAGATGGCGATATAAAACGAGAGAGCAAGAGTTGGAGAGCGAGAAATCGAGACAGAGAGATTGATGGCTAGACAAAGAGAGAGCGGGAGAGCGAGGGAGGCAAAAAGGACAGCGTGTCTCTTTAGACTGAAGTCCCTAGTAATTGTCCCTGTGTGATTGGGATGAAGGCAGAGAGGAGCAGTGTAATATCCGGTAATTGAAGCCCTTGTCCGCCACCATCCCATTGTTCCACTGCGGAGATAAGCCCAGAGTAAATGATAGAGGGGGCTGTAGGGAGAGATGGACTGTGGGAAGAGCAGGAAAACAGGAAAGTATGGGGGGAGTGAAGGAGAGAGAGAGTCTCTGAAGGCTGCCACAGTAGGAGTAAGGGACAGTTCTCCTGGTCTGTGTGTGTGTGTGTGTGTGTGTGTGTGTGTGTGTGTGTGTGTGTGTGTGTGTGTGTATCTGTGTGTATCTGTGTGTGTGTGTGTGTGTGTGTGCGTGTGTGTGTGCGTGCGTGCGCCTCAGACTGCATCAATAGCCCCTTTGATGGTGACGGTTGATGACATGGCTCAGTAGGCCTTTGATTATGATGTAAGGTGCTGTGTTTCGGAGGATGATGTAACCATTGTTTCTTTCCCTGAGGGATTTGGAGATTTGTTGTGTACAGTAGGTCAGTGTTTAATACAGGAATGTGTCAACGGCAGCAGAGCACAGTTACCGCTACACAGGCAGCGAGTCACTTCAGATGAACTTGGCATAACGTGGATCCAATGAAACATCAATTCCAAGGGGACAGTTGTGGACATTTCGGCGTTTGGGGTTTAAATATGGTTATGATCTTACGTTTAAATTAGGAAAAAAATATATTTAGATTAATAGAGCTACTGTACCTGTCACCTCTATTTTGTGGTCCACACCGGCTCCACACCAGTAAACCTAGACATGGATTAAATTAATTAAAACATTTTAACGGGCTATAACAAAAAACACAAAAAGACTAGGAATGTAAAGCCAGAATGTAAGTTGAATATGCTCTTAACATTCTACTTAACTTCTATAAAACCAGAATGGGTCTGTAATGGGCAGGGGAAGGTGCAATTACGATTACGTGAGTGAATTTATCATCTTCTATCGGCTACCGAAGACCCATTGGGAGATATTGAGAAGAAATGTCGAGAAGAGATTCAAGTTAGATTCAGTTTGACAGTGCATTTCACACACACGATAAAGCAATGGTGAAAGATGTGACAAATGGTATGCTATTTACTGCAATTTCATTAATCAGATCAAATAACATAGATGGGAAGTCTAATAGCCTACTAATAAAGTGAAGAAAATGCGCAAAGCATCCTGACAAAATTGTGTGACGTTCCAAACATCTGAGATTAATTGTCACTGAATTTGAAATTGACAGTGGTTTCAGTTTTTAATCATCCATACGCATGATTTAGGAACTTGTTGACAAATGAGGCCCACTGAACATGAGCCGTTATTCACGACAGGGCGGTTGTGTGGTAAGCTATGAACAATTCACATCTAGGATTTCCCTCGCTTCACCCCACCCAAATGGGCCACAGCCATGAAGTAGAGACATGGGAGAGAAAAACAATCTTCTCTGTCCAGTCTACTTTTCTATCCATTCTCAATCTCACTGAAACCCCAAATTCTTTATTCTGTAATCCATAGGTTGCATTATCAAAGTTCATTATAGGTTACGTTATTATTCACGTCAAAATACCGCTAAATCATTTTCCCCGCTTCTCCATGCTGTCACGTGTTTTTGCGCATATGAGAGAATGCGTGAATACTACAACAAACAGTATGAGAGTAGATAAGAATATTTGAAAAACGCAAATTGGTCCCCATTAAGATAACTTGATATTCAAACAATTTCCACTCTTCATCTCCCTCTAATGAGCTAATCTGCTCATCAGCACTGTTTGGCCAAATATAGGCTATGAGATATTCTCTCATTCGTGCAAGAAGTTAATAGCAAGCTCTTCTTCTTAGCAAGCTGATTAATTGAGGCTCTGCCACAAACTATTCTCTCTCTCATGTTAATTTTTATGATTATTTTGTTACAAGAAAGGAACACAAATGTCAACGCAGTCAGTCATTTGTACCACAGAAGGATGGATAATTCAAACATCCTTCACAGCGCTTGTCTCCACCCACCTGGTGGCGGCTTTCGGCAGCATTTCACACGTCTTCACAACGACTATCTGCCAGAGCAGCGGCATTGAGTCAGCCCACCTCAGCGATGACAACATGCGTATTTTAAACAGTAACCAACTGTAGCCCCCCAATTGTGCTGATAAGACTGCTTTCGCATGTTTATCGAGCTCCCAGCCGTTTGATGTCACGGAAATGCTTGCATTCCATCTAGTTGTTCCACACAACAGCAGTACATTTTATTCCGATGTGTTTGGCATGGTCTCCTTATCATTCCTAATAGATGAGGAGCTGATGATGTGATTTCAACCTTTCTACTGTATATAGGTCTGTAAGGGGATGTCACTGTACCTCGTTGTGCCTTTGTATGCACAGGCTCCTGGAAGATGTTGTCCGTAGACACAGGTTTAGGATCAACCTCTCCTGCCTAAATCCTAAACTTCAACATTATGGTCAAGGGCCATATTTGCCTTCCTACCTTTTAGCAACACTGATTAGAAGGCTCTCAATGTTATTGTTCAAAGCTAGTTGGAGTCATTGGTGTTGGTGTCATTCATTCCCCCCACCGGTTTGATCCCTCAGACCTTTAATGTACCCCCCCCCCAGACACACACACACACACACACACACACACCCCCTCCCACCATTAACCATTAATGGGGATTTATTCCATCGGTTAGAACGTCTTTCATACAGTAGCATTAGGAGCAGAGAGGCAGTGATCTGAATATGGGCCCATGAATTATTGATTCCACCAGCCCCCGCCCGCAAATCTAACCCTGACATTTGGAAATAAGACGGAGCAAAATTACGGCCTGAAATAATGACTGCCATTTGGGGTGTGTGTGTGTGTGCGTTAGTGTGTGTCCGTTAGTGTGTGTGTGTTAGTGTGTGTGTGTGCGCACCTGCCTTCGTTGATGTATGTGTAAAGCAAACCCCTTTTAGCCATATTAATATTCATTAATGTGTCCTATCAGAAACGCACAGAATCAACTAATTGCTTGCATTTACTGTATTAAGTCCCTCATGATTTATTAATAGTGATAAGTAGTGAGGTGAGTGTGATTGGAGAGAGAGGGGAAGAGGAGGGGTGCTTTGAAATGTGATCACTTCTACAGAGACAAAGCATTTGTCAAGTGAATCACCTGAAGCAAAGCCTGACAACCATAGATAACATTGGCCTTACCAGTACCCAATTGCACACTTTCCACAGCAGGGCTTACATTGTGAGTGCCAAGGTGTGCCAGGGCCAATTTATTTTCCACAGTCAGTCCCGGGCTTCAGCATTGCTTACTCCGGGCCTATTCAACCAAGTGCTTTAGTTGGCTAGCGAACTTGGTGGGTGGCAAGTATAATCCAAGTTAGCTCGCTGTGCCTACACAAATCACAAAACACAAATCAAATGGATTGAATCAAGCTTTTCACAAATAAAATGGCCATGAACTGTTACCAGAGTTACTAGAACCTGTTGGGAAATGGAAGGATTTAAAATGTTTTGCTAGTGTCTCTGAGTTCGCCAATTTACGAACTGCAGATCGTAAACAAACTGGAGATCAAACTGGGCGAAATAGTTGAAATTCAAACAGGCTTGTTTACTAGGCTTGAAACACCGGGCTTTGAGCACTAGCTAGCCCCGAGTAAGCCTTGACACGCATTGGCACTTCTGTCGAAAAGCAGCTATTGATGGACACATTGACATTTTAGCTTTGAGACATACTGTGTGTGTGTGTGTGTGTGTGTGTGTGTCCATACCATCTTTTCTCTCCTCTATCTGACAGTTATGTCCTTCCCTCAGGCAGTTGACATACGGTAGCTCTGTGCTACACCTTAAACAAGTTTATACTATTGCATGTTTGACCCCCCCCCCCCCCCCCACACACACACACACACACTCTCACTTTCTCTCTCTCCCGCTCTCTCATTCTGAAGAGTGCACTATGTATGACCCCTTCTCTCCCTCCCTCACTCCCTCCATCATCTCCCTCCCTCCCACTCTCTCTCTTTCTCTCCCTCTCTCTTTGATACTTCTCGATGCTTGAATCCTGTTAGCTCTTGGCTATCTCTACCCCTCCGCCCCTCCGCCCCTGTCTCCCAGTCTCCTGTCTCTTCCCACTACTCCCCTAGGGGGACTTGGCATAGCCCAGTGTTTTATATCTGTGTTATTACACCTGGAGAGTGTGTGTGTGTGTGTGTGTGCGTGCTTGTGCGTGCGTGCGTCTGTGTGTGTGCGTGCGTGTGTGTCTATGGAGATAAACACACACACCATGTCCCTTATAATCAAGGTACTTGCTCGACGCCCAGGACAAATTGATCAGTGAGTAGCCAGATGTCTTGGCAAAGCTTCTCTCTCTTGCGCGCGTGCTCCTACTGTTCAGCTGAAACGCCTTGGCAGTCAGCTTCAATTAATGTAAGGGAGAGAGGGAATGCTTTGAATATGCTTTGAAATGATTTCTTTCTAAACTAGTTTTTCCTTACTGGGTGCTTTTTGGAGAATGCGTGTTTCCTGTTGGCTTTCAGCATTGATTGACATGACCCTGTCTGGCGATGACAGTTGGCTGCACTTTGATTTCGGGCCCGGTACAGACGCCCCCAGATTTTGTTCTCTTTATACAACCTATCGTCTTGACTTTTCGACCATTAAAACCACTTCGCTGAGTTGTACTGACAAAACACACACACACCGCCATAAGAAAGAACATCATCCAGTCAGCTTTGATTTGGGCCTCCATAAAAAGACAGGAAGAGAAAATGTGGCTTCTTTGTTATCCAGATACGACACTTCTCTCTCCTCCCAAAATGAATTCTGAGAGAACGACTCAAGTATTACTTTTCTTGAATACTGAGAGAAAATCCAGCCGCTTTCAAAGCTGTAGCACCACTCTCTCTGCTGTGCTGAAGGGAAAGTGTGGGCTCTACAAAGCAGGCTGTTTTGTATTGGTGTAATGACAGACATTAGACAGTCGATTACAAGGTTCTTCCAGCCTCCGCCGCCATACACACTCCCGCTTTCCCATTGCTCTCAGAACTGAAGGAGCTAATCGGTGTGTGACGGAGAGAGAGTGTGTGTGTGTTTGTGTGTGTGTGTGTGTGTGTGTTTGTGAGAGATAAAGGGAGGGTGTGCGTGTGATATATTCCAGGTATGTGTTTTGTCTTTGTTTGTGTGTGTGTGTGTGTGTGTGTGTGTGTGTGTGTGTGTGTGTGTGTGTGTGTGTGTGTGTGTGTGTGCCTTTGTCCGGCCATTTGTGTGTGGGTGTTTTTGAGTGTGTGTGTCTGTGTGTGTAAGTGTGCATGGCGGCTGTCATCTCCTCATCCTTACTGACCCATTATTGACTCGGTGTTCCACCCTGACACAGTGACGGAGGTGAGAGTGCCGGCCAGTCTTTGGAGTCACGTTCGTCTAGACACGGGGAATTAGCATCAGTGGGAATGGGAGTGATGACTGTTACGGCAGAGAGCGTGCTGGAGTTGTTAATGCAGGAATGCTGTTTGGAAAAGAGGGACAACGATTGGGGCAGAGCTTGCTGATTTCACACCCATTACCACTCAGAGCAGAGGCGGAAAATGAAACCGAGAGAGAAAGAGAGGGTTTGTGTGTGTGTGTGTGTGTGTGTGTGTGTGTGTGCATGTTGGCCTGTGTGTCAGTGGAGGCTGGTGGAGGTAGACATCGGAGGACAGGATGTAATGAATGGACTTAGGAATGGTATCGAACATGTGCACATTACAGTTAGCCTGTCCTCCGATTTCTGCCTCCACCAGCCTCCCCTGGCGTGTGTGCACAATACACATATCCATAGAGCTCTGTTAAGTGCTGTGTGTGTGTGTGTGTGTGTGTGTGTGTGTGTGAGAGAGAGAGAATGTTGTGTGTGAGTGTTTGTGTGTGTATGAACTGTTTTGGGTCATGTGTCCTTGTGCGTCCTCTCTCTCTCTCTCTCTCTCTCTCTCTCTCTCTCTCTCTCGCCCTCGGCGCAGATGAAAAGAGTTGTGTAATAACTTGTCAGTGCGACATTAACATGAGGGAAGGATCGGGATGACAAAACGCACTAGGGAATGAGAAAATATCAACAACAAGGGTCAAGCAGTCGAGTGTCTGAAGACTGCTTGCCTAGCATCTCCATATGTCAGGCTTTAAAACCTACTGTCTTGTTCACTTCAAGTGTTTATCCTTAGAACTGACTCATCCTATCTCTCCTCTCCCTCTCCCTCTCTCTCTCTCTCTCTTTCTCTCTGTGTCTCTGTCTCTCTCTCTGTCTCTCTCTCTCTCTCCCTCTCTCTCTCTCTCTCTCTCTCTCTCTCTCCCTCTCTCTCGCTTACTCCATGCAGCTAAACCAACTAAAACAATGTAATATAGCCTTTTTCTAATGGATTGTTCTCTCTCTCTCTCTCTCTCTCTCTCTCTC
>NC_139668.1:3377500-3385000 GCF_951799395.1 Argentina silus
CAAGAGGTTCTACGCCCAGGTGAACGTGTCGACCAGTCTGCCAGGTGAGGGGAGGTTCTGGACGCGTGGAGGCACGCGCGCACACACACACACACACATGCACACACACATTCACGGGTATATATAAGCATATGTATGCTACAATCTGACTTCATAGAACAGATCAAAAAGCACTGCTGAGACCCACATGTCACATGAACTGTACTATGCGCATTCTCACAGAACTGCTCACACACACACACACACACGCACACACGCACACACACACACACACACACACACACTTCATCAAGGCAAGGCAAGGCAACATGCTTTAGCCCCACACACACACACACACACCCACCCAGCGTGACACACAGAGAGAAGAGCTAAGAGTCTAGCAGTGGAGACATCTCATTTTCATCAACACCCTTCACAAAGCCATTAGCCAGAGGCTTTAAAAAAATACTCAGCAAAGTGTCCCCGTCAACGGACACAAACACAACTGATACTGCGTGAGCTCAACTGTGAAACGACTTCACCCCACTCCATACACACCCTCGCTATACGTCTGATGACTGTCGGCTAATATTTCACAAGCGCCAAGTGTCTGTGAAATAGTTTTCATTTGCTACATTATATTGAGGAAAATAAGCTTCTGGAGACAGCGTGTTTTGTATTCTAATTGTTAATTAGAAAAGGAAAATATAATGCATTATGAATGGAGTTTTTACATGAATGCAAATTTGGAATGAAATGGCACTTAAAAAAGTGAAAAAGCAGCACTTAGTTAAGTTATCATAATGGCTTCATTACGAGCAAATGTTTAACTGGAAGTATGTTTTTGCGTGCAGTGGTGTGTGCGTGTGCGTTTGTGTGTGTGTGCGTGCGTGCGTGCGTCTGTGTGTGTCAGTGCTCTGGGTTAAATGCTGTCCAATTACAAATTGCGGTTCAATATCTGCATGGGCTTGACCTAACAGCTTGTGTGTGTGTGTGTGTGTGTGTGTGTGTGTGTGTGTGTGTGTGTGTGTGTGCGTGTGCGTGCACTGGAATGTATAGGATAATCAACACAGTCTCCTAATTAAATCGTGTGCTTATACATGAGAGTACACGTTCCCAATTGCGGGTCCTGGTTGACACGTCAACATACACTGTGAGGGTCCGTTTATTTGCGTGACTTAAGAAGACTGTAAGAAGAATCTTTATTAACTTTGAATTGCGTAGCGGTTAGGCAGTATTAGGCATTAACTTTGAGTGGTTAAGGTTAGGGTACGTTGTCAGGGGAAGGCATTAGGAAACATTAGCATTAGCAAACATTAGCATTAGCAACAATAATTAGCTAATATTGTTGTCCGCAGCGCTATTTGAACCAGCGGTCTGCGGGTTGCAAGGCAAGTTGTTACTGGCTCTACCCCCCACCAGCCTCCTTGTACGGCCTTCTGCTTCTATGTATTGATCATCTATTTCCATTTTTCTCCATTTCTGTCAGAATTGCCATATTTTTTTTAAAAAACACTCAAATTCAACGCTACTTTGCCAACTGAATGTAAAATGTGTCAGTTTTAGTTTCCAAATGAAATGGTCACTTCTGTTAAATTTGACTTTTATTTGACTTTTATGTAAGTGTGTTTCAAGAGTATTCAAATATATCTGTACTTCTTTAGTATACTGAAAATGTATTCACTATGCACCTAAATATATTATTTAAAATGTATGCTTCGAATTTCTATGCCGTTAAGTTGTATTTTAGTATACTTAAAATACATATACTTAGGCTCAATATACTTAGTGGTATTTTACGATATTTATGAGAAATATATTGAATACGCTGGTAAAGTGATTGCATCACAATCAAAGAATCCCATGACAACGAAAATATCTGGAGACAAACATCGCAAGCTTGTAAAGAAAGGTACTGATAAGATATTGTAAATACAGCTATAATAATGACGAATATTCAATCATATTATGGTGGGAGTACATTAACCAAATATTTCCATTTTCATGTTTTGCAGCGCTGAACTTTCTTTGTGTCTCCAGTGACGTTCCACTTTACCAACGTATTGCAATGTAATTACATTTGTATTTAAGTACATTTTATTTTCATCCCTGGAGAGCATACTACTAGTACTAAGCATACTGCAATAACCCTTGCTCAAGGCAAACTACTTCTGTCAATCATTTTCACGTTTTTTTCACAAATGTCTTAGTTATATGACCTTGAAAGTAGCGCTATAAGATGGAGCAAACAGTGGAGCATTGCTTTAAAAACACACAAGCACTGACAAGTTCACCATTACACAATTCAGTAGATACACTTCACAACACTTCCACTCTGGGTCACGTTGCTATCTCTCTTAGATAAAGGAACATAGCATTCTCTTGGCCCTGAAATAAGAAGTTGTCGATGGTGAATTCAGTCTGAGTACTGTAATCTCTCCATTTACTGAGGCACTTAAGAAGTAGAAGCGTCAGACAGACAGACAGACAGACAGACAGACAGGCAGGCAGGCGAGCAGTCGGGCAGACAGCGACTCCACAATCCTCACTGTTCTGTGTATAACGGACAATCGACTGCACTGATCTCACTTGTCCCCAGCTCTGTCCACCTCCAGCTACAACAACTTTACGCTCTGTTAAATCGTGTGTGCGTGCGTGTGTGCGTGCGCACGTGTGCGCGTGTGCGTACCATTTTTTTTTTTACACATTCTTTATCTTTCGGATCTGTCTCTCTCTCTCCTCTCTCTCTCTCTCTCTCTCTCTCTCTCTCCTCCCAACCACCCCACTAATTTAGCCATAAATCTCTCTGGTCCTGAGAGTGGAGGTCTGTTCCATGGTGTGCATTCCAGAGAGCCGCCCCCGGGCTCTTATACATTAAGAAGGAGAGACGTATAAAACGCTGTGCGTTTATCGCCCTGTGCATATTTTAGGCTAATCCACTCTGTAGAACTCACTCTGTAGAACGCTCCCTCGTTCCCCGGTCGAGGCAATGGAAGTATAAATCAGTCAGTGGGAAAACTACACCTCAAGGTTAAAAGACCCGCCATCCTTGGAAAGCGGCGCCGAACTCCTCCCGTCCTCCCTCCCTCCCTCCCTCCCCTCATTCTCAGTCTCCTCAACGGCTGTCATGGCTCAGAGTGAAGGGAGGGCTATGGCGGCCTGTTAGGAGACGTGTCCTTTGGTGTTGGTTTAGTGGTTCAGGGGGGATTGAGGAGGATTTGACCAATATGTTGGTTGGATTGGAGAAGGCTTGTTGGGTTGTTCTGTTGAGAGCTACTGTATGCTGGTTTGGTTTTTGTGTTTCTCTTTGGCTCTAGAACTCTTGTCTGGTGGTGATGTGGCTATTTGTGGAGTTCTGGTGTGTGTGTGTGTGTATGGCACGTGGACTGGGCGAGGAGCAGAAAAGCGTGACCAAACCCCCCCCCCCCTCAGCTTCCCCAGAAGGTTAAGCGCGCTGACGCCCTTGGTGTACCCCGAGACAATATGCCATAAAAAACACAACTGACCTTTATGAATACTGCATTAGTGACTTTGAACAGATGCCTCTGCTCTCTTACTGTTTTTCCCTCACTCTCTCTTTTTCTGTCTCCCTCTCGCTCGTTATTTGTGTGTTTGTGTGTCTCCCTCTCTCTCTCTCTCTCTCCCTCTCCCTCTCTCTCTCTCTCTCTCCACCTTTCTCACTCATTCTTTCTTACTCCTCTCTTTTGTTCTCTCTCTCTCTCTCTCTGTCTCTCTTGCTCACTTGCACCCTTTCCTTGCCCTCACCCTTTCCCTCCCTTTCTGCCTCTCTTTCCTTCTCTGACCCTCTCTCCTTCTCACCCACCTCTCTTTCTCTCTCCTCCTTTCGCTTGCACTCTCACCTGGCCCCTCACACTTTCCCTCTCTCTCTCCCTCTTGCTCGCTTGCCCTCTCTCCTTGCCCTCACCCCCCCCCCCCCCCTCTCTCTCTCTCTCTAACTCTCCCTCCCACTCTCCCACACGTGCAGTTCTTTATGGGGCTCCCTATGATCAGTAAAGGTGTTAGCCGGAGGTGGGGGCACCATGCTTTGGCCTCTCCACTGCTGCACTAATCTGATACAGGGAATAGAGGCCATTCAGTTCCAGGCTGAGGCTCCTAGCGAGACCATATGTGGTTATTGCCCTATCTCAGTTCAATTAGGCTCTGCAGGGGCTCTGAAAAGACTCCAGAGCTTTTCAGGGACTGTACACATGTGCACATACCATATATATATATATATCACACGCACACCCACGCACACCTACACACACACACGCACGCACACACACGCATACACACACACACACACACACACACACACACACACACACACACACACAGGCTACCCTGACAGAAGGGATTTTTCCTGGATAGGGAGAGAGGTTGGATTTATCTGGGCCCTCCAGGCCCCAAGGGGATGTGAAAGCAGGGATGGAGGGAGAGAAAGAGAAGGGCGGAAGGTTGCGTGTGGAGTAAATTGGGATCACTTCCCGCCCCGGATTTGTGTGTGTGTATGAGTGTGTGTGTGTGTGTGTGTGTGTGTGTGTGTGTGTGTGTGTGCGAGAGAAGCCCCAAAATGGTATCCAACCCAGTGGTTTATCCCCCAGTGGCATATTTAAAGTCCTTTAGATGAACACGAAAGGGGGCAGGGAGAGGGGGAGCAGGGAGAGGGGGAGGAGAAGGGGGAGGAGGAGGAGGGAGGGAAGGGGAAGGGGGGAGGAGAGCTGTGGGTCAGGGATTGACATTTCAATATCTTCAGAGGATTTATTTGGTTTGCTTTAGATGCCCTGTGCCTGTGGAGAGGCACAGTCTGGGCTCTGGACTCCTACCGGAGGTGAGGGCCAGGATGGGGGAGAGAGGGAGGAGGGGAGGGGAGGGTGGGAGGTCAGGGTACGGAAAGTTAGGGGAGCAGGGACAACCAGGGGTGGTCGGTATGAGTGTAGCGTGTGTGTGTGCGCGTGTGTGCGTGCGCGTGCGTGTGTACGTACGTGCGTGCATGCGTGTGCGTGCGTGCGTGCGAGACAAGTTGCATTTACTGCACATTTTAGTTTGCACTGACAGGGGAGGCGGTTTGTGTGTGTGTGAGGTGGTTTGTGCGAGGCGGTTTGTGTGTGTGTGAGGTGGTTTGTGCGAGGCGGTTTGTGTATAAGATGTATTACGGGTGACTTTTAACTCGGAGTGTAAACAGACATCCCTGTGTGAGTACATTTGCACGGCACGGACAGACAGGCTGGCAGAGAGCTTCTCTAGTTCCCCATGAACCAATGTGCCTTCACCTCAAGGATCCTAAACACCTCGTTCTCCCTTTGAGGCACGTCCTTTTTAAGAACGCCTAATGAGAAGTGATGGCTTCACCAACCACGACATGAATTGAGTCATCAAGCAACTTTCCATGAGACCCAGACACTTAAGACGCTTTGTCACCCGGTGATGAGAATTTTAATTGGTTACCTCAAGTTTTAATTGGAGTCTATAAAGACACACTTCATGTTCGCGCAAACAGTACATTTAACGTTTGTTCAGATGGTTAGTAGATTGACCGCACACACACACACATGCACACACACACACACACACACACACACACACACATACAGTACACACATACACACACAGTTCACGCACGCACGCACGCACGCACGCACGCACACATACATTCTCAGTTAATCAGAGTAAACTGCTGGACTCAAAGTCTCCTTTTTAACACTTATGAGCCTCTAGAGAGACTCTTCAGACAGAGGTGGCAGAAGAAAGAAAAGAACATTGTTTCTTCAGCCCCTTTCATTTCCTTCCCCTCATATCTGCTGGTGTTTGTGTGTGTGTGTGTGTGTGTGTGTGTGTGTGTGTGTGTGTGTGTGTGTGTGTGTGTGTGTGTGTGTGTGTGAGTGTGTGTGTGTGTGAGTGAGAGAGGGATAAGCCCCCTGCTGTTAGGGTGTTGATAGGTGTGTGTGTGTGTGCAGTATGTGTGTGTACACAGTGTCTCTGTGTGTGTGTGTGTGTGTGTGCAGTATGTGTGTGTACACAGTGTGTGTGTGTACACAGTGTGTCTCTCTGTGTGTGAGTGTATTTGTCTCAGGTGGTTTGTTGATGAGCTGAACTGTCTGTCAGCCTCCTGCTGAGACGCACGGTGACAGGCTCACAGGCAGCTGTCTCTCCTCTTCTACCTCATACTGGGGCCTCACACTGCACAGATGGAACGCACACACATACACTCACACACAACTTATCCTCACACACCTACACACACTATCCTCACAAAGTCTATACACACTTTCCAACTAAGTGAGTTAAAGATGTCAGAAGGGGGGGGACGCTGAACGTGACTATGACATATAGTAAGCACAGGAGCAGGCGATCACAGTGTACACCATAGCGTTGCTTTCTGCTCAAATCAATGACTGACTGACTGACTGACTTCCACTGCTATTCAATTAAAACCTGTTTCTGGTTTACAACAATAAATGACGCACACACTCTCGTAGCCTCTCCCAACCCACCGACTGACTCGCTTAATCACTCTGTCACTCACCCTCTTCTCCCTCTATCACACACTGAGCTGTCTATCACCTCACACACACACACACACGCGCGCACACACACACACACACACACACACACACACACACACACACACAGAGGCAGATCAAGCCCCCACAGCATATTATCATGTACTTTAGATGGGAACTGTATCTGTGGCAAGTTTCTAGTCCCAGCTTCTCTCCCCCTCCTCCCCCCCCCCCCCCCCCCCCTCCCCGTCTTCCTCCCCCTTCCCTCACCCCCTCACGTATGGGAATATCTAAAGCCAGGTGCGTGTGTGGGGGCGACAGGACGCTTTCTCTCTGAACGAACCGATGATATGAATGATAATAACCACGGATAATGCATGCCTCCGACTCTATCTGGCCAACCATCCCGCGGAGGAGAATCCTAGGTAATATCTTCCTCCGCTATCCCTCCTCTTCCCTCCCTTCCTCCCTCTCTTTCTTCCCCTCCTATTTTGGGTAGCACGGAGTAATTGAGGCGGTTTTATCTGGGCCAGCGAGGCGAACAGGCGAGTGAGCGGATGCTGATACTGCAGATTACACTGGGAGCGGGGGGGGGGGACATCCTGCCAGATAACGTGCCACCGCTGGGCCAACTGATTAAAACTGGGGGTGCCGTTGCCAGATAGTGAGCCCTGGGTGGGTGCGTGAGCGGTAACACAACATCATTATCGCCGGGGCTGTCTTTGTGGCTCACACAGATTCTGATTGAAGGGGAGGACAGGAGTTGGTGATGGTCGGGGCCTCGTTCGTGAGTCGAATGATTTAAAAACGCTGTGCAAATTCTGACTGTCCTTGTAGGGGTATGGAGATGAACTCTGTGGGATTGTACGCCCATGCACGCAGAAACACACACACACACGCGCGCACACACACACACACAAGTAGACCTAAGCTTGCTATTAGGATCTCTACAATTCTAAGAATAAATATATATATATATATATATATATATATATATATATATATATATATATATATA
>NC_139668.1:3390000-3397500 GCF_951799395.1 Argentina silus
TCAGGAACACAAAGTTCGAACTAGGAGCAAAAGCCAAGTTATTGGATTTGTGTACAGACAGCCTCCCACTTTCTCAGTGCTTCAAGAGTTGTAACCTAGAGACCTTTTCTCCCCCACTACCCCCCTGTACAAGTTCTCTCCTGTTAATCATAATTAAATTAAGAAATAAAGAAATAAAAGCTTCTGATGATGGATTCACTTAATTAGACAAATGTATTTGCTAGTCGTTTTGGATAAAAGCGTCTGCTAAATGCCGTAAATGTAAATGTAATGTGCCAACGTTTCACAGACGTTTCTCACTCTCTCTCTCTCTCTCCCCACCCCCCCTTCTCATTCAGGAACAAAAGGACCAGAGCTACTCCACCGTCAAGACAGCCGCCACCCGCATCAGTGTCAACAACCTCAAACCTGGCACCACTTACGTCTTCCTCATCCGCCCTTTCTCCACCCCGGCCCCCTCCTCCCTCTCCTCGTCGCCCCTCTCTTCCTCCGCCTCCTCTTCTTCCTCCTCCTCCTCTTCCTCCTCCTCCTCTTCTTCCTCCTCCCCCTCCCCCATCGACTACGGAGCCTACAGCGCCCCCCTTGAGCTACAGACACTTGGCGAGCGTGAGTGCCCGTCTTTGCCTCTTCTCCTCCTTCTTTTTGGGGGTTTTTTCTCCGCTTTTCTCTCCAGCGCTGCCAGGCAGCTTGGGATAGGGCCGTGTAGGCGTGTGGCCAGCCCACACAATGAGGCGTCCTGTTTGCTAAAGACAGAGACAGAGAGAGACGTGTGTCTGTGTGGAAATATATACGTGTGAAGCTTTGGGATATTTGCCGCCAAGCCGTGAAATGGTTCCTCTTTTTGCGTGCTCATAGGGGGTCTCTTTTTTGCCACCTATCTCTTTGTGTGTGTGTATCTGTGTGTGTGTGTGTGTGTGTGTGTGTGTGTGTGTGTGCGTGCAGTGCATGTGTGTGCATGACGAGTGCATGAACACATGTTCATGTGTTTGTACATGTGTATCTGTGTGCTCCTTTCTGTGTGTGTCCCTGTTCTTTGCTTCTTTGTGCTTTTGTGTGTGTGTGTGTGTGTGTGTGTGTGTGTGTGTGTGTGTGTGTGTGTGTGTGTGTGTGTGTGAATTTAATTTATGTGTGTATCCGTTCCACAGTGGCCTTGGCGTCCAGTGAGCAGAACCCAGTGGTGATCATCGTGGTGGTGTCTGTGGCTGCCCTCATCATGCTGCTCTCCATGGGAGTGGGCCTGCTCATCTGGAGAAGGTACACACACACACACACACACACACACACACACACAAACTGGCAATCTTTCTACATCCACAGCACATATAGCACACTCTATCTCTCTCTCTCTCTCTCTCTCTCTCTCTCTCTCTCTCTCTTTCCTACACACACACACACACACACACACACACACACACACACACACACACTAATCTACTGTAAAAACAATACAAAAAGTAATTCTTCCTTCTTCTAGCATTGTGACTGCTTATGGCCCCTGGTCCTAGCATAGATTTGTTGTTCTTATAATGACTGATATATATATGATTCACTTACTTAGACAAATGTAGTTGTTGTAAGTCACTTTGGATAAAGGCATCTGCTAAATGTCTAAAATGTAAAAATGTAACACACACACACACACACACACATACACGTGACTCCATTATAATCCTGATTGCAATTAATTCAATGATGAAAACCACTCTCCCTTTGAAAGCATGTCATGACAATGAGAAGAGCTTAAAGCCATGTTCAGTCAGCTTAGCTTAGAGCAGGCTGGGATAAAGAGCTTTAACAAGGAACTTTGAGTGCAGCCATCTTTGGAAGGGGAAAGGATCCAATGGATTGTTTTACCCCATAGGCATTGTTTTAAACTGACGTTGCATTAACATTGCTTTTTGGTTGTATATCCATCTGTCATGACAGAAAACGGTATGGTGCAGCAATGTCAACATCAAAACATTGTATGAAGTTATGTAAAAGGATGTTGATTCACTGTCTTATGCCAACCATAAAGAGACGATGGAAATAGGATGTGGTAATACTGTCTCATAAAAGTTATTTTAGGATCGTAGTCAGGCAGTCAGAAAGTGTCATTGAGGCAATGTCTCATACCAAAGTTTGCAAGATATTATAATGTTAACATCCCAGAGATGTCAGTTTTAATATTAGTATCCACTGTTCAACTTAGGTGTTGGTCTGGCGTATTCTTCGAAACATTGTATGAACATGTGAGAAAGGTTACCTTCAGGTTATATTGTTTTCATTGTAAATGATCTGTCATTGTGCCTTTGAATAGAATGGACTAGCTACCTTAACTGAATGACGTTGTCCGTATTGTTCACTCCAGTGTGTGAATGTAGTATAATAGTTCCAAACTGAGGGCAAAACAGGAAGTATTCTCAGTTAGAATAATATAGATAGATAGATAGATAGATAGATAGATAGATAGATAGATAGATAGATAGTTTATTTTAGTGTCACTCCACAATTGAACAATACAAAAATACAGATTTAAAAATCACATTGTGGACCACTCAAAGAGTTTTTAGACGTAATCTATACATCATTTGTATCAACACAGTATATATAATACAATATATACAATATATAATACTATACACATGTTTAAAAAAACGAAATACAAGATATAAAATACAAACGGATATTTAGGCATTTATAAAGAAACATCTACATTGCAGAATAAGATTGCAGGCTTTGGCACAGGCATTTACATTACTTTTACCATTAATATACGTTTACGCTTGTAATAATGGGTTAGGGTTAGAAAAAAAATGTTTTTATATCATTATATCTGTATAGCCCACACATATATGAGATGGCTGTAGAGTTTAGTGTGGGTTAGGGTTAGGTTTTAAGTAGGTTTTATGTTTTAAGTAGTCACATGTATAGCATACAGGTGATCCCATTCAAGTACACTGGGATGTACACATGACTAATTTCAGAACATTATTTTAATGTTGAGGAGAAATTTCATACATGGTAGAATAGAAATGTACTTCACTGAACTGGAACTTATTGCAAAGTAATGTGTGTTTATTAAACATATCATACAAAAATAAAATAAAAGTGCAGCTTAGAACCGATACAGTGCAAAGTAAAATACATTCTAGCAATGGATGAGTAACATTATCAAAGTTAAATATTTGTATTCAAGAAATCCTCAGTATGTAATAGAGTATAGACTATACCCCATCAACATTAGACAACTATGCAGAAAACACTGGATCACTGAAATCAATGGCTGGGGCATAGATGAACTGAAACACTACATAACAGTACCAACAGATGTGTTGTCTTCCCAATGTAGTCATGAGGGTGTTAAAAATCTGCAGTGACCTAGTGGCACAGCAAGTAAGGCACTGCAAGGTTATGAGTTCAAATCCTAGGTGAGGACAAAAAGTGAGATAAGTTAAATAAAATGCAACATGTAAGCCTGATTTTAAATAATTCCATCAATTTAATCGATTTTATTTGTACATTGAATAAGGTACAAATAAGTCATTGTTGTTTTGTATACATAAAACGGTGAAAATGTATGTGGAGCGCATTACAGAGTGACGGTCGCTTCACTCTTCATCTCCCGTTCTCCGTGTGTCTCTCTCCCCGTGCCGCAAAGGCGGGAAGCTCCTGTCTGCTTTACTTTTCCGTTTGTCTTTGAAATGGACTTGTTTGCCAGGGAATTCAATATGCATATTGGAAAGCTGTACTACAAAGATAAAGGTTTCGATGGACAAAAGTGAGCACATAACAGTTTTCCATAAAAGCGACACACACACACACACACACACACACACATACACACAAAGAGTGAGGGCTGCTACATTCTTCATCTCCCTCTCTCCCCGTGCTGCGAGGGCGGAAAGCTCCTGTCTCGTTTTTTTTCATGGTTCCATTTTTCAATCAACTTTTGTACCAGGGAAATTAATGTAGAGCTTAGAAGTTGGCAATTTCTGATTTGCCCAGGAAAGGCTCCATGGTATTCAGCACCATATTGTCAAACACTCACACACCCGTTGGCCAAGATACATGGAACATTGTATGGTTAAAGTGGGCACGTGTCCTAGTAAACATGGCCAGCTTTATTTGGGCCGTTATTCTATCACTAGGGACCTGAGGAATTCTTTACTTGTTTTTTTTCTTTCTTTTGCATATAAACGTCTCCTTTAAAGATGTTCCTAGGAGGATTCCCATAAGCACATTTAAAGCACAATGTGAAACTCTGTCGCTAACTCTCTGGAGTGTGGCGGCACATGCATTGAGGACACAGTAAGCTTTGATTTCCATGTTGATAACGTCACGTATCAGGTGGTCACGAGTGGTTCTCATTCAAATCGCACTCGCTTTCATTTCTAAGGTGTGTGTGTGTGTGTGTGTGTGTGTGTGTGTGTGTGTGTGTGTGCGCGCGCGCGCGCGCGCACGCGTGTGTGAGATCTCAGGATTCAAAGCGAGTGCTCTACAATACAGTTGTGATGCACAACTTAATCGTTCAGCTGTGAGATTCTGTATCAAGAAATTGCATTTTTAAAGAGCACATAAGTCATGTATGTTTTATTCAGTTCAGTGGAGACACGGTATGGAAAGTGGTTTTCTACAAGCTATTCCAGCACTGCGGTTTGTCATCTGTCCAAGTCTTTAGCGAGCCCAACTCGTACTGTACACGCCAACACACACTCCCACACACTCCCACACACTCCCACACACTCCCTCACCCCATCACACATGCTCTTGTGCATTTGCATACACACTCCCACAAAGAGACACACAATAAAACACGGACACCCGCAATCACATTTTACATTTACATTTTTCGGATTTTGCCATACACTCTTATGAAGTGCAATTTGCAGTTTGTGCGTACAGTAAAGGGGGTTGAACCATCATGTCTTTCTTTCACACACGGTTCTCTCTGAGGCACGCACGCCCGCACACACACACACACACAGATAGGGACAAAGACAAATGAGTTGACACCCCAATTATGATGCTTTCATGTTTGCAAATATCTCCAAGGCAGGGCTATGTCCACAGGGCTACAATTACACATGACACATACATACACACACTTACACATGACACCCCCCCTCCCCCCCCCACGCACTGCAAAACAACTCTCACTGACACAGACACATACACACACAAACACACACACACACACACACACACCCATAGCTCATTGGAGCTTGACAGAGTTTGATTGAGCCAAGGTTCCCTCCAGGAGGTGTTGGCTTGGCCGGGCAGCGCAGTGATTGTTTACCCTCTGGTGGGTCACGGCAGTGACTGTTGTTGACCTGGTCACAGAAGCGAGGGAAGGGAAGAATGAAAGAGAAAGAAAGAGAGCGAGATATCACTAAAGAAAGGAGTCCTAGACATTCACTATTGGTAAAACGATCACGGAAACGAGGGATTGGAATGAGACAAATAAAGGACAGACAGGCAGGCAGGCAGGCAGACAGGCAGGCAGGCAGACAGGCAGACAGGCAGGCAGGCAGGCAGGCAGGCAGGCAGGCAGACAGACAGACAGATAGATAGACAGACAGAAATAAATGCCCAGTCACAGCGGCTGTGTGTCCTGCATAGACCAATGCTTTTCCAATCAGTGGTTTTCCTCCCGTGGTGTCCAACTGTCCCCTGTTAAAGTTAACAAGCTATGGCCTCCAAATACTCTTGAAACGCATCTTTGCTTCCTCCACTCGTACTCGTTATCACGGCATGATTGGTGAAAGCAATGCTGTGTAAAACTTGCTCTGACCGGTCCAGTCATTTAACATCAGTGATCCCTGCTCTGTCCACTCACCCCTTTTCTCCACCCTGTCCGTCAGTAGATGTCAGGTGTTCTCTATGCTCTATTCACATGGTGACTCCCAATACTCTAAGATGGCCTCCTTTCCCTTATCACCCATGTCCTATGACCCCATCCTCACCGAGCTGAAAGGATGGGATACTGTAGGGTGACAGCGCTGTAGAACCACAGGCTACAGGCTGTGTGTGATATGCTGCCTTTTTGGAATGAGACGCAGCTTGGCAGACTCCATTCTGCACGTTGGCACAAAATGGTCCACGACACTAACCAGTGGCGGCTCAGCCTGTTATAGGCCCTAAGCCCCCCCCCGTCACACCTGCAACACCCCCCACCCAACCACCCCCCACCCCCGCCCCGCCCCCATATTGAACCACTCGATATTTAATCAGTAGGAAAAGAAGCCATTTTAGATTATGAGGACGACACCATCTTTTACCCAATGAGGAGAGGGGATTTGACTTGGCCCCTCCCCCTCCCCTCCCTCTCTTCCCCAGCTCCTCCAACAGAGCTCCTACTAGCGTGGTGCTGCTCTCCACCTCCTTCTCCACTCTTCCTCCTCCTCCTCCACTTCTTCCTCCCTCCAAGCAGCTGTCGCCCAGGTACAGGCATGTCTGCTCTCCTCTCCCTTTCCCTCTCTCCCCTTCTCCTCCCTCCCTCCCTCCCTCCCTCCCTCCCTCCCTCCCTCCCTCCCTCTCTTCTCCACCTTTCCCCCCTTTCTCTCAATAGTGTTCTACTCTTCCTCATCTCGCCCTCATCCTCCCATCCTCCCTTCTTTTCCTGCTTGACCGAGTCCAGCCCTATCGCTCCTCATGATCCTAGTTCAACCCTAGACAGGAAGGAACATCTCCCCTCCTCTCCCCCTCTAGCCCTTGACCTGGTTCCATTTCAGCCCCTAGCACCTACCATGTGCTCACATATCTGAAATCATCAGATTTGAGGAAGCAACATGGTGGAGACTCCAGGTGCTTAGGCACCAGGCACTGACAGGGAACCAGGCCCTGGTGTGCCCCTCTCTGCATGTGTCTGCTGGTTAGTCGTGACAAATCAGTCGTAAGGGATTTGTTGTACTTTCCTGAACCGATCTCTGTCTGGTTAAAGACAGGGTGATTTTCAAAGAAACTTAAAAGCTGACGTACTTGTGCATTTTCCTGCGCCCACGCTGTGCCTACGTATTGAGAAGCTATTTTCAAATACCTTACTATGCTTGCGTGCGAAGGTGAGCACACAAAGGAAGCAGACACGTCGTATTTAAACATACTTGTGCGACCTCACTCATATCGTTTTACAATGGACTGTGACTGTGAGAAATCCTGCTCAGAATTGTTGCCTCAAATGAAATCATGCATTTGATAGACTTAATAATTGAGTGGGAAAATGAATCATAAAAGAAAATGTAGCAAAGATTTGAAACAAAGAGCTAAAGATACACATTCAAGTGAAACGCTGAACTAATACAAAGAAAAAGCTTTACAACTCATGAATCAAGTGGCTGGCGAGAGCCTTAGTATGGAGGGGTCACTAAAAATCCAGATGGATAGTACGTAAGAGCCACTTAGAATATGTTTGTTATTTTCATTTAACATCATATGGTTTGTACTATTCCTATAACCTTTATTAACCTTTATACCTACCTTTATAACCTATATTATAGGCTTAATATGTTGTTTTGTTTTTAA
>NC_139668.1:3402500-3410000 GCF_951799395.1 Argentina silus
CAGATGTGCTGGGTACAGTAATTGGTGCTAGAGACCCAGCGGGGCCCTGAAACCCACTCTAATCTCTTCCACAGCTCCCACACACATACTGTACACACACACACACACACACACACGCACACCCACGCACACACACACACACACACACACCTCCACACTAACACATAAACCTCTGCACACACACACACACACACACACACACACACACACACACACACGCACACACGCACACACATACGCCCTCTAATCATCCTGCTTAAATCACTTACCCCCTCACTAGTCCCACAATCAACCCCAACAGCCCACCCGCCACTCCCCACTACCTCTCCTTCCGTCTGTCTCTTCATCAGAGAAAAAATGTACTGAGTTTAATGATCACTGACGCTTTCGTCCAGAGACCGTCTTCAGAGAGTAAAATCAGTCAGTCATCATTAAACGGGGTGACTTTTGCAAGTAAGTGTTGCATGGAGTTCTTCTTGACAGTTTCATATATTTTCTCTACTCCGTTTGCACCTGCAGTGACATTATCAGATGTACCGATCCTTTCTTTATTTACAAAACAGACAGTAGTAAAAGAGGATAAAGTTTCAGACCAGGCTGAAAAGGCTATTACAAGAAAATGACAATGTTTCTTCCAAATGTCCAACGTATCAAATGATTCTCTGCGTCATGGAATGTCTTCAGAACTAGGAGTTACGTCTGTAACCTTGGCCCACTGGTGAGGGAGACCCCTCACTATGGGACATGTATTCTGTGTACCTCATCTCTGAAAGCCTATCCAACCACGCCTGTACAAGCTGAGGACACTTGCAGGCACGCCGCTCATGCGTAGCACGCTCATTTATCCAGCGAACCACTCTTCACAAACTCAGCGTGAGAGGGGCTATGAGGTGAAGAGTCTCTCTCGTCTCCTTCAGAGAACCTGGGTGACATATGTAACCCCTGGTTGTCTTTCAGTCGACTAGGTTCGACTCCTCACTAGGGGACCCTTGCACAATGCCCCGGACTGATGACACCCAAGGCCGGAAGTCTGGCATGTGGAGGAGGCCGAGCTGAACCTCTACAATCCATGAAGACTCAGACAGGCGTCTGGGCCTGGTACCAAACCCACACGGCTGGGTCTGGTAGGAAATCCACAGGGTTGTGCCTGGTACCAAACCCATGTGACTGGGCCTGGTACCAAACCCAGGTAGCTGGACCTGGTACCAAACCCACGTAGCTGGGCCTGGTACCAAACTCAAATAGCTGTGCCTGGTACCAATCCCACGTGACTGGGCCTGGTACCAAACCCACATGCCTGGGCATGGTACTAAAACCACGTGGCTGGACCTGGTACTAAACCCACGTGGCTGGACCTGGTACTAAACCCACGTGGCTGGGCAGAACACCTGCAGACACGCGTCCAAGGCTGTGTGTCTGACTGGGCTGAGGGAGTCCAGGGTCAGACCTAAGAAGGTCACTGTTTGGCTGGGAATGAGCGAGCTTTTGGCACAGTTCATCTGGAAGCCTAGATGTGACAGCAGAACTGCTGTGTTATCTGCTCTTTGCGCCTCGATGTCCGAGCATACGAGCCAATCATCACTAGACATGAGAATCAGAATGCCTGTCCCCCATAGGGGGGAAATACCTGCTTGGACACATTTGGTGAATGTCCTGGCGGCCAGGGACAGACTGAATGGCAGAGTGAATGTTAGAAACCTCCTGTGTTGTCTGACAACACCCTTGAGGCTTCTTGGAATAAGAATCCCTACATTTACAATAGGGTAATTGAAATCAAAATGCCAGACAAATCAATATTAGTATGTCATATAGCCATTAAAACACTTCTCAATCCAGGTCACTTTGTTCAATTCATATGACAGTTCACATGGTCATTGAGGACGTCACTCTGAAGACCTGTATCACCTTTGGTAGAGATCTGTCCAAAATAATTACCAAAATTCACATTTCATATTGCCGTATTAAAACAGTTCTAAATCCAGGTCAGTTTGTTCCATTCACATGAAAGTTGTCATGGGCTTCAAGGACTTCTCCCTAAAGACTTGTATTGACTGGTGTTGTTCACATTTAATTATATTTTTTTTATATTTTTTATTCTCAATGGGAATGGAGGGATTTGAGTAATATCACCAAGTGGCCAAAAGAGGGAGGCAAACCCAGGAAGTTGTCTGTAGACATGAATCACTTTGTTCAATTAACCTGGAACTTGTCATGCCCTAACCTGTCATAACCAGTGTCAGTTAACCCCTTCCTTACCCATTACCCTTACCAAAACCATCTATCTCTACGTTTCCTAGATTATTGCTCTTGCACCTATTGACGTCGATGCTCTCTCTCTCTCTCTCTCTCTCTCTCTCTCTCTCTCTCACACACACACACACACACACACACACACACACACACACACACACACACACACACTCTCTCTAACACACACACTCTCCCCAGCTCTTGCTCCTGCACTTTCTCCTATCTAGCCCTCCCTCTTCTTAAAGCCTCACTTCAGACAGTGGTGCTACACCTCTGCATTTACAAGGTAGTCTTCAATGGCATGGTGGTTGCATTTGACCTGCTCTACCTACAGTACCATGAGTGGATGATTACCTGTGGGCCTAAATACAGAGGTGTTAGCGCCATGTCATTACTATACGAACATATAGAGCATGAAGTGGGACCCTCACTTCTGTCCATTTCTCTCCCATCAGACTTTTTCTCACTCGGTCACTCGCTTTCCACTCTCATGTTTCCTTAGACAGAACTTTTTTTCCTCTATGATTTTGATAGCTGTGTGTGTGTGTGTGTGTGTGTGTGTGTGTGTGTGTGTGTGTGTGTGTGTGTGTGTGTGTGTGTGTGTGTGTGTGTGTGTCTGTGTCTGTGTGTGTGTCTGTGTGTGTGTGTCTGTGTGTGGGTCAATAAACTGGCTGTGACTCTGGGAGCAGCATACAGGCCACCGAGCCCCTCTCCAGCTGACTGGGTGAAGGATGCCACTGCATTACCACTGAGACCAGCGGCAGAGGGTAATAAATGTGTGTTTGCGTCTGTCTGCAGGTAACACCATGATGATCGTGGTCGAGAGCATGTCCAACGGAGCCCTGGACGCCTTCCTCAGGGTAAGTTAACACAACACAATATTGGCAATAATCCCTTCGTATAAAGCAATGAACAATAAAAACAGATCATTATCAATGCAGCTCTAATCCTATATAATGGTCCATTTGCTCCATTGCACTGTAAACCGTTTAATCTTTGTTTTAATATGAAACGAATGACCAATTTGCTCTTTTTTTTTGCACCAAATACAGACATTCAACCAACAGTGTTTCTTGACAGAGCTTTCCCCCTTGTCTCCTCCTCTCCGTAGAAGCACGATGGCCAACTGAGCACGCTCCAGTTGATGGACATGCTGTGGGACGTGGCCTCGGGCATGAAGTACCTGACTGAGATGGGTTTCATCCACCGCCGGCTGGCAGCACACAAGGTGCTGGTCAATGCTAACCTGGGCTGCAAGGTGTCGGGCTTCAGACCCCTGCAGGAGGACAAGATAGAGACCATCTACACCACGCTGGTGAGAACCCTGGGACTCGGTTCTCTCATGGGAGGCTAGTAGGACGATTGAGGAGGAGGTGTTTGGACAATAGAAGGCAGTATCTTCCTCGAGCGTTTGAATCAGTTTCTCCCTGTAGTGTCTTCTTGTCTTTACAAGTCTTTGCTGGTCATTCCATTATCCAGGTTTCTATCATGATGTTTTAGGTGGTGTAGGAAGTGGATGTGTAGGAAGTGTATGGGGAACTCACGGTGCGGTTACACTGTGATGTGATCGGACGTTGGAATTTCACAATTGAAGGGAATGCTGTAGCTTTGCAGAATCAAAGTTTGTCATATCACGATGTGTTCTATTTGAAATGTGGAGTTGAAAATGTAACCCTTTTCATCCCTCCCTCCTCCCCCTCTCCCAGCACGGAGGGAAGAGTGTGGTGTTGTGGATGGCGCCAGAGGCCATCCAGTACCACCGCTACAGCTCTGCCTCTGACGTGTGGAGTTTTGGCATCGTCATGTGGGAGGTCATGTCCTACGGAGAGAGACCCTACTGGGACATGGGCAACCAGGATGTGAGTCTCTCTATCCATCTCTCCCTCCTCTGTCTTCTCTTTCTCTCGAATGTGCTATCTTCTCTTTTGTCTGCCTCTTTCCTTCTCTTTACCTCTTGGATGTGTACCATCTCTACGCCTTCTGTCTCTCTTTCTACCTTCCCCTTTTTGTCTCTCTCTCCCTACCTCCTTTGTTTTATGTCTTTGTCTACATCCCCTCCTCTGTTTCTTTCTCCTCCGCATGAACTTCTATCCACTTTCTCTTCCTGTTCCTGATGCTTTTGTCCCTCTCTTTCTGATTCCTCTCTCTACTTTTCTCCTGTTTCACATCCTCTCATTCCATTTCCCCCCCCCATTTTGTTTCTGTCCTCTCTGCATTTAGATCTCTTTTCTGTCTGTACCTCTCTCTCTTTCTCTTCTCGCCTCGTTCTCTTTCTCCTCTCCTCTCCTCCTGCCTCCCTTTCTCCTCTGCGTCTCTACAACTATGTGATCTCTTTGAGTCAGGCTAACTTGGATCTTATTAAAGAGGAAATCCATGGGTGCTTCTAAAGACTTCCATGGGCCTAAGTCTCTGCTCTAAGTCCACTTCAGCTCCGTGGCCAATCCTGTTTCTCTTAAGGACACGTCCCTTTCTAGTGGCCCCATTCCAAAGTGCCACCCGTCCTTAGAGGAGCCTCAATCCCCAGGAAGCTACGCTCCTTGAAGGGAAATGTAAGCGCTGCTATTTGAGGGGGAAAAGATTGTTGAATCGATAGGACCCTGCC
Organism: Argentina silus; assembly: GCF_951799395.1. Classification (NCBI taxonomy): domain Eukaryota; kingdom Metazoa; phylum Chordata; class Actinopteri; order Argentiniformes; family Argentinidae; genus Argentina; species Argentina silus. The sequence goes on from NC_139668.1 coordinate 3,407,353, forward strand.
GGTTTTGTGAGAAGCCTATTATTTGCAAGTCGATGAGGGTGGAAGTATTTTATTTCACCCCCCCCCCCCCATCGTCCTTCCAGGAGACTGCCTTTTTTAGCTTTTGAGGGAAACCAAACTTCCAAGCGCATCAGGAAGTGTTGCGTAAGACTTTGAAGAGGAGGAAATTGATATGAGTTTCAAAACAATTTTCTTTTGATCTTAGCAGGGCATTAAAAAGTACTAAAGTAGATAGAGGGATAATCTGAGTTCAGATAGTTCACATTTAAGCCGACGGCTCGTTCATAGTAATGCAGTCTGACCAATCTTGCAAAGATAAACATTGCAACAACGTAGTGGATGGTCATATACATTTCAATTTGATTGTCTGTAATAAATATGGATACATACACTCACTGAGCACTCTCATGGTGGAGGTGGTGTAATGGTGTGGGGAATGTTTTCTTGGCACACTTTGGGCCTGTTAATACCAATCAATCAATACTTGAATGCCACAGCCTATTTGAGTATTGTTGCTGACCATGTGCATCCCTTCATGGCCACAATTTACCCATCTTCTAATGGCTACTTCCAGCATGATAATGCACCGTGTCACAAGGCAAAAGTCGTCTCAAACTGGTTTCATGAACATGACAATGAGTTCAGTGGTCTTCAGTGGCCTTCCCAGCCACCGGATCTGAATCCAATAGAACACCTTTGGGATGTGGTAGAACGGGAGATTCACAGCTTGAAAGTGCACCTGAAAAATCTGCAGGAATTGCGTGATGCAATCATGTCAACATGGACCAGAATCTCAAAGGAATGTTTCCAACATCAGTACAATCAATGCCACGAAGAATTGACGCTGTTTTGAGAGCAAAGGGAGGCCCTACTCAGTATTAGTATAGTGTTCCCAATAAAGTCCTCAGTGAGTGTATATTGATATTAGATATGAGCCTTTCAGTCTGGCTTAGTCTGGGGGTTCTACTGTACCTACGCTAGTAACCGCTGTGAACCCTTCTCTCAGTGTGGTGCATTTGACGTGATAGTGAAATATAGAACGTGTGCGTCACAGTGACAGTCACTGACCGAGTCCATGGAGTTCAAGCCCAGACCACTCCCACATTGAATGTGTAAATGTGTGTGTAAATGTTTGGTGTGGTGTCTCAATGGCATCCTTCAATCTACTGTACACCTAACTCTGCCACAACTGCAATGGTCTTTTAGCACTACTAAACACAGTCATACTTATCCGGACTTGTTGTCCAGCTCTATGCTAATAGTACTTCACTTTCCATCCCTCCAAACGAGATGGCAAAGGTCACCCTTGCTGAGCGCTTGTGATATTAATTCATCAAACGGATACATAATATCACCATTAGCTCACAGCCAGCCCACCTGTGCCCGACCTGCCCTTTTGCTTTTTAGCTTTGATTAAATGGGAAATGTCAGGGAATGGAGAACACTTCATGAACATTGTGTGGTTGAATTAAAGGTCAGGAAGAGAACACACGGAGTATTTCCGAGGGAGCGTGGTGTTAGACATCAGTGATTTAAGGGAGAATATAAAACGGGTGGTTTGGAATTCCCATTGTTAGAGCCTATCCTTCCCATGATATATTAGACAACATGCACAATGCCACGTCCATTCATAAAAAGTGCCATTGTATACATTGTTACCTAGCAACGCACACTACTACTAATACTACTACTATGTGTACTACTGCTACTACTGCTACTACTACTACTACTACACTACTACTACTGCTATTACTACTACTACACTACTACTACTGCTACTACGACTATGACTACTACAGTACTACGAATACTACTAATACTACTTCTAGCTACTTTCACTACAACAGTACTAGCCTTTCCATCAAAATATAGGTTAGTTGGCTAGCTAACCAGCTAAACCAGCTACATGAGCTACAAATGATGTAAATCTTGTGAGGTATCTCTCAAAATGTTTAATCCAGCTCACAGCCAGTCAGCTAGCTACTGTAGCTACACATATACAGCAACATATACATGCCAGCTAGCTTTGATAATATTCCCTTTCCCCCTTGGTATACCATGTATACAATGTAGGTTTATTTCATTTGCCTATGCATAGAGGTCCGCTGTTTTCACAATATATCCCTAAATGTGTTGAGAGAATATCTTTTGGGAGCGTTGTTGTTTTTGTGAATGTTTGATGGGGTAGTCCATCAAGGGAACATTGTGTGAGATTTTGAGGGTCCATTTTTATGGAAATATTATATGACAACAACTTTTCAGGATAGAAATTGATAGAGAATGTCGTCTGATACTTTGTAGACATGAAGTTAAAACTATTGTTTTTATTTACTTAATTTACTTACTTACTTTTTTTTTTTACCAATTCATCAAACCCTTTGAAGAGCACATGTTCTCAATCAATGTCCCTGCTTAAATAAATACAGGAATAAACGGAATCTCTCTCTCTCTCTCTGTGTCTCTCTGTCTCTCACTCTGTCTCTCTCTTTGTCTCTCTCTGTCTCTCTCTCTCCCTCTCAGGTGATCAAAGCCATAGAGGACGGCTTCCGCCTGCCTGCCCCTATGAATTGTCCTCCCCACCTCCACCAGCTGATGCTGGACTGCTGGCAGAAGGAGAGAACCGAGAGACCCAACTTCAGCCAGATCCA
>NC_139668.1:3412500-3427500 GCF_951799395.1 Argentina silus
TGAAACTGTGTAAATCAGTAACAAAGGGTTTACGTGTGTTTTGGATTGTTCATCTGTACCGCAATTTCTCTTTTTCTAAACATTTTCGGTTCCTATCTGTCTCTGCTCTCCTTGTGTTTTCTCAATGTGTGGAAAGGCTTCTTCTCTTAGCCAGGATGTCAGTAGTACCATGTAGCGTCTCGCTAATATTTCTCTCTCCTATCTAAGGCATTTTCACGACAAGGGTTATTGCACTGTAAAGAATAAAGGTCAAGCTGACATATATCTAATATTTGTTCGTATGAATTGATATGTTTACACAGTCTCTTGAGACTCAGAGAGTAAGTGGTTGAAAGGGTCAGATAGGCATATTTAATTTGCTAAATTTAATTGAGTACTAAAAATGCTGCAACGCTCTTTGTTTCAAGCACATCCCTTCAAAGCCGTTCAGTTTGTTTTGATTGTATCGTTGATGCAAGGTGTTCTGCTACTGAAAATGAGGTTGTACAGGTTGTTCAAAGAGGATGTGTTTTGTTCCAAGTCTTATACTGACAGACAAAAAGATTTTGAAGATTGTGTGACACTGACAACATTTCAACTGGAACTTGAAAACTTGGACAGGTAAACTGAAGGGGAATTCTTAACGTGTTTGTTCCAAGTCACTGGATGAGTGGTATCTGTGTCACAGTAAAGATGCTGCATTACAGAATGTCGTAGGGTGATGATTTTTTTGTTTCGCTTTTTTTGGGCCAGATCAATCTCTGCCAACAGAACTACAAATGTGTTTTGTAGGAAAATGTCTCCATTTTCATACAAATCCCAGAAGCCCCCACTGTATGGTCACCCGTCCCTCCCATTTGCCAGTAATTATGTCATTCAACATTTTCATACGTAACATGTTGTGGGCATTACTTTTTTATTATCATTTAATTCTCATCTTGGTTATCTTACATGTAGCTACACAGTAGATGTCTTATTGATTCAGTTTGATTTATTGATTATTGTTGAGTTCTCTGGTACTGTATGAGAGGACTTACAGTCTCTTCTCTTCTCTCTTCTCTTTCTCCTTCTTCTCTCTGTCTTACTTCAACATGTATAAACCCATATCATATCTAATGAAGACACACCCACACACACCAAACTGGACCTTCTCACTATAGCGATTGAACCTCAAGTCATTCCCTCTCTATCTATCTCTCTCTGTTTCCTCAACCGTTATGATATATGTTTAATACTGTAAATATGTATTTGAAAATGCAATCTATTTTTATAATTTGTTTGAAGAACAATGTGTTGAATATATCTGCTCACTGTGTAAGGGTTTTATTGTTTGAATTTAGGGCCATAGCCCAACAACTTGAGTGTTTGGAATATAAAACATTTTGATGATTTCTACCTGTTAGAAAAACAGATGGCTGTTGCAATATTGAAACGTGTTATTAAAAAATCTCCAATACAAGCATGCTTTTGTGTTTATTTCCACAGGGTTTTGGTTTTTTATCTGGCTTTCTCAGATACAATCATCTGTTCTTGCCTGCATCAATGTCTGTTTCATTGCCCTAAGAGGCAGATATACATATTCTGCTTACAGAAAAATAACTATAGATCTACAATATTCTTCTTTGCACAAATGTGTGTCTAGGATGAAGTCGACCTGCCGCCTAGACACTGATCTCAAGTCAGATTTATCTTCTCCCCTTAAGGTTAAAAGGTCAATCTGGTTTTCAAACAACAAAGCACTCACCCCGCCACTTTTGCTTGGCAAACAGCTGAGGGATGGGGCTGGATAAACCTAACCAAGAACTGACAGTCCATGAGATCAAAATGATAGTTTTAACCAGGTTTTGAAGCTGTACAGTGTTTGTTTACAATGACTTTTACATTTGCCGTTCTTAACCTCAGCCAAGATCAGTTACATTCAGACATTAGATACAAGTCTACAAGTCAGTTTATATCATGAGACCTGATTAAGCTCTTCTCACTGCTACGGGAATCTTAGTTATTACTATTAATACTGACCTACTGTATTTTAAAACGTGGGCGCGTGCGTGTGTCATTACTGTATATGCAAATTCAGTTTTTGTATGTAGGCAACTGTTGTGTATGTCTTGCAATGCTGTGTGTGTGCCTGTGTGTGTGAATGAGTTTTTTTTGTTTACCTAGACAAGACAGCGGCACAAATCCATACTCGTACTTAAAATCTTATTGAAGGATTTAATGAGTCTGTTGTGAGTTAATGAGTTTTTAACTCTTGTGCCATCAATGCTTGGTCAATAGATCTTCCGCAGTTGAAAAATACCTCAAGCATCAGTAGGATTCCAGTCCACTGATTTAATTGCTCTTCAAGATTGTCTGTCAACCAAGACCCCAATCAAATGACATTTTGTTATCATGCCATCATAACCCGATTAGAACGCCCTTCCTCCGCCAACATTCTTCTACACTGATACAGTAATGTCAGACAAAGTCCAGAGAGCAAGAGAGATGTAAGTCTGACATTAGAGAGAGAGAGGAAGACGGGACAGAGCTACGGAAAGAAGAAAGAAAGAAAGAAAGAAAGAGAAGAAATGCTGTAAACATTTGAGTGACTCCCAGCTGTGCCTTGGTAAGGGACCCCTCTCTCCTTTTGGCTCTGAAGATTAAACGGCCCACATAAAGGAGGAAGAAGAGTCCACCTCTAAGCCACTGTGAAGGGGAAACTTCCCCAGTACAAAATTTCCTCTCCGCTCTTTGCCAAAGCGTGCCAAAGCTCAAATCGGCTTTGAGAAATTAATCCCAGTATTGTGGATGGGAATAAACAAACAGAGGACAACATAGGGACCTGTGTGTGCAGAGGAAGCTGAGGGACGCCAGAGCTATTCTAGGTGAGAGAGTGTGTGTGAGAGTGTGTGTGATTGTGAGTGTGAGTGTGTGAGTGTGTGTGTCCTCTCACTGAGGCTGATGGAGGTGTGTGCGTGCGTGTGCCTGTGTCCGTACTCAACTGCTCATATATCTTAACTGATTACTGGATTTGTCCTCCCCTCAATCACTTTTCCTAATTGAAGAGAAAGTCATCATATCATCCTACCCCTCCATCATCCCTCTATCCCTCTATCCCTCCTGACCACACTCCTCCCCCCGGACGCCCCCCTACCCCTCCATCCCTCTCTCCCTCCTGACTACACTCACCGCCCTCCAGTCCCTCTATCCATCCACAGAGAGGTGCTTAAATGGGGCATGGAATTCAGTCCCACAAAATCATAACTTTCCAGTGAGCTCAGATTAAACTCTGGATGACCGCTTTGTAGTAGGATGCTCAGCTTGACCCCCCCCCCCCCCACACACACACACACACACACCCCTCTCTCTCTCCTTTGACTGTCTCTGTGTTTATCTGTTTCTCCCTCCCCCTCTCTTTTAATCACCTCCCTACAATTGCTCAATCAATCCCTCCATGCCTTTGTCTCCGTGCACTCTTTCTCTTTCTCTCCATCCTCCTGTCTCTTTTCCCCTCTTTCTTTCCTTCTACCAGGGGACAGACTCACCAATGCTCTCATTCCCTGTGCTAAGGTTATAAGTAGATGGGGTTCAGTCTAGTATTCTCAATGTTAATAAAGGTGTTTCGCAAGATTCGTTTCTAGGTCCCCTGCTGTTTACCATTTACATTAATAATGTTGGTTTGTCCTTGAACAATTGTAAATTGCATCTTTATGCTGGTGATAATGTTGTCTACTCCTGTGCCCCCTCAATTCAGCAGGCTGTTCTTTACCTTCAGCAAGGTCTTGACTCTAAACTAAACTAATATTGATTACAATGATCTGCATATTTGTACCCTGAAAGGAGCCCAAATTGAAGAAGTCACACATTATAAGTACCTGGGAATTTGGATAGATGATAAACTGTCTTTTAAGAGTTTGAGAGCTAAACTGTCTTTTGAGAGCTAAACTTGTTTTTTGTACAGAAATCTGTGGCTCAGTTGGTAGAGCATGGCGCTAACAATGCTTAGGTTGGGGGTTTGATTCCTACTGAGGCCATATATACTAAAAAATGTATGCACTCACTGCAATGTAAGTCGCTTTGGATGAAAGTGTCAGGTAAATCGCATATATTATATTATATGAAATAAGTCCTGTATGGATGGAGGATTATCCAGGTGACGCTTCTACCTGTCCTCGATTATGGTTTATCACTCTGCTCTGCAGTTTATCTCCAGGGATAGTTTCCACACCCACCATTGTCTTCTATATCAGTCTGTGAGTTGAGAGTCTTTGACTTTAAGAAGGGCTTATCAGGGCTTATATAGTTTTTTCCATTTGACCTCACATCATTGCTTTTATGCCAGACACGCTGTCCAGAGTACCAAACCAGGTCCCAAGCTTGGCTCACCCTCAAAGTTCCACAAGTTTCATTTGAACTAGGTAATGTTTAGAAACCTTTTGTTTCTGTACCTTTAGTTTCTGTTCAAGTACTTGGAACGACCTTCAAAACATACGGAAATTAGATTAGAGAAAATGTAAGACGTTGTAAATTGCTATTGTAATTGTTTGTAATTTTAAATTCCAGTTTGGACAACTTTAATTTGAAAAATAAGGTGAAAAACAGTAAGAATTCCACATACGTTGTACTTTAACGTTTATGGTGTGGTACTGTTGCAGAGAATATGATCGCTTACTATACATATGAATCAAATTCATCTGAAATATTCAGAATAAAGCAGGTAGTTTGAAAAAATGGCATTATTGTAGAACGCAAAAACTGCCAGAAAAAAACCCAATTACAGTAATCTAAACTGTTGAGCGATGAGAGTTCACATGGATGGAGGAAGGATTCACTATAATGCGAGAAATAGCTATATGCTGTAAGGAAATAGTTCAGTTACTCCATTGATGTGTGTGTCGTAAGTCGAGAGTTCTTAACTGTTTTGTAAAAAGGTGCTTAAGATTTGCATTTTGTGTGAAAGCAATGAGAAATTACTAACCGTTTTGCTAAAACGCTAATCTCCCCGTCATCTGTCAATCTGTGTCTGCTTCTGACATTTAGTTAGGGGATTTACAGGATGGGAATCCTGCGTTGTTGTGCTCAATCCCTCTCAATGAAACAGCAGAATGGCATTAAACTGACAGGGATGATTTGACCCTTGGGTGTTACAGTGCATACAGTAGCGAGGGGATTCGCTTGATTTACAGGAAAGAGTTGAGAAGCGAATGTCATTTGCTTAAATAGCTGTATCTGTAACGTGAGTTAGAAGTCTAATGCTGCCTCTTAGTGGTGAGTGGTGGATATGAGAATTATACTTCTAGAATAGCTTTTTTTTTTGTAATTTAGTCCCTTAAAAGACATGGATGCAAAGTGATGAGTGTTGAAGAAGGTGAGAGAATAAAATTGCAGGAAAAATTCCCATGGAGGGGGGTCCGGCCGCATCGACCCCTAAGAGATTCTATTAAATGTCAACAGCTCAATGCATCGTTCTGGTGAAATTTGAGCGGAACATGGAGGAACGTTATATTTTTATACCTTCATAAAAGGCCATGCTCTCATGAGAATGTCAGATACAGCACATCTAGAAGGCCATGTATACCATTAATGAGTGTGGGATAAAACAGTTTAATCTAGACTTTTAATCTAAAGCGCTGAGAATATATCACATACAGTACATATAGCATACTGTATCTTATACATCACCATGAATTTGTAAAGGGCAAATTCATTCCTCTGTCCCTCACCAGCTGACCCAGGCACTGACATTAGCAATGGAGGGCTGGCGTGGTGGGCTGGGGCTGAGCGAGGATATGGAGCTGGAGAGCTGGGGCTGGAGGAGATGAATTATCAATTAATGTATTCAGTACTGCATATTAAAATACATGTGTATTGGCCCAAAAAATATTTTATAAGGGGCACACCAAGTATGTGAGGAAGAAGGGGGGGAGCTGGAGCATTTTCAGAGGCATTGCATTTTCATAACTGAAATGCAATGCCTCTGAAATAGAAACATATTTAGTCTGCTACTGCTTCATGTAGTAATGTTTCTACTGAATGTCGCAACTGCAGCAGTTGTAAACGTTTGCATGTAATTCACACTAACCTGTACTGGGTTGATAGTCTCGGCCTATGTAACCTTGGTCCCAAGCTATTGCGCACAGCGCATATAAACCTGGAATAACAATGACTCAAACTCCTTCGTGGGAGTGAATTTACTGAGTAAAGTATTTGTTATTATTTGATTTCAGATAATCACAAGGCTGCGAGGTGTAGCTCTGAATCAGAAACGTGTGGTGGGGGAAGCACTGGGGGGGGGGGGGGGGAAGCACTGGGGGGGAAGTGCCTAGCTCTCCGCCATCTGTTTTCGACGCTCTTTCTATTGGCTTAATGAAGGCCAAGTCTGACACATTGGTCCACCAGACCTTTTGCACATTTTGGGTGGAAGTGTCTGGGAAAGGCCTACATGATAAATTCAAATCTCATAAGCTTACGTTTTTCTATAGGTCACATTTCTTTAACATACACACTTGTGATGGAATATTACATCTGGTCGTTTCACTTTGCAAGTCACTCCCCAGTTATAACCAAAATGTAATCGAGAACGATTATAAAATCTTTCACAAACTGTTCTCTCACGTTTCTCTCAGTTTTCGTGGTTTCACAAATCACGTAGATGGCCTATTTTGGATTCAGAAATTTCACCGAAAAGTCACTAGTTTGCATCCCTGAAAAGAGAAATTAAGTAAATAGACCTATAAAATGATCAAAATGAAGACAAACATAGAATACAAATAATTGTATTACATACAAATTCATAGAAACGTTTTTTATTTAATGTTTTGATTTAAAAGATTGCGTGACCATGGGGAAACCTTCATTGTTTGTAAAACTGTGTTCTCTTGAATTGAGTCTGATTTAGTTTGTAGTTTGTTGATTTGGTTAGTTTTAAGAATCGCTATTACGATAATTTACAGTATTAGTTAAATACCCCCTGCTCTCCTTCCAGTTTCTTCATTTTCCTCCCCCTTTTGTCTCCCTCTCACTCTCTCCATTTTAGTCCCAGAGTCTGGGCTATGAAGGAGAAGGTGTGAGTGTCCTCCAGTATAGCCTTAGCTGTGGGTTTGCCTGCCCCGTGCCCGCTACGGGTATCCACCCTGACCATCAGAGGCTGGTGCTGCCCGGGGCTGCTGCCCACGCCATGCTGCAGGGTGGCACAGTACTTCAGGGTGTGGAGGGGCACCACCCGGTCATCGTGGTCCCCAGTCAGTAGCAGTATGGCAGGGTAGGCAGGACCTGTGTAGGGGGCAGGGGGGAGGTTGTGGAGAGGAGAGTACCTAGGAGAGAGGGGGAAGGAGAGGAAAAGAGGGACAAGCAAATGGTGAGGTAAACTTGAGAGTAAAGAGGTTGCAAAGTCATTCATGAATTAAATAAATTGAGCAATTGCTTACAAACATACCTTATGAGCCACTTCAGTGTATATACAGTAGAGTGTCTGTGTGTGTGTGTGTGTGTGTGGGTGTGTGTGTTTGTGTGTGTGTGTGTGTGTGTGTGTGTGTGTGTGTGTGTGTGTGTGTGTGTGTGTGTGTGTGTGTGTGTCGTGTGTCGTGTGTGTGTGTGTGTGTGTCGGTGTGTCGGTCATACTTGATGAGCCATTTGAACTGCTCGGGGTCATCTGCACAGCCATAGTCGGTGGTCCATGCGTGGCCAATGGTGAACTTATGGAACTTCAGCATGTCCATCACGCCCACAGAGGCCACAGCACAACCAAACAGCTCAGGGCGCTGGTTCACACATGCTCCTGTTCGGACACACACACACACACACACACACACACACACACACCAGTATAAACACACACACAGTACACGCACACAAAAACAATTACAGCATAATCCAATCTTTCCTAAATGGCCACTTATACTGTGAGGAAGTTCACATGAGTTGGATTTGTACTGTACAAGGCCATATGGCTGGCAGTCTTTCTAAATTATGTTGCTAACTACTGTTTAATGTGCTGTTTAATCACTAATTAATTGAAGCGAAGTAGCCAAGTACTGTTAGATGGATTTGACATTAACAATTATGCTGAAGATATAAGAAATGAAGCAATGTTATGATCGATGTAACTGGGAGTCAATTTAGAATGATGGCCTTTAAAAAAATGAAAAAAAATAAGTAAAATAAGGGGATGCTTCATAGAGTATGGTTTTTGAACTCCCTCTCTCCATACCCACGAGCAGGCCGCCGTTGGAGGCTCCGTTGATGGTGATAAGGCCGGCGGTGGTGTAGTTCTCCTGGATCAGATACTCCGCTGCACACTGAAAGTCAGTGAAACAGTTCTGCTTGTTCCCCAGAGAACCAGCTGCAGGGACACAGAGATCAGCCAGGGTTACATGTCAGTCATGAGTGGAACAGGTGGGCTGCTTGGCTAGGTCGTTGGCGGGGTGCTCTGTGCCATATGGAGCACTGGCTTCAAATGAAACCCCAAGTTCATGGAACCACAGGAAAAGGCGTTACTCCAAACTATTTGAAAAAAGACAGACAGGCTAAAGCCTTCATCAGAGCATCGTGATATTTGCCAAAGCCATCTTTTTTGATATGCGGGTGTCGTGATCATTACAATTGCCCACACCGGTGCATAGTGAATAAAATGTTTTATACAAAACATACAAATAACACAGATCAGCATATAAGCACATTATACAATATCAAACATAAACATCCACGTATCAAAGAGACATGTACAAAAAATATAGGGCGCAACTAATCAGCGTAGCCTGCATTAAAGCCGACAAAAACTGATTTTTGGAGTGTAAAAATAAATAAACATCTGGTTTAGAAAAGCTATTCACATGTAGGAAAAGGTAAATGTATGCACATACAGATAACTACAGCTTACACTGATCATGTCTTTTCAGGTGCTGTAGGTTCTATACTCTACCTTTGTGCCAGGTCAGGCCATATTCCCCTCCTCCTCTGATATTGGCCACCGCCAGGATGCCCCCCAGATGTCTGACAAACAGCAGGTAGGCAGCACTGACAGAGAGAGAGAGAGAGAGAGAGAGAGAGAGAGAGAGAGAGAGAGAGAGAGTGATGGTGGGGGGGGGGGGGGGGGTATTGACAGGTATCACACATCACAAAGACACAGAACATGATACTATGGTAAATTTTGATAGAAAATCCACCACAATACACACACTGAACCTCTTTTTTGGTCTGTTTGTGATACTAACTGGTAGTGTGGTTGGATGGAGTGTTCAAAGCCTCCGTATCCATAGAGGAAAACAGGATGTGAACCGTCCTTCTTTAGGCCCCTGGCATGCACCAGGAACATGGGAATCTTAGTTCCATCCTTACTGGGGTAAAACTCCTGCAACACACAACAACATTGTCTGACTGGGTTTGTCAAGAAGATGGGAGTATTTTTACCAGACAGTTGGTTCTCCTGTCCACTTGACTTAACTCTACTCACTTGTTCAGAAACCTATCTGTATCTCACAGTCCCTCCTACATCCCTCTGTTTTGGCTATTCCTGCTTTGCTCTGTCACTGGACAGTGCCTTTAAGTCCATGTGGAGGAGTGCACAAGGGCACATTTTAGGAAAAAGGGTCGAATTGGGACGCCGCATTACTGGTCTCATTGTTGTCAGTCTGACCTGGTTTGTCTCATAGTCGCCCTGCTGGATGCCCTTCACCTCCGTCTTTCTGAACATTCTGGGCTCTGGAGAGGCCTGACTCAGGTCACAGTGGTAGATGATCCCTGGACACAAAGTTCATAGAGGTCAGAGTGCATATGGGTCAAAGGTCCTGTATTTCAGATACTTCCTTTTCCAAGGCAAAACTTTTGACAAAACCATTTTAGCTTGCTACAGTACCGGGTTGAGTGAATGAGGTGAACTTGTAGAAGAAGTCAGAGTGTTTCTTCTTGCAGCTGAGGCCCGCCACAGTGCCCACGTCCAGAGGCAGGTCTTGGATCAGCGTCCCGCTGCCAAGCTCAAACAGCTGGAGGATGTCCTTCACGTCATGAACGTAGTTCACCAGCAGGTGGTGCTGGTTCACACAGGCTACAAAGCCTAGGGCCAGAAATAAATACACTCAGTTAATTTTCGGAAATGTAACAAATGGCAGATAGATGTCAGTCTGTTCCTGATACTGTATTAGGATACTACTGTAGTTAATCCAACAAAAAGAAACAGTTTTGTGAATGAATTACAGAACATTTACAGTATAGTATATATACTGTATATACAGTATATATACTATACAGTATACTGTGTATATATACATTTGTTGTTGTTTGTTTCTTCAGACTGACTTTATTTAGACTCACTATCTACAAACATACTTACTGACTTACTGCCTCAGGACGAAGCTGAAAACAAATTGAACACTGAACTGCTTGGACCCGTGTCACCCTACCAGACACCCTGGACCCATTCCAATTCACATACTGCCCAAAATAGCCTAACCCTAACCCTAACCCTAACCCTAACCCACGGATGACGCAAATGCCTTTGCACTGCACAGTGCTTTATCTCACCTGGACGATAGGAATACCGATTGAGAATGCTGTTCAATGATTACAGTTCAACATTCAACACCATTGTTCCCTCCAAGCTGGTCACTAAGCTCAGGGCCCTAGGTCTGAACACCTCCCTGTGTAACTGGATCCTTTTTGACGGATAGGCCCCAGGTGGTAAGGACAGGCAGCAACACCTCCTCCACTCTGACTCTCAACACGAGGGCCCCCCCAGGGCTGTGTGCTCAATCCCCTCCTCTACCCCTTTCGCACAACTCCGATACCATACACGACTCCAATACCATCATCGCATTTACTGACGAGTTACAGGGAGGACGTAAGAGCCCTGGCAGAAAGGTGCCAGGACAACAACCTCTCCCTCAACCACCCACAGCATCCTGTCCGGCTGCATCACCGCCTGGTACAGCAGCTGTACAGCCGTTGACCCCAAGGCTCTGCAGAGGGTGATGAAGACAGCTCAGTCCATCGCTGGTGGCGAGCTCCCAGCCATTCAGGACTAGAGCAGGCGGTGTGTGAGGAAGGCCCTCAGTACAAACACACACACACACGCACACACACACACACACACACACACACACACACACACACACTCGCTCTGTCCTATCACACACACACACACACACACGCACACACACACACACACACACACACACACACACACACACACACACACACACACACACAGTGGCACAGCTTCTTTTCCTTTCCACGCTAATCAGGGACTGATTAAAATCTGAAACACCAGAAGAGTGGACTCTCTAACCAATCCATCATAACAATCAATCAATTAGCCACCAGGGAGAACAGAAAACAGCACGATAGACCACAAGGCGCAGATTTCAGAAATAGAAGAAAAAAAACGGTAGGTCTGGTCTGTAGTGTCTCTTACCCAGGACATCTTTGTCGTGCTGGGGTATGAGGGTTCTCCAGAGATCCTTGTCTGGTTTATCCAGGTCTATGTTGATCAGGCTGTAACGCGGGGCCTCCAGGTTGGTGCGGAAGGTGAAGACACTGCCCTCGTTGGTGATGTAGGAGTACTGCGCCTCAAAGTTATCCACCAGCTTCACCCAGGGGAGCAGGCCTATAGGTTGGGTGATACGGCAGACAAAGGGGAAGTGTAAATATGAATGACTTGAAGCGGTTCCTCTCGTTGTCTGCTTCCTTGGTGGTGAGCAGGACCTAGGGGCCTAGAGTATTGGTATGTAGGATGGTGAGATACGTATGCAGTCCCACTCTTGTATATTTTTTTAATTGGACAGAGACAGTAGAGAAAGACAGGAGGAGAGGAAGTGCAGCAGGGCATGGGCCAGATTCGAACCAATGCCGACATACCGTGATGCTAGATCACTGGACCGCCCCAAGCCACCACATAGGTTTTTTTTAATGAAGACTCATTTTAGCAGGTAAGATAACTGAGAACAGGTTGGCATTTAGGTCATCATGATCCACCTGTCTTTTTTTTCAGTTCGGCAGACGTTAAGGAAACGAGAGGAGGAGAGGACGTCACTTCTGACTATTGACATGCACACAGAATGTCAGGCAGCCACAGGTGGTGAGATATTCTAAACAGACCTGTGATGCCATTGGGCAGCTGCTGCAGATCACAGTACCACAGCTGGTTAACAGGCTCGCAGCCCTCTGTGATGGAGAGAACAGCATACCTGCCATCATCTGACACCTGGAGGGAGAGAGAGAGAGAGAGCGAAAGAGAGCGAGAGGGAGAGAGAGAGAGAGAGAGAGGGAGAGAGGGAGTCTTATAGTCTTATACACTAAATCAAGTTGTTTGATAGAAGGAAAGAAGCCTACATAGCAGGAATGGAGGTACAGTCAATTGGAGAAAAGAAGTAGGTCACGGAGGACAGAGAGATTGAGCAGAGGGAGGAGACAGGTTGAAATGAGGAAGAGTCGAAACCCACAGTCACACCACTGTGCCACTTAGGATGGTCCGGGAATTCGGCCACCAGAATGTCCTCCGATTGATTGGTGCCGATCACATGGTAGTAGAGTTTCTGGTTGATGTTGGATGTGGTCTCTGTTCCTGTGGTGGAAAGCAGAAAGTGGATTTGCTACCTTTTATATAAAGTGGCCTATGACAAGGAAATGCTTTGCTTACCACTGTTTAGCAACATTTTCTTACTTCCCCTTTCTCTGTCTCTCTTTTTCTTTCCTTACCTCAAACAAAATGTTTGTGGTTGTAGTTGGGTGTGTGCACACAGTATCGTTGATGAGAACACGTGTGTGTGAGTGTGTGTGTGTGTGTGTCTGTGTCTGTGTCCTCTCACTAAGGTGGATAGAGTATACAGTGGGGGAAATAATTATTTGATCCCCTGCTGATTTTGTTAGTTTGCCCGATTACAAAGAAATGAGCGGTCTATCATTTTTATGGTACTTTTATTTTAACAAATAGACACAGAATATCAACAAAAAAGTCCAGAAAAACATATTATATAAAGTTATAAATTAATTTGCATTTGATCGAAGGAAATAAGTATTTGATCCCCAAGCAAAACATGACTTAGTACTTGGTGGAGAAACCCTTGTTGGCAAGCACAGAAGTCAGACGTTTCTTGTAGTTGGTCACCAGGTTTGCACACATCTCAGGAGGGATTTTGGTCCACTCCTCTTTACAGATCCTCTCCAAAACCTGAAGGTTTCAAGGCTTTTGCTTGGCAACTCGAAGCTTCAGCTCCCTCCACAAATTTTCTATAGGATTAAGGTCTGGAGACTAGCTAGGCCACTCCATGACCTTAGTGTGCTTCTTCTTGAGCCACTCCTTCGTTGCCTTGGCCGTATGTTTTGGGTCATTGTCATGCTGGAAGACCCATCCACGACCCATCCTCAGTGCTCTGGCTGAGGGAAGGAGGTTCTCGTCCAAGATCTTACGGTACATGGCCCCGTCCATTGGCCTCTCAATGCAGTGAAGTCGTCCTGTACCCTTAGCAGAGAAACAACCCCAAAGCATAATGTTTCCACCTCCGTGTTTGACGGTGGGGATGGTGTTCTTGGGATTGTAGCATTCAGCATTTCTCTCCCTCCAAACACGACGAGTCGAATTTATGCCAAAGAGTTCAATTTTGGTCTCATCTGACCACATCACCTTCTCCCAAGCCTTCTCTGAATCATTTAAGTGTTCATTGGCAAACTTCAGATGGGCCTGTACATGTGCCTTCTTGAGCAGGGGGACCTTGCAGGCACTGCAGGATTTCAATCTGTTACGGTGTAGTGTGTTACCAATGGTTTTCTTGGTGACTGTGGTCCCAGCTGCCTTGAGATCATTACCAAGCTCCTCCCGTGTAGTTCTGGGCTGATCCCTCACCCTTCTCATGATCATCCTTACCCCACGAGGCGAGATCTTGCATGGAGCTCCAGGCCGAGGGCGATTGATGGTTATTTTGTATTTCTTCCATTTTCTAATAATTGCACCAACAGTTGTCTCCTTCTCACCAAGCTTCTTGCTGATGGTCTTGTAGCCCATTCCAGCCTGTCCTTTGAATGTTCTTTGGTCTTGCCCATGGTGGTGGAGAGGTTGGAATGGAAGAGATTGATTCTATTGACAGGTGTCTTTTATACCCATAACAAACAGAGATTAGGAGTACTTTCTTAAAGTGACAGGACTAATCTGTGTGCCTCATGGGCATATAACCGGTCTGTATGAGCCAGAATTCTTGCTGGTTTGTAGGGGATCAAATACTTATTTCCTTCGATCAAATGCAAATGAATTTATAACTTTATATAATGTGTTTTTTCTGGACTTCTTTGTTGATATTCTGTCTCTATTTGTTAAAATAAAAGTACCATAAAAATTATAGACCGCTCATTTCTTTGTAATCAGGCAAACTAACAAAATCAGCAGGGGATCAAATAATTATTTCTCCCACTGTATGTGTGAGAGAGAGCGAGAGAGAGAGAGAGAGAGAGAGAGCTCAGAGGTGGGAAGGGGCATGTGTGTGTGCGTGTGGGCGAGTGGGCGTGTGCACGCGCATGTGTGTGTACGTGTCTTGCTTACCATCAGCCTTGCCGTCCTGTCGTGGGTAGCAGTTGTAGAAAATTCCTCGGGCATCGTGGGTCCAGGCCAGGCAGCTGAACTTAACCCTTTCCAGGAGGTCAGGCAGGGTAGTGAGGTCATCAGCCTTGAGGAAATGCACCGTCACCCAGTCAGAACCACTGGAGCTCAGACCGTAGGCAAAGTACTCACACTCCTCTGACAGACGGCCCACTGCAGGGACAGAAGGGAATGGGGGGGGGGGGGGAGGAAAGGAGAGGTGGGGGTTTGAGAGAATGAGAATGAAGGAAGAAAAAGAGTCAATGGAGAGACAATGGAGAGACAATGGAGAGATAGGAAGGTCCGGAAAGGGAGGTCCGGTTCTACAGTAAGTCTGCACAGTTTATGCTTAGAAACAGGCTCCTCGTTCGACCTTTACATGGAGGGAGCCTTTTCTACACAACTGTTCAAATACCAGCCCCCTAGTCATACGTATTCGTGGCCTTGGCTTCAGGTGACAGCTAGTGCTACTCATATTTGGC
>NC_139668.1:3432500-3455000 GCF_951799395.1 Argentina silus
AGCCCCCTGACTCTTGCTGACAGAGAGATTGTCCCTCTTCAGGGCTTGTATATAAACTACAGGGACAAAGCAAAGCCCCGAGCACACACATCAACCCAGGGTGGTCCACTCACCACCTCCGTGATCATGTGTTCATCACTGGAAACACAGAGAGGCCGGAGAGAGAGAGAGGCCGGCCAGCAATCAGTAGGTCGCTGGTTTGATCCTCACCCCAGGAGGGAGCCGGATGTGAGCTGGTGACTGGAATCATATCTATGGTGCCTACCACTGCCGTTGTGCCCTTGAGCAAGGCGCTTAACCCCTAACTGCTCCAGGGGATCAATAGAGTACATGTTCATGAAACCAGTTTGAGATGACTTTTGCTTTGTGACATGGTGTGTTATCATGCTGGAAGTAGCCATTAGAAGATAAGAAGGTAAATTGTGGCCATGAAGGGATGCACATCGTATACCGGTATATCTGTATCTATTGGCGGAAGAATATTTGACTGTTGATAGCATGCAGTGGCATTGCACTTTCCTTCATACACGTTTTCTTTCTATTACTGTGTGTGTGTGTGTGTGTGTGTGTGTGTGTGTGTGTGTGTGTGTGTGTGTGTGTGTGTGTGTCAGAGTGTTTGAGAGTGTGTATTCTTTACAGTTAAAAAAGGCGCGTGAGTGTGAGAGCCCCACTTAACCCCTGAATGTTTACCTCTTACTAATCGACAGTATTTGGCAAATCTTCAAATCTTTTCTGTTACGGTTTTACAATGAGTGACAAATAGAGAAATACAGTAAGAGGGTTTCATGTACTGCAAGCAGACATGTGGCGGAACGCATCTTGGATGAGCCTTAAGGAGAGAGAGAGAGAAAAAGAACAAAAACAGGGTTGCGTTGCAGACTTTTAATCTGTCTAATCCATAAAGCTGTGAAAATGACTGGGCGAAGGGGGGAGGAGAGGGAGGGAGGAAGAGCAGGAAAGCAATTCACAAAGAGAGCTAATTGTGCTCTACTGACTCAGTGAGACACGGTTCATGAGAAAGGAGTTCTTCTGGGAAAGCCTCACACATGACTGTGGTGGCAGGGAGAAAACTAATTAAATCAACATTTTTCATCTTTGTGTCCTTGAATCTGTGCCAATACGGCCTCAGGTGTCATCCAAAACTCGTTCACTTCTCATACCTCTGTCAAGAAGTACATCTAGTACATTTTGTTTAGTATATATTGTATATTTTTTTGCATTGTACATTTTACATTGGTTGGCATTCTGCAGACAGCAAACCAAGAATTTCATTGTACAGGGAAACATGTTTTCTACTGTGCATATGATAATAAACACTTTGAATCTTGAATTGAATCTTAAGTCTAGTCTAGTCCTCATCTAGTCGTTGGATCAAGACCATGTCAGTCCTTAGTTGGGAGATAGAACTCAAGATTCAAGATTCTTTATTTGCCACGTGCATACAAGTATACAGTGAAATGCAAAAGTGACAGTGCCACAGAGTAGTGCAACAATACGTTTAAAAATACAATAAAATAAAAATAATAAAAAATAAAAATAAATAGAATATAAGCAGCAGTATAAACAAGCGGTGAAGCAATGTACACAATGGAATGAACTCCCTCAGTTGTCATTATTCAAACCCAGTGGCGAACCCAACCTAGTCTTTCCAAATGATGAAGTTCTGGGGGATTGTTTCTGCAGACCAAAGAATATGATCTGGGGGGGGGTCGTATTATCTAGCTAGACAGTATCTTAAGTTTTGGACGTATCTTATGTCAAAAAAGGTGGTCAAACGCTAGTTTTGCCAGATAATACGATCCTTTGCAGACTATGTTGGGCGAACCATGCCTATGAACCTAGGCCTTCAGTGGGACCTCACCTACCAAAGACAAAAACATCATTACTATTACGCCCAGCACAAAAATGTGTGTATTAGAAGCTGTATAGCTACATTTAGATTGTTGACGTGATCAAATATTTCAATGTGATATTCCAGATGTGTACTACAGTCCATGGTTAACTTGACCAGTCGCTAATAGCAAAAAAATAGAGTTTTTCACGCTGGCCATGTCTGTTTATACTGCAACCTAATTACTAGGCGTTGTTCAGAATGCAAAATTAGAAAGTTGTTACAGGTGACGGTATCCTTCGCACATGAACCTAACCGCTAATCTATCAACAGAGTTGGCTAAGTGATTTATCAGTCAGCAGACTGGACTGGCCTCCAGTGACTGTGAGGTGTTTGGCTGGGTTAAGCTGGGTGTGGGGAGGAAAGTGGACGAGGCAACAGATGGGGGGGGGGGGGGGGGGTTATGAAAGGAGCCCAGACAGACTGAGACACTTGTCTGCTCCCACAGTGCTGTGCAGATGGGCTAGGGACACAGGTAACCTGCCAATCTGCAGTGTGGGATTAGCCAGTCAAGATTACACTGGCATGAGACTGGCTCATTGTGCAGACACTCCTCCTGAGAGGGAGAGAGGATGTGTTTGCAGTACAGTAGGGACTGTATGTGTACTGTCTCTCCCTCTCAGGAGGCGGCTGGTCAAAGCCAAGCGCTGAAGTGGTACTGAAACGATGGCACACACATTGACAGAAAGAGAGAGAGACAGCTTGTCAGAGCAGAGATGATGTGCCACTGTACTCTCAGTCAGCAAAAGATACACGCACGCACATGCACACGCACACGCACACACACACGCACACGCACATACACACGCACACGCACACATACACACCGACACAAACACAAGTGAGGAGCATTGTGATCAGCCCCCTCCTCACACTTAAACAGATGGTGTGTCGAGCACGGGGGACTGGCAACAGATAATCTCTTTTTATTATGAATATTTTGATTATTACTGTGGTTATTATTTCAGATATACCTCACAGCCTTTTCCTTGGTGATCATGTGCTTACTACTCAAAGGTAATATGTTTGGCTCAGCTATGCTACATTTTAAGCCGTAGTATAACTGGGAATGGTATTCCATAAGCTCCTCATTTAGAAATTGACAATGTGCAGATTTGTCGTATTTAGAGAGCATGAAGTCTGTCTCGGAGCTTGTGTGAATGTGTTTACAACTGTTGAGGCCTCTAGGCCTGGAGAGGATTTACAGGCATGGGTCTGAGTACTGGTAAATTTTTACACATGACAGAATGCGTCAGATAATATCTATTCCTTTTATGTGTTCTATCCAAAGCAAAGTGATATTTCTGGCACCATGAGTCTCAAATTCATTCTTCATAATGGATTACATTAAAATACATCATTCTCTCAGAAATGTTATCTCATTTCAATGACATTTTTCCCTACTTTTCTAGTCTCATTCTTCATTTGTTATCCAAAAGATTTACACATTTCATACTCAGTTCAATAAGCATTAACCATTTCATATCTTATTTTTTCATAAACACACTGGATTGGTCACCAGTCCAATCTCCACTCTAATCAGTTGTAACAGACAGGAGGTGGCGGAAGGTGCCTGTGCCAAATATTGATGAGTGGTTGGTTTTGTATACACACAGCAGCACGCACAAGGCTCGGAGGGACAAGCAGGATTAAGACAATTAGGGAGGTTGATTGTTGTTCGAATGAGGAGAAGAAGCAGATTAAATAAAGAGAATTAGGTCAAAGTGATGATGACCAGAAGAAGGAGGGAGGAGAGGGAGGAGGAGGAAGAGGAGGAGGAGGAGAAGGAAGAGGAGGAGGAGGAGGAGGAGGAGGAGGAGGAGCAGGACAGAGGGGAGGATTGAGGTCAGAGAAACCGATTGCGGTAACACTGGAGTGTGGCAAGAAGTACGACATAAGTGGGCACTGAGGAGGAGAGGGAGGGACGGAGGAGGAGGGAGGGAGGGAGGGAGGGCAAGACTCAGGGAGGGCTACTGTATATTGAGAATAGGAGAGAGGAGTGGCTCAGTGACAAATCATCTACTGTCCTTCACCTGCTTTACTCTCCAGGCACGTCTGTCAGGGTTTTTTTCCTCTGTCTAGACATCTCTGAATCAGCACAGGGTCTTCTAGTTGTTTTCCTCCACTCTTCTTCCTCCTTCCCTCCCTCCCTCTCTCTCTCTCTCCTATCTCCAGCCTAATTAGCAGACACTTTTATTGATCCGTTGGATTTGGGCTTAAATCCCCCGTCTGACAGACGGATCTGTGGTGAAGTCTATCTGGGGGTCTTTGGTGGCCCCCATAGACGAGCCCACCTGTTGACCCGCACAGACAGTAATTACCCTCATCCCTCCTCAGGGTGTGTTTGCAGTTGGACCGCACGTGGGTGGCATGTGGTCAAAATCTGCTGTTACTGAAGGTGGATAAGGTTTCCTGCATATATTTTGAGTATATTTTGAGTTTCATACTAGCAGGCACATCATACACCTTAAGTGAGAGCAGATGTTATCCAATGTTGATAACAAATTAAACGTTCTAGACACATATCCAGATCCACATATCTATATTATGAATATATTAAAGCATGTAATAGTCTGGATTCTATAATGTAACAAAAAGAATGTAAGTTAGAAAGCAAGATAACCTGTACTGAAGTCCTAACTAACACAGTTCTAATAGTTTCAACACACAACAAGAATAATTCACATTAGCTTGCATGAGTAAGCATATGTTGCCAAAGTTACCATTGAATGTTAACAGTTTTGACCCACAGCAAAAATAAATATAACTACAAGCAGCCATGCCCAGGGTCTGAGCTATGGCACAATATCGCACCGCATATTTCACAGGGCAATAACAGAATACTTCTGAAAAAATGACCACTATGTGTTTCAAGTGACTCATATATTTTATGTTGTTTTGAAAAGTCTGAGAAATGCTCATGATGCATTCTGTTGTTTTCAACGTTATAGCATATAACATCTTCTTCTCCAAAACTGCGTGGAGGATCTGCATGAAATTTGGTACATGATCTACAGGCAACGGTCTTTCCATTCAAAATGTTCATTAGATTATCTAAACAACATGGTATGTTGACATGCCGCTATAAGCCAAAAATGTTTAATAACTCCAATCTGAGCATGATGCGGTCTACTTTAGAATTTGCTCTGTTGCGTAGTTTTGTTTATTTTCTGTTTTTGTGATTTTCATGGGTCTATCTGTACAAAACATTCTGTTTTGTCATAATGGAATGATAATGTTCCCTCTCCATACAGTACACGTCACGTCCCACTGTGCATCCCATCCGATGGCCTGTTATCACGCGGTCCTGTTTACCTCAACTACTTGGGCTGCCTCTGAAATAATGCTAAAATTAAAAAAACAAACATTTGATAACAAATTACACAGGCTGCATGGCTGGGATAAAGATTGTGGGCAGAGCCAGGGGCAAAACTCATTTTTGACAAATAGTATGAAAATATCGATAATTGTCACTAGGCAACATTATTTACTAACATGTAGGCCTGCAAACACCACATGCTTCAGTACCTATGAGCTTAGACAACATAACCACTCGATTTGACAGGAAACATAAATATCCTTTGATATTCCACAGAGGCATTTAATTAGGGACAGGCAGCCACGGTCTGGTAAAATAATGCACATAATGACTGCATAATGCAGAACAGTTTTGAGTTTTGCCTGTCAGGGTTTTCTGATGAGCATTTGTTGATATTATGAAACTATGAAAATGAAAATAGATAAATAAATAAACTGTGGAAATAGATAAATAAATACAAAGTTTGAAAGGTGCGCTTTCATATTGGCATGAACTTAGTAGGGCAAAAGCCCTTTCTGCAGGCCTTTTGTGTTAGGGGAGCAGATGGAACTTAAAGTTCAAAATGGTATACTTATCACCTAATTATCTCAAAATCAAGGGCAGATAGGAAGGATGTTTTGATCTCAGTGCTCTGCTTCCATCCTTCTTTTCTGATGGTGTGCAACCAGAGGTGTGAAGTTTTTTTGTTAGCTATTTTAGTCTGTCACCATGGTCACTGGATCCTCTTGGTCTTGGGTGTACAAACACACTGAGAAAGTGTGAGCTCTCGCTCCACATTCATATGAACAACTCATAAACAAAACCCAGAAAACAAAGCCAACAACAAACAAAGACTGTGGAAGACAAGGGGGGTGGGGGGGGTGGGGGGGGTGGGGGGTAACCCTGTTTCACTTTCGTGATGAAACAGAATAATGCAATCATATATATTATTTAAGATTTGAGACAGGGTGAATAATCTCCCTGGTTAAAGGGATCTGAGGGTACACTAAGCCTGCAAGAGACGATACACAATGTAAAAAGTGTGCAACTCAGAGGTGTGAAGTTTTGTGGCTAGCTATTTTAGGCTGTCACCATGGTCACTGAATCCTCTTGGTCTTGGGTGTCAGAATCTGCATTCTTTTATTTGGCCAAGTATATTTGCACATACAGGAAATTGACTTGGTGAGGTTGGTGCATGGACATAAAAAACAAATTGTGATCAGGATGGGAAGAATCAGTGATGATCTTTCCTGCTCTCTTACTGGTCCTGGAGTGGAACAGGTCCAGGAGATATGACAGGTTGCAGCCGATGACCTTCACGGCTGACCGAATGATCTGCTGCAATCTGCCTTTGTCCTTGACAGTGGAGGCAGCGAACCAGACGGTGATTGATGAGCTGAGGATGGACTCAATGATGGCCGTGTAGAACTCAACCATCACTTTCTGCGGCATGTTGAATTTCTTCAGCTGCCGCAGGAAGAACATCCTCTGCTGGGCCTTCTTGATGGTGGAGGTGATGTTCTCCGCCCACCTGAGGTCCTTTGAAATTATTGTCCCCAGGAATCTAAATGACTCCACAATGTTAACCGGGGAGTCACACATGATGAGGGGGGCGGTTGGGGCTGGGCTTCTCCTGAAGTCTACTACCATCTCTTCAGTTTTTAGGGTGTTCAGCTCCAAGTAGTTCTGGCTGCACCATGAAGCCAGGCTGTCAACTTCCTCTCTGTAGGCGGCCTCATCACCGTTGGAGATTAATCCAATAAGGGTTGTGTCATCCATGAACTTCAGGAGTTTGACAGAAGGGTGGCTAGAGGTGCAGCTGTTGGTGTAGAGGGAGAAGAGTAGAGAAGAGAGCACACAGCCTTGTGGGGCTCCGGTGCTGATGGTCTGGGGCTCCAAGACAGGCTTGCCCAGCCGTACCTGCTGCTTCCTGTCTGTCAGAAAGTCAGTGATCCACCTGCAGGTGGGCTCAGACATGCTCAGCTGGGATAGCTTGTCCTGGAGGAGAGCTGGGGTGATAGTGTTAAATGCAGAGCTGAAGTCCACAAACAGGATCCTGGCGTAGGTGCCGGGGGAGTCCAGGTGCTGTTGGATGAAGTGAAGTCCCATGTTGACTGCGTTGTCTATAGGCAAAAGGCTCTATAGGCAAACTGCAGTAGGTCAAGGAGGGGGTTGGTGATGGCCTTGATGTGGGTGAGCACAAGGCGCTCAAAGGTCTTCATTACCACAGACGTCAGGGCGACTGGTCTGTAGTCATTAAGGCCTGTGATCCTTTGCTTTTTGGGAACTGGGATGATGGTGGATGTTTTGAAGCAGGCAGATACCATGCATTCAACACACACACACAAACACACACATTCAGTACAAACACACTGAGAAAGTGTGAACTCTGGCTTCTTCTTCCTTAAATGGGCAATGACACCATGTATGATTTTAAAATCTGTCATTTTGAAACCCAGTCCCACTTTGATATTCAGTGTGAGGATTAATAGTGGTAGTAGTTTACTGTGAGGATTTATAATATGAAGATCTGTTGTATAGACTATCATATTATGCAAATTGTCAGCACATGACAGGCCATATTTACTGAACCATGCCAATAAAGAAAACAGGCTAAAGGTCCACATAAATGTCGGTTTACACATCAACAAAAGATTCAAACTATTGACATCAACTTGAAGGGAAAACATTAGGAAAACCATTAGGATAGGTTTGAAAAAAATATTTGTTTGGAAAAGGGAGAGGACAACTTATTTGTCTTTTTTATGTGTTGTGGAAAATGAAAATAAAATGGTGATGATGTGTATTGTTCAGAATCCACTTTGTTCAATGAGGTATCAAAAGGTATCCATGAGGGAATATGGACTTGAGGATCAATCCCCCTCTTCATCCTCAAGATGTTCACAACATCCTGTATCCCACCATTCCCTTAACAACATTCTCCCATTGGCTCACAGGAATACTATGTCAGTGTAAGTGGTAACTGAAACACGGAAAAAAAAGACAGTCAAAGAAAGGAGGGGGATTTGGGTGCAGGAAAACATTTTTTTACCAAACGATACCGATCTTCTGACAGATGGAGAACTTATGACGAGAATCTAAGTCACTGTTGTTTTGTTTGTCGTCCCTAAAGACGTCCCCTGTCTTGGGCTGGTTGTTCGCCTGTTTTGACGGATTGACTGGGATTACCCATACAGATTAAAACAGTGTTTTGCTTCAGAAGTGATACCTGTTGGACGATGTGTCATAATTTCACCCCATATGGCCACAGAGTTTTGCTCAATGCTTCAGTGGTTCAGCATGTCAAAAATATTCCTTGGAATATTGAGAGGCAACTGGAATGCTATGTGTGTGTGTATGTGGTTTGTCGTCTGATTCACCATCATTTAAGGGTTGATACAATGGTTCGATTGATAAAGAAATCACCATTTGCATACGCCATTAAAATACAAATAAAAGGATGGAGATTAATTGAATTGGGATTGAGATTAATTGATCTTGGGATTCCAAGTTAGAGAATTTGAATAACCCCAGATTGGCCACTTCAGTTGTAATTAATATGTACACTTGCTCCACATTCATATGAACCCTTTCCTGGAAAATGAGAGAACTCATAAACAAAACCCAGAAAAACAATCAGCCTCACAAACAAAGACCGTGGAAGGGGGGGGGGGGGATAACCCTGTTTCACTTTAGTGATGAAACAGAATAATGCAATCATACATATATTTAAGGTTGGAGACAGGGTGGATAATCTCCCTGGTTAAAGGGATCTGAGGGTGCACTAAGCCTGCAAGAGACGATACACAATGTACCCCTCAACACGCTGTCGTCACAGCCATCTTCTATGCATCAGCCCTATTCCTTGACGGAACCGGCCAGAGGCCCAGTGGCAGGGTTAGGGTTAGGGTTAGGGTTAGGGTTAGGGTTACGGTTACGGTTACGGTTACGGTTACGGTTACGGTTAAAAAAAAGAAAAAGAAAAGAGCCATGCTACAAGCAATACTGGCTCACTAACTACTACCTACTTGCCTCATTAGACATTGATTTTAGTTTGCTGGTGAGTAACACCCTTGGCCCCACACAACATATACAGTGCTGTGTTGAAATCAAACAATTACTATGAGGTTAAAGTAGAGCTTCTCAGCTTTTTTTTGATGGTATTTGTGTACATATTGGCCACCAAAAGTGATGGAATTTCAGGCCACCAAAAGGTGATGGGACAGATTTATCAAAGGTCCAAATTAAACACTCATCTTTCGTATTTAGCCGACAATCCTTTGCATGTAAAAACCGCCTGAAGTTTGCGACCCACTGACCCTACCAGACACTGAGTATCTTCTCTGGTGATGCTCTGCTAGGCCTGTACTGCAGCCATCTTCAATTTTTGTTTGTTTTGATGATGTTTTGCCTTAAGTCTCCTCTTCAGCAAATACAAAGTGTAGTCAACTTTGTTCTAAGGGCAGACATAATCTGATTGGTTTAGGGCAGAACACATCAGATTGGTTTGTAAAAAGTCAGTGGGTAGAGTTTAATGAGAGTTAGCGAGCATGAATTAACATGTGTAGGTGCAGATGAGCTACTTCCTTTCTGCTCAGTGGCGGCTACACTTCCTCTGAGAGAATTCACATCTCTGAAGTGAGAGAATCATTGCTTCAATCTTGCAAGACCCTTCAGACATCCTCTGACCCTCTTTGATGATCACCCCGAGTGTCCACTCCTCTTGAAAGTGGCGCAAAAGCCCTTTCCTTTCTGCAGGCCTTTTGTGTTATGGGAGCAGATGGCCCTTAAAGTTCAAAATGGTATACTTATCATCTACTTATCTCAAAATCGAGGGCAGATAGGAAGGATGTTTTGATCTCAGTGCTCTGCTTCCATCCTTCTTTTCTGATGGTGTGCAACCAGAGGTGTGAAGTTTTTCTGTTAGCTATTTTAGTCTGTCACCATGGTCACTGGATCCTCTTGGTCTTGGGTGTACAAACACACTGAGAAAGTGTGAGCTCTCGCTCCACATTCATATGAACAACTCATAAACAAAACCCAGAAAACAAAGCCAACAACAAACAAAGACTGTGGAAGACAAGGGGGGTGGGGGGGGGGATAACCCTGTTTCACTTTAGTGATGAAACAGAATAATGCAATCATATATATTATTTAAGATTTGAGACAGGGTGGATAATCTCCCTGGTTAAAGGGATCTGAGGGTGCACTAAGCCTGCAAGAGACGATACACAATGTAAAAAGTGTGCAACTCAGAGGTGTGAAGTTTTGTGGCTAGCTATTTTAGTCTGTCACCATGGTCACTGGATCCTCTTGGTCTTGGGTGTCAGAATCAGAATTCTTTTATTTGGCCAAGTATATTTGCACATACAGGAAATTGACTTGGTGAGGTTGGTGCATGGACATAAAAAACAAATTGTGATCAGGATGGGAAGAATCAGTGATGATCTTTCCTGCTCTCTTACTGGTCCTGGAGTGGAACAGGTCCAGGAGATATGACAGGTTGCAGCCGATGACCTTCACGGCTGACCGAATGATCCGCTGCAATCTGCCTTTGTCCTTGACAGTGGAGGCAGCGAACCAGACGGTGAATGATGAGCTGAGGATGGACTCAATGATGGCCGTGTAGAACTCAACCATCACTTTCTGCGGCATGTTGAATTTCTTCAGCTGCCGCAGGAAGAACATCCTCTGCTGGGCCTTCTTGATGGTGGAGGTGATGTTCTCCGCCCACCTGAGGTCCTTTGAAATTATTGTCCCCAGTAATCTGAATGACTCCACAATGTTAACTGGGGAGTCACACATGATGAGGGGGGCGGTTGGGGCTGGGCTACTCCTGAAGTCTACTACCATCTCTACAGTGCCAGGGGAGTCCAGGTGCTGGAGGATGAAGTGAAGTCCCATGTTGACTCCGTTGTCTACAGAACTGTTGGCTCTATAGGCAAACTGCAGTAGGTCAAGGAGCGGGTTGGTGATGGCCTTGATGTGGGTGAGCACAAGGCGCTTAAATGTCTTCATTATCACAGACGTCAGGGTGACTGGTCTGTAGTCATTAAGGCCTGTGATCCTCTGCTTTTTGGGAACTGGGATGATGGTGGATGTTTTGAAGCAGGCAGGTACCATGCATTCAACACACACACACACACACACACACACACACACACACACACACACACACACATTCAGTACAAACACACTGAGAAAGTGTGAACTCTGGCTTCTTCTTCCTTAAATGGGCAATGACACCATGTATGATTTTAAAATATTTTGAAAACCAGTCCCTCTTTGATATTCAGTGTGAGGATTAATAGTAGTAGTAGTTTACTGTGAGGATTTATAATATGAAGATCTGTTGGGATTGAGTGAGTGGTGAAGCCTGTTCTCCAGTCTGAGTAAGTTAGCTTAATCTTGTTTCTAGTCAGTGTGCTATTAGGAGTTGTTTGTTTTTTCAGTGGCTATCCTGCCTGAAGCCTGTTCTCCAGCCTGAAGCGACAGCCTCTGTGACAGCCTCCTAACACAAAGACTCAAGGCACAAAGACATAGGAGTCTATCTGTGGAGTCAGACTCAAGACACAAAGACAAAGGAGTCTATCTGTGGAGTCCATCGAGGGCCTGAGAGGAAGGCCATACTACTAAGTATTTTTATTCTATCTTTATATTTTCTTTATTACCCAGAGTGTATTGTGTATACTTTTCCCACTAACCCTCTCTCTCTATATCGGCAAAAAATCACAATGTGCTTTCTCCCCATTCCTGTTATTTCCTCCATTAGGAAGACACATCGCCGCTACACCTCCACTCGCAACCCTTCCAACCTAATCTACCCACCATGCTCAAGTGACCATGACCTCACTGTCACGGGAGGACTTTGGAACTGCCAATCGGCGGTCCGGAAAGCAGAGGCTATCTCAGCCTATGCCTGCTTCATTTCTCTCCACTTCCTTGCTCTCACAGAGACATGGATTACACCTGATAACACAGCTACTCCGGCAGCCCTCTCTGATGCCTACTCCTTTTCTCACTCCCCTAGACTCTCTGGTCGAGGAGGAGGAACAGGACTCCTCATCTCGCCTAAGTGGTCACATAATGTCCTTCCCCTGTCACACCTGTCCATATCATCCTGTGAATTCCATGCTGTTTCTATCACCTCCCCTGTCAAACTTCACATTGTTGTTATTTATCGCCCTCCAGGTCAGCTTGGACACTTCTTAGATGAGATGGATGTCCTTCTCAGCTCATTCCCTGAGGACGGCACACCACTCACACTACTGGGAGACTTCAACATCCAGTCGGAGAAGCTTCACTTGTCCCGAACGCTTGACCTTCTATCCTCCTTCTGCCTTACCCTGTCCCACTCATAAGGCGGGAAATCAGCTTGACCTTGTCTTCACTAGATCTTCCCATACCTCAAACCTCACTGTTACCCCTCTTCCAGTTTCGGACCATCATTTTGTATCCTTCTCCGTCCCTCTCAAATGCTCACCCTCCCAACCAGCCTCTACCCACACTGTGTCCTCTCGTCGCGGCCTGCGCACCCTCTCACTCTTCACTCTTTCTTCCTCTGTCTTATCTGCCCTACCCTCTGTTGAATCCTTCTTCTGAATCCTACTCTTCTATCCACTGATGCAGCTTCCTCCACCCTCCTGTCCTCTCTTTCCTCATCCTTCGACTCTCTCTGTCCACAGATCTCAAGACCGGCACCATCCGCTCCATGCGCTCCCTGGCTGTCTGAAACCCTGCAACCTTGTAGAATAGGGCTCCGGGCAGCTGAGAAGAAATGGACTCTTATCTCTCTCTCCTCCTCAACTACACCTCATCTGCATCAGCTGCTAAAGCCTTACACTACCATTCCAAAATTCAATCCTCTGTATCTGACCCAAGGAAACATTTTTCCACATTTTCCTCACTCCTCAACCTTCCTCCTCCCCCTCCTCCCTCCTCTCTGTCTGCTGATGACTTTGTCACCTACTTTGAAAAGAAGGTTGATGACATTAGCAGCTCCTTCCCTCTACCTCTCACCAACAATGCTACCACTCCTCCCAAACCCACTGCGCAACTCCCAGTCTCTGGTTTAGGAGATTTCTCCCCCCTCTCCCCTGAGGATGTTCTAAAGCTGGTCACATCCAAGCGGGCAACCACCTGCCCCCTCGATCCTATCCCCTCCCCCTTTCTCCAATCCATCTCCAAAGACCTCCTTCCATTCCTTACCACCTTAATCAATTCCTCTCGATCCACAGGATCTGTCCCAGCTGCCTTCAAGACAATCAGAGTCAAGCCTCTTCTCAAGAAACCAACTCTTGACCCGTCTGCTGTCCATAACTACAAACCGGTTTCCCTTCTCTCCTTCTTATCTAAAACCCTTGAACGTGCTGTCTCTAACCAACTGTCTAACTACCTCCTTCAAAACAACTTCCTTGACCCTCACCAATCCGGCTTTAAAGCTGGGCACTCTACTGAAACTGCTCTCCTTGCTGTCACGGAGGCTCTCCACTCCGCTCCAGCTTCCTCCCTCTCCTCTGTTTTCATTCTTCTGGACCTGTCTGCTGCATTTGACACAGTAAACCACCCAATCCCTCCACCCTCTCAGAATTGGGCATCTCTGGCTCTGCACTCTCCTGGCTTGCATCCTACCTGACCGATCGCTCCTACCAGGTGATGTGGAGATGATCGCTGTCCTCTCCACGACCCCTCACCACTGGTGTCCCCCAGGGCTCTGTCCTTGGGCCTTTACTGTTCTCTCTCTATACCAAATCTCTCGGCTCTGTAATTTCTTCACATGGTTTCTCCTACCACACCTACGCAGATGACACTCAACTTTTTCTCTCCTTCCCCCCTTCTGACTCACAGGTGACAACACGTGTCTCGGCATGTCTTGCAGACATTTCTGCTTGGATGTTAGCCCACCACCTAAAGCTCAA
The DNA here is from genome assembly GCF_951799395.1 of Argentina silus. Taxonomy (NCBI): domain Eukaryota; kingdom Metazoa; phylum Chordata; class Actinopteri; order Argentiniformes; family Argentinidae; genus Argentina; species Argentina silus. Next base: position 3,446,608 of record NC_139668.1, read on the forward strand.
CCTTGACAAGACTGAGCTGCTCTTCCTCCCAGGGAAGGCCTGCCCTCTCCAAGACTTCTCCATCACAGTAGAAAACTCTACAGTGACCTCCTCCCATACAGCCAAGAACCTTGGGGTGATCCTTGACAACCGCTTATCCTGTGTGGCGAACATCACAGCGACAGCACGCTCCTGTAGATTCTTCCTCTACAACATCAGAAGGATACATCCATTCCTCACCAGAGAAGCAGCACAACTTTTGGTCCAAGCACTTGTAATCTCTCGCCTTGACTACTGCAATGCACTCTTGGCCGGACTCCCCGCCTCCTCCATCAGGCCTCTGCAGCTCATCCAGAATGCTGCTGCTTGTCTGGTGTTCAATCTCCCCAAATTCTCCCATGTCACGCCCCTCCTCCGCACCCTCCACTGGCTCCCGGTAGCAGCTCGCATCAAATTCAAGACCCTGGTGCTCGCCTACTGGGTGGCAAAGGGAACAGCCCCTTCCTACTTGCAAGCAATGGTTAGCCCCCAAACCCCTGCAAGATCACTCCACTCCTCCACCTCGGCTGCCCGCCTGGCATCGCCGCCTCTACGTGGATGCAATGGCCGTGCTACTCGGTCACGGCTTTTCACTGTCCTGGCGCCCCGCTGGTGGAATAAGCTTCCCACAACGGTCAGGACTGCAGAGTCACTTCTGATCTTCCGCCATAGATTGAAAACCCATCTCTTCAAGCTATATCTTAACAGTCCCTCCTAAAGACCGCTTAACCCTCACTACCCCCCCTATAGTAACCCTAACCCCGAGACCTCTTCTCCCCTGTTACAAAAAAAAAAGAATTAGCCTCCTGGCATTACGACTGCCAATGGCCCCTGGTGTGAGCATTGATTACTTTGTCTTATGATGACTGTTAGATAGATGATTCACTTACTTAAACAAATGTATTTGTTGTACGTCGCTTTGGATAAAGGTGTCTGCTAAATGCCATAAATGTAAAAAATATAAATGTATAGACTATCATATTATGCAAATTGTCAGCACATGACAGGCCATATTTACTGAACCATGCCAATAAAGAAAACAGGCTAAAGGTCCACATAAATGTCGGTTTACACATCAACAAAAGATTCAAACCATTGACATCAACTTGAAGGGAAAACATTAGGAAAACCATTAGGATAGGTTTGAAAAAAATATTTGTTTGGAAAAGGGATGTGTGATGATGTGTATTGTTCAGAATCCACTTTGTTCAATGAGGTATCAAAAGGTATCCATGAGGGAATTTGGACTTGAGGATCAATCCCCCTCTTCATCCTCAAGATGTTCACAACATCCTGTATCCCACCATTCCCTTAACAACATTCTCCCATTGGCTCACAGGAATACTATGTCAGTGTAAGTGGTAACTGAAACTCGGAAAAAAAAGACAGTCAAAGAAAGGAGGGGGATTTGGGTGCAGGAAAACATTTTTTTACCAAACGATACCGATATTCTGACAGATGGAGAACTTATGACGAGAATCTAAGTCACTGTTGTTTTGTTTGTCGTCCCTAAAGACGTTCCCTGTCTTGGGCTGGTTGTTCGCCTGTTTTGACGGATTGACTGGGATTACCCATACAGATTAAAACAGTGTTTTGCTTCAAAAGTGATACCTGTTGGACGATGTGTCATAATTTCACCCCATATGGCCACAGAGTTTTGCTCAACGCTTCAGTGGTTCAGCATGTCAAAAATATTCCTTGGAATATTGAGAGGCAACTGGAATGCTGTGTGTGTGTGTGTGTGTGGTTTGTCTTCTGATTCACCATCATTTAAGGGTTGATACAATGGTTCGATTGATAAAGAAATCATCATTTGCATGCGCCATTAAAATAAAAATAAAAGGATGGAGATTAATTGAATTGGGATTGAGATTAATTGATCTTGGGATTCCAAGATAGAGAATTTGAATAACCCCAGATTGGCCACTTCAGTTGTAATTAATATGTACACTTGCTCCACATTCATATGAACCCTTTCCTGGAAAATGAGAGAACTCATAAACAAAACCCAGAAAAACAATCAGCCTCACAAACAAAGACCGTGGAAGACGGGAGGGGGGGGGGGGGGTAACCCTCTTTCACTTTAGTGATGAAACAGAATAATGCAATCATATATATTTAAGGTTGGAGACAGGGTGGATAATCTCCCTGGTTAAAGGGATCTGAGGGTGCACTAAGCCTGCAAGAGACGATACACAATGTACCCCTCAACACGCTGTCGTCACAGCCATCTTCTATGCGTCAGCCCTATTCCTTGACAGAACCGGCCAGAGGCCCAGTGGCAGAGTTAAGGTTAGGGTTAGGTTCTTGTTGCCAGGGTAGCCCTGAGTGACGAGAGCCCCGACAACGGCGGCGGTGGTAGAGGAACAATGCATAAACAGAGAGAAATAATCCTCTTTCCCAAAGGACCATCCTCTCTCTGATAGATGTATACTGTTCACTACGGTGAAAACAAGGGGAGAGAAAGGAAGGGATAGTAAATGAGGGAAGAAAAACAAAGAGAGAGAGAGATTGGAAGAAAGAGTGAAAGAGGTACAGCTGATTGACTTGAAAGATGGGTAATTTTCCAGAGAGGTAGAAAACCACAGGATAGGGTCGCTCAGTGGCGTAGCACACTAAGGCGCATACCATATCATCGCAAGGTCCCTGGTTCGATTCCGGCCATCGACATATCCTGCATGTCATCCCTCCTCTCTCTCACCCATCCTTCCTGTCAATCCCTACTATCTCTATCCCAATAAAGCAGAAATGCCCTAAAATATATTCAAAAAGAAAAATAATAATAATATGAGTCTTGGCCTTACTCATCACAGTTACTGTATATTAGAACTCATCACAGTTACTGTATACTAGGGTAAGCTTAGTATTTGGCAAGTATCAAGCACTTATCGAACAATATAACTAATGAGCTATACCTATTTGTCAGGCATACACATAGAGACAAATATACACACAAACACAAACATGTGCATACACAGTTAAACATGTTCAAATGTAAGCAGGTAAATACTCTGAGTGGCAAATACCATACACACTCAATTTCCCTTTGTGCACAGAAACAGGTCACCTCAGCTTTGGAAGAGAAAGCTTTTTTTTCACACAATAAACCAGCTTCTTAATATACATTATACATACTTAATATAATATACATACACATCACATTTCTTATTGTTTAAATATTCTCATTATCTTCTGTTTGGGCCAATGGTCATTTGGTCATTTCCTCTGAACAGACTTGTAATAATCCAGTAAGATCATAGTGCAATGTTGTGTCATGGTACCATAAATACAATACCTAGCACTCTGAATAAAAATGATGTCACAGCCTCGGTGTAAATTGATTCAGGTGACAGTCATGAAAGGAAAGGTGAAGCTTATCAGTCAGGGGCCTGAGCCACAGCACCAGTCTCTCCCTGCGTGCTGCCATGACCCTGTGTGTGTGTGTGTGTGTGTGTGTGTGTGTGTGTGTGTGTGTGTGTGTGTGTGTGTGTGTGTGTGTGTGTGTGTGTGTGTGTGTGTGTGTGTGTGTGTGTAAGGAGGACGTTGAGGGCAAGATGTTACAGGGTAAGATATAGGTCAAGGAGGAGCCAAGATTGTGCCAGCAGATTGCTCGTTAAGGGCTATACCAAGCAAAAGTCTATCAATGTGTTCTTCATTGGCAACAAACCGGCCATCTGGTTCCCTTTTATTCATTCATCAAGATGTCTTACGTAAGTGTTCCTTTGTGTGTGTGTGTGTGTGTGTGTGTGTGTGTGTGTGTGTGTGTGTGTGTGTGTACGCGGATGTGCATGGCCACTTGCGGCCAAGAGATACATTGATGCCGTTGTCCGAAGCCACCAGTTGTGTGTCAATTGGCGCACTTCCTAGTAATCCCCTCTGTTCTGATTGGACGAGAGCATGGGCTAAAAGACCTGGCCCAACGGTGGCTCAGGAGTTTTGGTGGCAGAGGCGAGTGGCACAGCACGGATACCCAAAGGATCTTAAAGGGAGGAATTCCAGGAAAAACAAAGAGAGTGACACTGGAAATAGGGCAAGAGAAGACAGTGGAAGAGTTAGTGACAGGGAAAAAGAAAGAGGGAGCAAGGGATGACCTAACCAAAAATATGAGGATCCAACATCTGAATGAATGTGAAAAAGTAAGTCAACTGATTGCTTATTTTTTTTACCCAATGTGGGAATGGATCATTATACTGTAAGTGGACTGATATTTGTATTATTTTGTATTTGGATGATGTGGTGGTATTAATAGACTTGATTTATGAAAGCATTTGGAATCATTAAGAACATTTTTAGGATCTTCATTAAAAAAGAGATGTATTTGTTTATTTAATTCATGGTTCATTTCATATATTTACTTACATTGTTTCTAACTTTCTTCCTCCAGTGGTTGTGTCACATTTGTGTCCGATTTTTTTCAGAAGGCATTTCTTCGAAGATGTTAAATACAGACTATGTTGAATTTATGATGAAACCACTTTCACATGTTTAAACCTATTGCTGTGTTTTGGCTGACACAATTATACGTAAAAGTCACAGTAACACTCAAACACTCAACCACTCAGAAAAGTTGCCCAGGTATTGCCTGTAATAGAAATAATAGAAGACTAGGATACATTTATTTAGGTTAAGAAGTGACCAACGCTGACTATAACCATGGCTATGACATGTCTTTTGCTTTTAAATGAGAGTGAAAAGAGACTAAGTACATTTTGAACGTGTGACTGTTGCAGGTTATTTGAAGAACAGGGTCAGAGTCAGGGGTTCAGTGTGGAGATGAGAGAGTTGTGTACTGCACTGAGAATATCTTGAGCTGATAGAGTTGGGTGACTGATGGATTATCTTCCTTTGCCAAAAACAAGTAGGACTTATTGGCTTTCATAAAGTGAAAGGAAACACAGATGTCAATGGCCACTGTAACAGGTGGCCCTGTTGGTCATTCTATGTTACTCTTATTATTAATGCTTTTGTTTTTCTCTGACCTATGAAAATAAACTAAAAACTGTTATGGGCAGTGTGGGAGGATAATGTGACCAATACAAAAGTACTGGTAGGCCTACTGCACTGTATCCATAATGAATCATAAACACTCTCCTTAACTCACACGTTCTTCCTTCATCTTTCCTTCAGATCACAAAGCTTTAACCAACATACCTAAAAACAAGGGCACAGTCCATAGTGAACCAAAGTATCCCAAATACCAAAGCAACCCAAACCAAACCTACCTAGTACAGTGAGGAGAAGATAGTGACGGACAGAGAGACGAGATGAAGCTGGAGACCAACCCAGGAGATATGAGTGAGTGGAGGGAGGCAGACTTCGCCCTCAACTGTACCTACATCGTCCCTGACCAAACATCCGACCCCTGCTTCGGCATACCCAAAGCCATGACCTCTATCCCCCGCAACCTCACCTTCGAGTACAGCACTGACAATGAGGTACGAACTACAGCACGAACAGCATCAGCATACATATCATATCACATCACACCAATCTCGTTATCTAAGTTTATTCATACAGTATTCAAGTATTTGCTGTGTAGTGAGATCAATATATCTGTACAACAAGATCAAAATATCAAATGTAGTGAATCAAGGGAATGATATGTGTGTAAAGAAATGTATAATGAGACATAATTCTGTCGAACCATCTGTTACAATCCAGTTTTTTTTTTTTGCTGAGTAATGAATGTGTGATGTGTGTACAGAATGGGTCTGGGACAGTGTAAGGGTCAGTGACAGCTTCTGGTCGTGGGCCAGACTAGTTTCCAGGGCTATTTCCTTTTTCCTTCCAGTCTTATTTTAGTGTATGTGTGTCACAATGGCCGCCTCTCTCAGAAGGCAAAAGTGTCAGCTGCAGTAAGGGCCTAAGCCTCCTTACCGGTATGTCTCTGGGTCAGTGTTACATAAACACACACAGACACACACACAGAGTGAAAGGTCAGGCATCAGCTCTGCATCCACCAGGTGATCCAGCCCACGAGTGCTGTAATCGCATCAACACTTCACTCTTCAGTCCTCCATCCCTCCCTCCCTCCTTCAATCCCTCCCTCCCTCTCGTTCCCTGACTAGGTGAGTCAGGATTCCTATACATTATCCTTAGGCTACGTGTGTCAGAGAATCGGCTAGCTGACTTGGCTTGCATCCATGTGACTCACTAGAGAAGGCATAGTGCCAGAATAACAACAGCTACAAATCTCCCCTCATGAGAAGTAAAAAGCCACAGCTTTTTTTGGTCATTCTTCACACAGAATTCTACCCTCCCTCCTTTCTCCAACTGTGTGAGCTCAGTGAGCTCTTCTTCCTCCTCTCTTTGGTGGTTTTTCTGCAGAAGCACGTGAGAAAGCTGTAGTTATGAACTCATGAGGGCCCTTTCCCCCCCGACACACTCACATCAGACACACTCTCAGCAGTCTAAGAAGATGTTGAGAGCCTCAAACTTCCATGTTTGTCTTTGACTAATAGTGATTGGCCTGGGAAATGTACAATTCTTACACAATTCTCAATTCACAATTCTTACAACTTTTTGTATCCCTAGTGTGTGTGTGCGTGTGTGTGTGTGTGTGTGTGTGTGTGTTTTGTGTGTGTGTGTGTGTGTGTGTGTGTGTGTGTGTGTGTGTGTGTGTTAGGGATGTTACCCGTCATTATTTGTTCCCAGTCATCGGGACATACCTGATCTGTCTTGAACACACATTTAGGGCCATTGTTAACATCCAGTTCTTTTATAGGCAAGGCAATTTTATTTATACAGCACATTTCATACACAGAGGCAATTCAAAGTGTTTTACATAAAATAGATAAAAAAGTAAAGAGCATAAAAAAATAAAAAGCATAAAAGACATAAAAAAGAATAAAAGTCACTGTGCATTTTAGAGACAGTGAAATTATTAGCAACAATTTAGTTTCAATTAAAGGCAAAGATGAACTTAAAGGTTTTTAGCCCATTTTTAGTAGCCAGAGTTGGGCAGCATTCTGAATGAGCTGTAGCTGCCTAAGTGCTTTTTTGGGAAGGCCTGAGAAAAGACTGGAAATGAAAGCGTGAATTAGTTTTTCTAGGTCTTGTTTGGACATGTATCCTCTAATTCTTGCTATATTTTTAAGATGATAATAGGCCAACTTTGTTATAGACTTGATGTGGGTGTTCAAATTTAGATCTGAGTCAATAATAACACCCAGGTTTTTGACTTGGTTTTTAGACTTCAAAGAAAGGGAATCAAGATGAGCACCAACTTTCAGCCTTTCTTCTTTAGTGCCATAGACAATTATCTCTATTTTGTCATTTTTTAGCTGGAGGACATTTTGGCACATCCAGTCATTGGCTCAGTGAAATTCAGATGAATTGAGTATGTTATGTAAAACATGGTTAACTGGTTCTTATTCCAAAGAGAGCCATAACACTTGAATAACACTTGGCTCAAACACACGAATACTCCTCCATGTCAACAGCTTAGTGTTTATTTACTTAATGTCAATGAATGAATGGATTTGGCTGGTCTGAAGAGAAGAGGGGTATCCCTCCCTACTCCCCCCTCCTTCCACCTCTCTCTCCCTCACCCGAAGCGTGCCAGTGGTGAGAGAGGGCACGTGGCAGATGGAGCGTGGGGGAGGGGGTGGTGGTGGTGGTGGGGTGGGGTGGGGTGTGGCGGGGTTGGGTGGGGAGGGGGGGCATGGGGGTGGGGGTGGGGGTGGGGGGGAACTAGGTTAAGCTCCAACGATTAACTTTCGTTTGGTGCATCATCCTGGGCTGCCTCTCTTGGCTGAAAGAAGAGCTATTCTGACTCTGAGTAGGGCAGTCGAGGGTGTGGGGGGTGGGTGGGAAGCCCTGGATCATAACCTCAAGTGCAAATATTGATACAAATGGAAGAATTCTATTCATCACATGATAAGATGGTTAATTATCAAAAAAATACTTTGGTAGGTTGGTGGTTGAAGGTGGCAGGGGGCATATAAACCCGAACTGGGTTTGAATCTGCTTTGGGACAATTTTGACAAAAGTTCTTTGAGTGGTTTTATATGCTAATTCTTGTCGCTAATGTTTGCTAATACTTTCCCCAGACAAATTACACTTACCATAACCACTTCTAAGCTAACCCTAACCCTAACTCTAACCCTAACCACCCTTTTTATCTAGACATCTTCTATTTTGATGAAATAGGACATTACCTAGACGTCTTTGCCTAGATGTAGTATAATGACGATTGGCAATGACACCGTGTTGGGGTGGGGGAGTGTGATGGCGTGGGTCCAGTCAAGGAGCGATACTGCCCTCCCTCCCTCCCTCCCTCCTCTCCCCTACTCTTCCTCCCTCCCTCCCTTCCCCTCCTCCCTCCCTGTCCCCTAAACCTGGCTGAGCGGTTATTAGGCACTGGCCTTGTGCAG
>NC_139668.1:3460000-3567500 GCF_951799395.1 Argentina silus
CAGACCCCTTCAACCCCCCTACCAGCTTCTCCCCCCATACAGCCCACACTACCCCCGCCTCCTCCTTCCCCCATACTCCCCACCCTTCCCTGGGATGCTGCCCTCCAGAGGACCCCTGCATTACAGCAGCTACCTGGGGGGAGATGGACGTCCATTTCCCTCTCTGGACCAGCCCCGTCTGCTCCCAGTGTCCCTTCCCTACCCAGCACCTCCACACGGGGGGCTGAAGGAGCGTCTCCTGAATTCATCGCCTCCTTGTGGGGCTCCAGCTACCCCTGAGCTCTCTCCTCTCCCCAAGCCCAGCTCCCAGCAGCAGACGCCCCAGCCGTTGCCATCAGGCTGCGAGGAGGCCATGAACCTCAGCCTGGCCTCCCCAAAGAGCAGCCCCAAGCCCCCTGCTGTCCCTGGGTACAAATCGCTGCCCTATCCCCTGAAGAAACAGAATGGCAAGATCAAGTATGAGTGCAATGTCTGCCTCAAAACCTTTGGACAGCTGTCCAATCTGAAGGTGAGTGTCTATGGAGTCCTTCTTTAGGTGATCAACATTGTGCCTGTTCATATCTTTGTGTGTGTGTGTGTGTGTGTGTGTGTGTGTGTGTAGTCCACCATTGACCTATTTCTATGTATTTGTAGGTGCACCTGAGGGTTCACAGTGGAGAGAGGCCATTCCACTGTAATCTCTGTAAGAAGAGCTTCACCCAGCTAGCTCACCTGCAGAAACACCACCTGGTCCACACAGGAGAAAAACCACATGAGTGCCAGGTGCGTTGGTGTATGTGTGTGTGTGTGTGTATGTGTGTGTGTGTGTGTGTGTGTGTGTGTGACTGCGCTTTCTAGTCTGCTCATCTGTCTTTTTGAAACGTTTTACATACCGTGTTTCACAACTATAAAACCTCTGACACATCCCCATGGGCACACAACAACATCCCCTCACACACATCACTGCTCTTATTCTGCGTCAGTGTGACTTTCATCTCAGCCTCTCCCTCCCTATCACGTAAGGAGTCGCCGTGCTTTTGTTCAACACTGTAACTATGTGAGCGTGATAATGGCGTCAGTCCTGCTGTTTTCTTTTCACGGATCTCTTCTGCGATGTAATCTACCGCTGAAAAGAACCAGTCCACGGTCATACCGTGCTGACACACAATAGGCAGGGCCTTGTCTGGCAGACGGTATAGAAACCCAGGAGAATGGAGGAAAGCTGTCAGCACTGTTGCAATAATATTATGATAACCTAGCTCCCTGTTCTATCGGAATCATTGTCACAACATCGCCCTAACCACTCCTCTTTCTCCTCGTTCATTCCTCCACGCAGGTGTGTCACAAGCGCTTCAGCAGCACGAGCAACCTCAAGACCCACCTGCGGCTTCATTCGGGCGAGAAGCCCTACCAATGCAAGATGTGTAGCACCAAGTTCACCCAGTACATCCACCTGAAGCTGCACCGTCGCCTCCACAGCTCCCGCGAGCGCCCCTACCGCTGCCCGCTCTGCGCCCATGCCTTCCTCCACCGCTTCTCCCTGCGCGTCCATCAGCGCAGCTGCTGCCCGGCCAATGGCGACGGCATTGGCCACGCCCACGCCTACGCCCACGTCCGTGAGCTGATGGAGCGATTCGACGTCAGCCAAGAGGCCGACGCACTCTCTGAAAGGGCGGGGCCGGCTCAGGTGGAGGCGGCGGTGGAGCGCTGGGTGGCTCGCAGCCTGGAGGGCCGGGAGGGCAAGGAGGAAGCTACCCTGCTTCTCAAGGCCCTCACGGCGGCCATTCACGCCCCGGCCGCCGCCGCCCCCGCCCTCGCCCCCGCCCCCGCCCCCGCCCCCGCTTCACACAACCCTCCCTCGGCCTATCAGGATAGGCCCAGCGTGGTGCAACTCTTTAATGGTCCCCTTGTGAAGACAGAAGGACAGTAGGGGAAAATAGACATTTGAGGAGAGGAGGGTGGGACAAGAGAGAGGGAGTGACATTGTGGGGGTCTGTCTCCTCAAAGTTGGTCATTTAGTGGGGCAGAGAACATTTTGCGGGAAAGTTGTCGCCAAATAACGTCTGCTTTTCAGGATAAAAGAGTTGAGAAAGTATAACAAGCCAATGAGAGGAGCAGCAAAAGAAGACCATTGGAAAGACTTGGCCAGTGTATTCAGTGATTGCAATTGCACCCTGACTCTCACTTCTTTAGCGAGAGAGGATGTTTTCCTTGTAGCTGTGAAGTACTTGAAACTGTTTTCACTCAGGTTGATATAATGTCCATTGGGTTCATTCGTTTTTTTGTACTTAAACATATTTGTATGTAAGCTTGTCTTCTATGTTTGCTCAACTGAGGAATTATTTTCATTGTTTATTATTTGTTACGTGTTGACGTTTCCAAGGAGTCTTTGTTTTGTAAAACCACAGGATAATTGTCGGGAATAATTATCTTGTATTTTATCTGTGGACAAGTCCTCACTTGTCTATTCAGGCCAATAGTTACCTACCCCTTATTTAATACTAACTGTCATCAGTGTGAGTGGCTGCGTGAATGTGTGTGTATTTGGAGAGAGATGTGTGAATCAAACTGTGTATTCTCTGAGAGGACCAACTTCTTCCCTGACAATCAGAAGCTTCAATCATACGTTTTATTTGTTTGTTATTTATTTGTGCTAAAAGGAAAAAATCAGGGATCTTGAAACTGTGTGAATAAGCATTTGCCAAAAAACAACAAGAATCAAAGAAAATATGAACAGGTCAAATGTATGTAGCATGACTTTTCCTACTGTTATTGTGTATTATAATGTTATGTAACCATAAGAAGGCAATCCAAAACTAGTCAGTATGTTACACACGTTCTGAGTCGATGTAGATAGCTTTTCAGGACATGAGTCATTTAGTAATGTATCGGAGGTACAGACTGCTGCACAGAAACTAGTAGTACAAAGAAAAACATGTTTGCTCTATTTCTAGATCAAAGCTTGTTAAAACATTGTAAGATGTATAGAGTGTACAGTCAATTAGTATTTGTGTTGCTAAGACATTCAACTCCTATATTTATCTTTGCATTGTATTCATATAGTTACGGGCTTCATCCAAATCAGAACATAACCATATCTGAGCCAGAATAAACTGCACTTGTAATAATACTGTACTACTGCATTTGCCCAGGTCATCTGACTGACTCTAGATACTAGTTGTTCTACCAAAACCATGGACACACCAGTACCTCATCTGTGCGAGTTAGAAGCTTGCCTGTGAGAACTGATAGATTGTTTTACGTATATAAATGATTGTTTGTTAGCACTGGAAAAAGCTGGAACTAGATCCATGTGACTCTTGTTAACCAAAACCAAAATGGTGGAACTGTTTGATACTCTGACATTGATAATGTTATTTTTTTTCTGTAAACACATTTGTAGTTTTTGTACAGTATGTTTGTCTATGTAGTTTATTTTTTGGACACAGGCTATCATATGTGGATACTTTATATGTCAGAGACTATTTTGATGATACTTTTATAATAAATGTAGCACATTAAACATATTGTTTCTTTATATTGAGTGTTTTGAGTCATGCTTTTTTGCCCATCCATACATTTTATACACATATGTGCATACTGTATTTCAAAATTAAACGCATGCTTGCACATATATACACACACGCACACACACACACACGTATGCGTGTGCGCACACACACACACACACACACACACACACACACACACACACACACACTACTTCACAAATCCCCAAATATGTACAGTACTCTCCCCTTCTGTTCTGCTCGTAATCAAACTAGAAAGTCCCACGCACAGCCCACTAAAACATTTTCTTAGAAAATAGGGGAACTGAGACTATTCACCACTATTCAACAGAAACAGAATCACCTACTAACACATTATTTTGATATGACAACACAAATGGTGACAACGAATGTAAACTAAAGTCTTATAGTGCCCTGTGTAAGTAATGGGACAGTGTAAGTAATGGGACAGTGAAGCATTTTTTCTTCTTTTGGCTCTCTGATTTGAAATCAAATAGTTACTGTACTACAAGGTTAAAGTATAGATTATCAGCTTTTATTTGTTGGTATTTGTGTACATATAGGTTTCACCATTCAAAAATTACAACACTTGTTATGCATAGTCCCCCTATTTCAGCGTACCCAAAAGTGATGGGACAATTGGCTCGACAGGTGTTTCTGGTTCATCAGGTGTGTTCCGTCACATCATTTGTGCTAGGCTTTGTGGTTTCCTTTGGAATCTGCTATTGGTGTCTGTCAGCATAAAGACCAAAGAGATGTCAATGAAAGTCAGGGAAGCCATTATGAGGCTGAAACATCAGAAACAAATCTATTAGAAATATAGTCAAAACCTTAAACCTAGCAAAATCAACAGTTTAGAACAGAAGAAGAAAGAAAGCACTGGTGAGCTCGCAAACGGCCTGGTAGGCCAAGGAAGACTTCTACAGTGGATGACTGAAGAATGCTCACCATGATTAAGAAAAACCCCAAAACAACTTTCCCACAAATCAGGAACACTCTCCAGGAGGTAGGCGTGAATGTAAAAGACTACCATCTGCAGAAGAATTCACCAGCAGAACTACAGAGGCTACACTGCTACACGCTACACACGAACCACACAAAAGCTAGTTAGCCACACAAAAAGGTCACGGTTTTCTAAAAAGTACCTAAAACAGCCTGCAGAGTTCTAGAAAAAGGTCTTGTGTACAGATTAAACAAAGATTAACATGTCAATCTCCAGATTTAAATCCTGTTGAACATGCATTTCATTTGCTGAAGAATAGACTTAAGGCAAAAACGTCCTCAAAACAAACAACAACTGAAGATGGCTGCAGTACAGGCCTGGCAGAGCATCACCAGTTTGTTTGATTTCAAATCCAAACCTTTGGATTGTCCCTCTACTAATGCAGCGCACTGTATATCAACATTATTCACCCTCAAGCTAATATCCTATTGGCATTGTATTCACATTCAATTCAATATATGATTGCTCAAATAACAGTATATCAATATAATCATTAAGTGCATTATGGCTTAGTTCAATAGCCATAACTACTCAACAGTAGTTGACCACTTATGAAGATGCTGTCCAGCAGTTGATCTTGTATCACATACATTGAACCTCTGACTATCATGCTTTAGTGTCTGTCTTCAAAAAAGACAGTTGGGTTTAATTGGGTTTAACACCAAGGACAGGTTGAACCTCCCTTGACATTTAAGCTGCACTTTCCGTCAAAGTAACTACAGCAAAGTTACAGTAAGATGAGCCATCACATTTGCAGTAAGTGATCTCTCTCTCTCTCTCTCTCTCTCTCTCTCTCTCTCTCTCTCTCTCTCTCTCTCTCTCTCTCTCTCTCTCTCTCTCTCTCTCTGTTGGTGTCCTCTCCTTGTCCTCTGAGAGTGTTTGTGTTTCCTCTCGATATCCTTGCTGCCGCTCTGCTCACCGAGGGAGATCCCCACTACACACCTCTTACCAGAACAAAAACACCTCAAACCGGATTTAATACTTTGGTTTGTCACATTATCATACATTGTCACATCAGTCTGCTAATGCAGCTATTTTGACTGAAGTCAGTCTTTGAGCTTGTCAATTTAGTTGCATTTTCAGATATTTAGCCAGTTAGGTTTCTGCGGTCAGACAATCTATTAGCCAACATTAGTCAGTTAGTAAACTAGCTAACCCTAACCCTAACCAGTAAACTTGCCAGTCAGTCTGCCTTTTTCTAGAGTGCCAGGCAGAATGAGAAACTGACTTAGATGTAAATGAGAAACACATCCTGAGGTGAAGGGGGGGGTGGTGGTGGGGGTTGTCTGAAAGAAACAGCTCAGGGGCCAACTTCCTGTTTACAATTGAATGTCTGTGTCACTCGATTAGTTCATCAAAACCCCACCATGCTGATTCCTGTCTATAGCTGGGAAGGAATCAGACTGTGTAATGCTTCAGTGCTTCTGTATGCCCCTCACACAGTATCTATGAAAGAGTAAAAATAGTGAAAGAGAAAACAGGCTGCGATTCTTCAGAAATCTGTCTCTAAGAGAAAGGTTTCACAATCATATTCAATAGCACTGTCAGTACAGTTTTCTCGACAGCTTACACCATTTATATGAAACTTCACATGTCCACAGCATAAACATACATGAACACAACAGTCACATCTTCAGCAAAACAGTTAGTCATTTCTCATTCCTTTTACACATTATGCAAATGTTCAGCATCTTTTTGCAAAACAGTTCACACAACTCACATAAGACACAAAAATCTATTGCACGAAACTGAATGATTTCCTTACAGCATGTAGCTATTCCTCCCATTATAGTGAATATCTACTCCATACTCCATTGTAACTGTCATCGCTCAGCAGTTCAACTCACAATCAGTCTGTAACCACAAATGAAACAAGTCATCAGTAAAGTAACATGGCTTGGCAGACAGGAGAGGATAGACTACTACCTTGAATTGCTTCGCTGAAAGAGACTCCTGTCATGTCATGTAACTCTGTGTGACTTTGGAACTGTCAGATATGGGTCTTTTCACTGTCTCTCTTATTTATCAACTGCAAAATTCTTATCACTAAAGTCAGGTAACTCCTGAGATGTTGTCTCCTGCCTCATTGATACTATTGATAGCTCATGCATATCTGAGTGTAATGAAGCACTGATACAAATGTATTTATTTCATTTCACTAATCAAACCTTTAATTACAAAGTTGTACTGAATATGGCCCTGAAAACACTATTTGTTTGTCTACCTTACGCAGTTTTATCATCCTGATAAAGGTGAGCTGTGGGTTTCAGCTCAGGATTGCCAGTCGTTGTCATTGTTTAAAGATAAATGTAGTACTTTACGATTATTCTCAGTGTGTTTTTAAACGTACACAAGGCAACTCTGCCCTATTTGTAATTGTCTTCCTTACAGCATTATAACTGAATTATTTCCTTACAGCATATAACTATTTCTCCCATTATAGTAAATATCTACTCCATACTTCATTGTAACTCTCATCGCTCAACAGTTCAACTAACAATCAGTCTGTAATCATCATTAAATATGTCATCAGTAAAGTAACATGCCCTGGCAGACAGGAGAGGATAGCTTACTACCTGATTGATCTTCAATATTTCAGATGAATTTGATTTATATTTATTGTAAGCAATCATATAATCTGTGCTCCAGCAATCGAGAAAAACTGTAATACAATATACTGTAAGGCAACACATGGTTTCTTTTAAAGAGAAAGAGACTCTGGTAAAGAGACTTGATGAATGAATGTTAAATCCACTGTAGTCTTTGTATTTGAAGTGACATTGAAAGGACATTAATCATCTCATCCTCTCTAAATTCTAGTTAACTCAGGAACCGACAGTAGATTCCTCCAGTCACAAAGCATTGCGATAAAATCTGTATCAAGCAAAGAAAATTCAAGATAGTCTTGTCAATTTCTTGTCATTAACTATATCATAAGTATGCCCTGTTTGTACTTTTACCTGTCCTCTGCCATTACAAGAGGAGGAATTCTAGTTGTATGAACAAATGACTGAGTCATTTTATCTCTAATGTAGTGTGTATCAATAGTAGGCCTTCATCAAGACCCCTCCACAGTAGGTAACTCATACCTTTGTGTTAGGGTCATATGGCCAATTTGTATCAGGGTGTGAAGACAGCGATGGGGGAAATAGGGAAATCCACAGTGTAACAACATACTATACAGTGGCACAGGCCATCACTCAGAATTATTTGTGTCGATCTGTTGATCTGCAAACTGAAATGACAACTGGCCCATGACATTTCCTTAGAAGTAACAATTCTAGTTATGCTAGTTCTCTGGTGTGTGTGTGTGTGTGTGTGTGTGTGTGTGTGTGTGTGTGTGTGTGTGTGTGTGTGTGTGTGTGTGTGTGTGTGTGTGTGTGTGCGTGCGTGCCTGTGTGTGTGTGTGTGTGTGTGTGTGTGTGTGTGTGTGTGTGTGTGTGTGTGTGTGTGTGTGTGTGTGTGTGTGTGTGTGTGTGCGTGTGTGCGTGCGTGTGTGTGTGTGCGTGTGTGTCCTTAGAAATTTTCTTTGTTGATAAAAGTCAATCCTTCCCACCTCACACACCTCCTGGTGGGTTTGAGTTGTGATTGATGTTGACAAATACCTGTGTACACAGAACTACTATAGTGTGGGTGTAAGTGATAAGTGATATCAGCTAGTTTCTAATGAGGAGCCGCTTTAGTCACTGGATCACGGGTCCAGACCGTGTCATCAAATCTCTCTGATAAGCATTTCCTGTTGGCCTTTCCTACTGAATTACACTGGAAACAAAAGTGAGAGCACTTGTCTGTATGGGTGAGGTGTTTTCACCTTTAAGTGCTTTGCTGAAAGAGAAGTGAATAGTGAATATCTACTCCATACTCCATTGTAACTGTCATCGCTCAGCAGTTCAACTCACAATCAGTCTGTAACCACAAATTAAACATGTCATCAGTAAAGTAACATGGCTTGGCAGACAGGAGAGGATAGACTACTACCTTGAATTGCTTCGCTGAAAGAGACTCCTGTCATGTCATGTAACTCTGTGTGACTTTGGAACTGTCAGATATGGGTCTTTTCACTGTCTCTCTTATTTATCAACTGCAGGATTCTTATCACTAAAGTCAGGTAACTCCTGAGATGTTGTCTCCTGCCTCATTGATACTATTGATAGCTCATGCATATCTGAGTGTAATGAAGCACTGATACAAATGTTCAATTTTTCCATGATTCCAGGTCCCATGATTTCATTTCATTAATCAAATCTTAAATTACAAAGTTGTACTGAATATGGCTCTGAAAGCACTACTTGTTTGTCTACCTTACACAGTTGTATCATCCTGAAAAAAAAATCCTTTCAGCTCAGGATTGCCAGTCATTTTATTGTTTAAACTTGCTCTTTGCACAAGATAAATGTAGTACTTTACAATAAGTATTCTCAGTGTGTTTTTAAACGTGCACAAGGCAATGACCAGGATTGTCAGTGTCCAACTCTGCCCTATTTATAACTGTGTTGTTTGCCTTTCCATCACAACATGAGCAGAACAGGGAGCGGAGAGTAATAAACTGTAATAAACAGTCACCTGCTTGGGTATAAAGGTACTATATGGCTCTACGCTGCTCTCTCCCCAGTCACGGAGGAGGCCTGACAGAGTGAAGTCAATCAGAGTGATGTCATTACTCTGTTTATGTTTAACAAGTGCCGATTTGTGCTACACTTCCCAAAATCCCATTTTGTTGTATATTTGCGCCCTCTTGTGGCCATATCTTTCATTCTCGTGGTTGACTGGATTGCACATTGAACGAATCATCAGAGGAATCCATTCATTTTTTAATCTATGCAGAATGTTTTCATCCACTCGTACAGCCACATTAATTAAGTCCATATCTTAGTGATTGTTGAATGATTTAGTGTCGCTATTCCAGACTTCAGATTTTCGAATAATGAGTTTACCAAGTCAACTGTTACTGAAAAAATCAATGTAGCAGTGATCTTACCAAGGAATCATTTTAACCCTTGTGTTATGATTCTAGAGTTATGTTGAGGTCAGGTCACCTCTTTGTGATATGTTACATCTATCAACGTGATATGTAAAACTACTCTACACTGTTGTGGGTATAACCCCTGCAGTTGTAGGCCTATAGTCTTCTAAGACAAAACAAGAGCTTGTGGTATTTAAAAAAAAAGTTTAAAAAAAAGTATATGTTTTTATGGCATTTCTGCTTTATTTGGATAGAGACAGTAGAGATTGACAGGAAGGATGGGTGAGAGAGAAGAGGGATGACATGCAAGATATCCACAGAGAAATTGGGTGGTGATTTTGAAAAGAAAAGAAATACAGTGAGAGAATCCTTATGGACCAGGAGAAAGGAGACATGGTTTTATGATGGTTTCATGATGGTAGATGGTAGCTGGTTTGATGCTGGTCGCAAGCTGGAACCAAGCTGGTTGACCATCTACCAGCTTATAGCAGTTTTCAATTGCGTGTGACTGTGCGACTGTACTGTGTGTGTGTGTGTGTGTGTGTGTGTGTGTGTGTGTGTGTGTGTGTGTGTGTGTGTGTGTGTGTGTGTGTGTGTGTGTGTGTGTGGGTGGGGGTGTTTGTGTGCTTGTCCACAAAGAAATTGGAAGATGATTTTGAAAAGAAAAGGGCAGGGGGTTGTGTGTATATGGGGTGGAGGTGGGGGGTGGAGGTGGGACTTGGCTTGTGTACTCAATGATGTGATCTTGTACATGTTCTTCACAGAAAATAAGACAAGGCTATGGAGTTTCAGGTTGAAAAAAATGATTCAGTGTATAATTTTTTAACACCACACTATTATGCTATTATGACTGTGTAACATGGGCCCTGTTACATGTGCAGGCATGTTCAAGGCTAGTGCATTGGCTGTATTGGATTTAGGGAGATTTCACTAGTTCTGATTAGAATGTTTTAATATTTCAAGGTTGCTTCAATGAGTGACTTGGTGGCAAACGTAGTTGCGGACCAGGGGAGGCGGGGTGGGACACTTTGTGTCCCAAAAAATACAGGAATTAATTAAAGCAAAGAAGAAGACTTTGACAGTGACAGAGATGGAGCAGTAAAATGCTTAAAATGTTCAGCCTTTAGGCTATGTGTTCCATGCTAAAATTAAAAACACATATCACTGTTTTTGACATGTGGGTCCTTTATCATAACATACCTGTATATTGGAGTTCATTCCTCAAAAGTGTTTTTTGATATCGGTTATTGAGATAATTATCAACATTAAAGCCTGAGGCCTCTGAAAACATATCTGAACTCGCCACATTTCATCAAAATATCATCCATGACATTTTGCTCCATTTTGCCGTGAGCCATATGTGCCATATCAATATGGGATTAGCAGGATTATCCTGGATTAGACTGAAAAATGAGAAAAATGTCAAAACCAAAGTGCAATTATTGTCATCAGAATGATATTTTGATGAAATGTGGTGAGTTCGGTGTTATTTTGAGGTGTTTAAGATATGCTTTCAGAGACCTCAGATTTAAATGCTGTTGATGAATCGTTAAATATATCTTAAAAATTTATCAATAAAAAAAAGCTTTTTAGGAATGACCTCCAATCAAGGTAAGAATGATAAACATTTCAAACACAGTGGTATGTCCCTTCAATATTTTTTTATATTATTTTTAAATGTTATTTTGATGCAACCCACAATTTTAGTACCTATTTGTACCACTGTTACCACACTCACACAAACTTTCATCAGTCAGCATACTGAAGAGGAAAATGTACATTTTTAAATGGATACAACTGTAAAACACAATTATGAAAGTTGAAAACTGCTATAAGATGGTAGATGGTCAATCAGAGCAGGAAGGGGGAAGGTGGTCAACCAGCTTGGTTCCATCTTGCGACCAGCATCAAACCAGCTACCATCTACCATCATGAAACCATCATAAAACCATGTCTCAAAACACACCCTGGTACTTCGGTAAGAAGCTTCTAGCTTGGGCTAGTAAACTGTTTTGTTTTTAGTTTTTTTTTACAGCAGGGAAGAGTGATGATCAATCTATGTGCTACTTGTAGGCCTATCAGCGATTGACGATAGTTTAGCACATTATGAATATTCGAAACATATCCCATTTTGTGCAATAAACCTCTGATACGGCTTTTATTGAAAGGACGCGGCCACAAATGCAGTACTATGTGCAGGTTAGAGCTCCATGGTAAGTAGCTATAGTCATTTACCAGGCTAAAGGAATATACAAATCTAAACATAAACACTAGTCATCTCAACAACAAAAAAAATCCACACCTCATCCCGCAGGTGCTGCAGGCACTTTCTCCTGATGCTCGGATAGGGATATTCAAGAAAGCGCGTGCACGTTGCCTCCGCCGTGCTCGTGCCGCGCCTGCAGCAGAGAAAGTGACGAGGGAGCAGCTGTCAACAACCTGTTGAAGTGGTTGAAGTTATCCTACAATTGTGATATATACTTTTTATGTGAATTTGATCAACGTAGACCCTTTATTCGTTCGTACAGTTTTCTGCGTCTACTTTTTTTTTTTCTCTCCATAGTCCATAGATATGGCGAAAAATAGTATTTCGCCCAAAAAGACTCTCAGAAGGTGGTTCTCCAAAAGCAATGCCAACTTGAAGGAGTCTGTGGACGAAGAAGACGAAGGTGGTCGTGGAGGAGGAAAGAAGTTTAAACTTTTCACATTCAAGAAAAAGAGTAAGAGCGATGGTGTTGCTGACAAACACGATGGGAAGCCAGTGGTCTTCAGGTATGCGCTTATCTTGTAGATAGATAATACTGGGTATTCAGGGGTTGCTATCTCTCGCCAGTATTGAGCTGGTAAGCCTCAAGGCAAGGCGCTGAATAATGGATAAAAGAATATGCGGTAAATTAATTGCGTAAATAATCCTCCAAGAAAGCCAATGATCCAACCCGCATGTCTCTATCACACTCAAAAGTTATTGGAATGTTTACCCTTGAAGGATGGCCACATGATTTAGTTCAATAAATGAGTGTTCTTTTTCACTTTCACGTATGACTTCTCACCAAAAACGATACTTTTTCGATAACATGTTATTGATATGTTAGAGAAATACCCCACCCCCCCCCCACTGAACGACTCACAACATGAAGGATCATATTGTTTGGGTGAAATTATTAATATTAGTATTAATTATTAACCCTAGTATCCTAGTAGATATCATAAAAACCCTACCTGAGATAGAGCCTTCCTGTCATTTCAACTGTCCATCTGTGCTAGAAGATGACACAACGGCTGTGTTTCAAAAAGCAGTTTCTTGCACTTTATCTACAGCGTATACCGTACTTGGAATACCTTATAGGTAGAGTGCAAGAAACACAGCCAACATTTCCCTCAAACCCACTACTCTCAGGTAAAGGATGGTGTAAAATAGTTTCCCCAGCAATGGCCCTTCCTCAGTGGTCTCTATACTACTGCAGTCAAGGTGGCAGAGTCAGTTGGAACAGTGAACCTGTGACCTCCCAAGAGCTCCTGTCTCAGACGGTGGAAACACAAAGCCACTATTGTCACAAGGCTGTCCACCAAAAACAAAAAAAAAGTTTTTATCCAAAGCGACTTACATTACAGTGAGTGCATACATTTTTTCAGTATATATGGCCCCAGCGGGAATTGAACCCACAACCTAAGTGTTGTTAGCACTATGCTCTACCAACTGAGCTACAGAGGACTACCATTGCCGTCTTTTCACTAGTCTCATTTTTTGGATTAGTAACTATGACAACAGGTTTTGCCAATATGTTGGGCCTAATGCCATAACAACCTGACTATCACTTAGCTAAGCCTACGACAGGATGTACTCAAAAACATGTAATAAAGGTGAAAGTCAGAATTGATACACAATTGAACACGTACATGCTATACTACAATACTGCTGTGTTTATGTCTGTTATTTATTCCCATTCTACAACATTCTTGATGGTTGTGGTATGTGCCCAGTTCTGATGCAAGTTGTGTGAATGTTCACTCTTATTGTTTATCTAGGGCATTGAGTTGATTGACAAGACAATCATGTGGTAAGTGGTTTTAAAAAGCAGCGTTTTACATCTGTGGATTTATTGGTAAAGTACAATTCAACAAGGCACGGCGTGTTTGCACAGTAACAACTATGCACTTCAATGCCCTAGATAAACAATAAGAGTGAACTTTGGGCAGTGCAATGAGCAGTCAAGTAGTGAAATCGTTAGCCCTGAGTGAAATCATTCATCTTATCTCTGCAAGGTGTAGCATTTAGGGAAAGGTTTATATTAGAGATAGCTACATTGACATTGAACCGTACCATGTAAATTGTGAAGTTAGTTACAGTAGAATTTTAAGTTGTTTTTAAACATGCATTTTTATGCATATTTCAGTCAACAATCAATAATACCACAAGCTTGGGGGCGCTTAGTGGCGTAGCACACTAGTGTGCATACTGCATAGTTGCAAGGTTGCTGGTTTGATTCTGAACCTTGACATATCTTGCATGTCATCCCTCCTCTCTCTCACTCATCCTTCCTGTCAATCTCTACTGTCTCTATCCCAATAAAGCAGAAATGTCATAAAACCATATACCTTTTTTTATATGGTTTATTGAACCATGTATTTTTTTTTAATACCACAAGCTCTTGCTTGTCTTAGAAGACTTACAACTGCACGGGTTATACCTGCGGCAGTGTAGAGTAGTTTTACATATCACGTTTTTGCTCCAGAGAGCAGATGTAACATATCACAAAGAGGTGATCTGACCTCAAGAGTCTCTAGAATCTGTCATTTCTGACATGTGTGAAGACGCTTCCTACATTTACATTTATTTACATTTATGGCATTTAGCAGACGCCTTTATCCAAAGTGACATACAACATATACATTTCAAAGGCATTGGGAACCACAATTGCGTTTACACCATCACTTGAACCATCCTACAATTGCATCTCAACAAGTCATTTTTTTTGAATGACTACACCCTCCCTGTGCATGTTTAAGCTCTTGTTCATGGCCATGCTGCTAGGGGGAATTTGAGCTACAGTATCAGTTGTACCTTGTTGGCTCAGTAAAGGGAAAGGAAGAGGAACCTGTCACTCCAGATGCCTTTTATCCTCGTCAGAGAGAAACCACACACACACACACACACACTGGATTCCAGGGTTAAATGTGGTGAGCTGTATATTACTGTAGATCATTTGAATATGAAATATGGGTGACTTGGATGTCTTCAAATGCCAGGCAGCTTCACGATGCATATGCTGCACTATAGAAGCACCTTCCCAGTCTAGTTGCCCTGAAGCGCTCCTCCATGTCCTCCCCCTCTGTCTCTCCTACCAGCGAAGCCCAAGGTAGCACCTGCTTCTTACACAGGTATGCTCGGTCCAACTGCATCCAAATGAGGGTTCAGATAAGAGGCCCACACAAACCAGGCATTGTGCTTCTGTCACTGTGAACACACATTGCAATAGAAGAGGATGTGACCCGTTCACATGATGAGGACAGACATCTATGTTTGTCTTTCTGATGTTGACTGTGTGTAAGCCTCTGAGCCAGCCTCTCTGTTGTCCCCCTGAGGTGAAAAAACAGAATAGTTTAATTCTACTGCATTGATGAAGACTGCAACTGCAATCCCTCCACAAGCAATGTGGCATAATATATATGCCATTTAGCTGACGCTTTTATCCAAAGCGACTGACATTGCAGTGAGTGCATACATTTCAGTATATACGTATGGTCCCAGCAGGAATTAAACCCACAACCTAAGCATTGTTAATGCCATGCTCTACCAACTGAGCCACAGAGGCATGAACTGTCAAATTGTCAAAGTTCATCCATTGTGACAAAGGGATACATTTGCTTTGGATACATTTGTCTGTGCTCTATTTGCTTGCTCTATTTGCTTGTCACTCACCTCATCTTTCATTCAGCAAAGTAAAGAAAAACGCCCTGTATGTTTTGTGCCACACCTACTCTGTGATGACCTAATAACCGTGATGACAGCTGCTGACTGAGAAAGCTGTTGACAGTGAACCTTCTGTTGGCAGCACACTAAATCCACCGATTGTTGGTGACATTATCATTTTATTGTAATAAATGACATTGGGAGAAAAAAGGTAATCTCAAGAGATGATGCAGTATTCTATTCATTCCTTAACAGTGATTGCTAAAAGACAATTGTAACAATGTCCGGTGGTACACAGAGGCAGACGCAGTATAATGATAAGGGAATTTCTCCCGTTTATTTTCAAAGGGGTCCGCTGGCACGGTTCGGCTTTCCAGCCTCGTTCAAAGTCTCTCCTTTGGTGCTCGGCTCGGCTCTGCTCTGCTCTCGCCGCCTGCTTCTCCAGCTTAGCTCCCTTACTGAAATGGCAGAAGCACACCCATCTTAAACATTCGCCGGCGAGACTTAATTCGCAGCAGGTGTGCAACAAAAGTCTCGCCGACACAACCCCGGCCACGGTCCTGTAGCTCCCTCTACAGGCCGAACGCTGCATGTCCCCCCACATACCCCCACCGCCCGACACAGGCCGGGGACCCGACGGCCGACGACCTACTCCCCCCCCCCTGCACGGGAGAGGAAGTCTGCCACGACCATCTGCGCCCCCGGTCTGTGCACGACGGAAAAGTTGAAGGGCTGCAACGCGAGGTACCACCGGGTGATCCTCGCGTTTACATCCTTCATGCGGTGGAGCCACTGGAGGGGGGCATGGTCGGAGTAGAGGGTGAAGGCGCGACCCAGCAGGTAGTAGCGGAGGGTGCCGACCGCCCACTTGATGGCCAGGCACTCCTTCTCCACGGTGCTGTACCGGCCCTCCCTCTCTGACAGCTTACGGCTCAGGTACAGCACCGGCCGGTCGGCCCCCTCCACGCGCTGGGTCAGCACTGCTCCCAGCCCTCTATCCGACGCGTCCGTCTGCAGGGAGAAAGGGAGGTTAAAATCAGGCGCATACAGGACTGTTTCTCCACAAAGAGCCCCCTTAAGGGCCTCGAACGACCCCTGGCACTGGCCCGACCATTGGGTGAGGTCCGTCAAGGGACTGGCCAGCTCTGAAAACCCAGGTACGAACTGGCGGTAATATCCCGCCAGCCCCAGGAAGGCCCTCACCTCCTTCTTTGTCTTGGGCCGGGGAGAGGCGGCGATGGCCGCAGTCTTTTCAATCTGCGGTCGCACCTCCCCCCGTCCCAAGTGGTACCCCAGATACCGGATCTCCCTCCGCCCGATCACGCACTTTTTCGGGTTGGCCGTTAGCCCCGCCTGCCTCAGGGACCGCAGAACAGCAGCCACCCTCCGCACATGCTGCGGCCAGGTGTCACTGTGGACGACAATGTCGTCCAGGTAGGCCGCAGCATAGGCGGCGTGCGGCCGCAGAATACGGTCCATGAGGCGCTGAAAAGTGGCTGGGGCTCCGAACAACCCGAAAGGGAGCACGGTGAACTGGAATAACCCGAGCGGAGTGGAGAATGCCGTTTTCTCCCGGGACACCGGCGAGAGTGGAATCTGCCAGTATCCCTTCGTGCAATCCAATGTCGTGAAGTACCTGGCCGTACCAAGCCGGTCCAAGAGCTCGTCGACCCGGGGCATCGGATATGCATCGAACTTGGAGACCGCATTAACCCGTCTATAATCCACACAGAACCGTATAGTCCCATCTGGCTTGTTGACAAGCACGATGGGGCTACACCAATCACTGCGGGACTCCTCGACCACACCCAGCTCCAGCATGGCTTCCAACTCCCGGCACACAACGTCTCGTTTGTGCACCGGCAACCTATAGGGACGCGTGCGCACCGTTAAACCCGGCTGCGTTTCTATATGGTGGTCGATGAGCGTAGTCCGACCGGGCAGGGGAGAGAACACGTCGGCGAACTTAAGCTGCAAATCTGCAACGTCCGCGGCCTGGCTAGCAGAGAGATGGTTATCAATATCGACCGGAGTGCTACCTTTCGATTTTGGGACTTCCGGCCCGAACTCCTCTCTCTCTGGAACTATCGTAGCCAGAGCAACAGTGACCACGTCGTTCCATTTTTTTAGGAGATTGACGTGATACACCTGCAAGCTATCCCCCCGGTCCGAGCGTATAACCTCATAATCCACGTCCCCCATGCGACGTGTGACCACAAACGGCCCTTGCCACTTCGCGAGTAATTTCGTGCTGGAGGTGGGTAACAGTACGAGCACCTTGTCTCCCGGTGTAAACTCTCGTAGGGTAGCCCCCCTGTCATACAGGCGTTTCTGACGCTCCTGGGCTTGCAGCAAATGCTCACGTGAGATAGCCCCTAGGGCGTGGAGCTTTGTGCGCAAGTCGAGGACGTACTGGATCTCACTCTTACTGTCGCTAGACCCTTCCTCCCAATTTTCTTTAAACAGGTCTAGGACACCCCGGGGCTTACGCCCGTAGAGTAATTCAAACGGGGAAAACCCGGTGGAAGCTTGGGGAACTTCCCGCACCGCAAACAACAGGGGATCTAGCCATTTATGCCAATTCCGACTATCCTCGTGGACAAACTTCCGGATCATTGACTTCAAGGTCCGATTGAACCGCTCACAAAGGCCGTCAGTGGCCGGGTGGTAAACACTGGTTCGAATCGCCTTGATGTTCAACAAGCCATACAGTTCCTTGAGGGTGCGTGACATAAAATTAGTGCCCTGATCGGTGAGAATCTCTTTCGGGATTCCCACGCGGGAGATGACTTGAAACAATGCTTGCGCTACACTCCTGGCAGAGATATTGCGCAGAGGTATTGCCTCGGGGTATCGGGTGGCGTAATCTATCAAGACCAACACAAATCGATAACCCTGTGTGCTCCGCTCAAATGGCCCGATAATATCCATCGCAATGCGGTCGAATGGGTTCTCGACCAATGGTAAGGGCCGCAAGGGGGCCCGTGGGATGGCCGGGGGATTTACTAACTGACATTCCCGACAGGACGCGCACCACCTACGCACCTCTGCCCGAATCCCCGGCCAATAAAATCGAGCCATTATACGGTGCAGTGTTTTGTCATACCCTAGATGGCCCGCCATGGGGTTGAAATGAGCCGCCTGGAAGACCATTTCGCGGCGGCTGCGGGGAACCAGCAACTGGGTTACTTCCTCCTGACTGTGTGAGTCACGACTTACTCGATATAACCTGTCGCTGATAATCGCGAAATAGGGGTGGGCGCGCACTGTGTCTGGCCGTATCAAAGTACCATCAACTACTATCACTTGGTCAAAGGCTGATCTGAGGGTCTCATCACGAGACTGCTCGAGGGGGAAGTCGCCTAGCAGCGGATAGTTCGGCGAGGAAGTCTCGGGGTGAGGCGCCCCCGCCGGCTCCGGCTCCCCGGCAGTGTCGCGAGGCGCCGCCTCGGCACAGAGCACATTACACGCCACACACCTCCCTAGCTGTCGTGCACGCATCCCGGTAGCCCTCTTTACCGCTTGAGGAAACCCCTCCCAATCCACACCTAGAATCAGGGGATGCGTGAGGCGTGGGCTAACCGCCGCCTGTACACTATGGGTTTTTCCCTCAAAATGAATTTCGATAGCGACCAGCGGATATTCGTGAATGTCCCCATGCACACACCTCACCCGCACCCTCGATGCCTTCAACAGTGCCCCCGGCCGAACCAGGCGCTCCTGGATCATGGACTGCATACAGCCCGAATCCAAGACCGCCTGGTGCGTATCACGTTGTATCCTTACCGGAATACGATACGCCGCTCCTAGTCCGGGGGGAGGGCCCGGTATGTCGCCGATGCGGACGACCTGCCCCACGTCCATCGCCTGACACTCGGCCTGCACGTGGCCCGGCCGTCCGCACCGCCAACACACCCCCCCTGTCGCTCGAGGTGCTCTCTGCGGGGCCGGGGCTGGTTCCGGATCGGCGCGCTCCTGCCATCTCGTTCTCGGGGCGGGCGCCGGCCTCCCTCCTTCTGCTCCCCCGGCTCCTCCTGGGCGTTGGCCCCCCCCCCCTTGCCGCGGGGCCGGGGTTGGTCGTTGTGGCCCCCGCGGTGGGAGGGAGAGATGGTCCTCGGCCAGACCCACGGCGGTCTTTAGGTCCTGGGGGCGGTGGTACTGGACCCAGGCGGCGGTGCGGGCCGGGAGCCCCGCGAGGAACTGCTCCAATACCACCCGGTTCCCGACCTCCACCGCCGAGTTGTTCTCGGGGTCCAGCCACCGCCATGCGCTGTCCCCCAGCCGCTGGGCGAAGGCGAAGGGCCGGCACCCCTCCTCCATGGTCATGGCCCGGAACCGGCGTCGGTGTTCCTCCGGTGTCAGGCCCAGGCGGTCCCGAATCGCCCGGGCCAGGGACTGGTAATCCCGTTGGGCGGCCGCCGGCAAACTGTGGGCCGCGAGCTGCGCCTCCCCTGACAGGAGGGGCAGCAGATGGTAGGCCCACTCTCGGTCCGGCCACCCCGAGATCCTCGCCGTCCCCTCGAACACCGCGAGGAACGCCTCTGGGTCGTCCAGGTCCCCCATCTTCTGCAGCTGGACCTTGGGGGGACCTGGTGCCGCTCCGGTCCCCGGCGCCGGCCCGCCGGCCCTGTCCGCGAGCCTCGCCGCCGTCAGCTCCTCTAGGGTCGCCTGCTGGGTCTGCTGCAGGGCCGTCTGTTGCTCGAGAACGAGCGTTATCCTTGCAATTGCCGCTGTTAGCGCGTCCATCTAGCCTTTTTCTGTGTCCCAGGTTGGGCGCCAATGTAACAATGTCCGGTGGTACACAGAGGCAGACGCAGTATAATGATAAGGGAATTTCTCCCGTTTATTTTCAAAGGGGTCCGCTGGCACGGTTCGGCTTTCCAGCCTCGTTCAAAGTCTCTCCTTTGGTGCTCGGCTCGGCTCTGCTCTGCTCTCGCCGCCTGCTTCTCCAGCTTAGCTCCCTTACTGAAATGGCAGAAGCACACCCATCTTAAACATTCGCCGGCGAGACTTAATTCGCAGCAGGTGTGCAACAAAAGTCTCGCCGACACAACCCCGGCCACGGTCCTGTAGCTCCCTCTACAGGCCGAACGATGCATGTCCCCCCACAACAATAAGAAGATATTTAATTTAGGCTGATTGTGTTTTGTTTTCTAGCTTTTAAGTGTATCAAACTTCTTTTATAGACAAGAGCCTGTTATCCCCACAATATACAGTGCCAGTCAAAAGTTTGGACACACCTTCTCATTCAGTGTTTTTTCTTTATTTAGATTATTTTCTACATGGTAGATTAATATTGAAGACATCAAAACTATGAAGGAACACATATGGAATTATGTAGTAAACAAAAAAGTGTTAAACAAACCAGAATATGTTTTATATTTTAGATTCTTTGATGACAGCTTTGCACACTCTTGGTGTGTCCAAACGTTTGACTGGTACGGTACATGAAGCTTATTATTAACCATGCATCTTTCCAAACCATCTTTGCAGTGGAGATTGTATATTCTGTCCAAAAAGACACATTATCGACTCATGATAACTTCCTGGGAGAACAAACAGTATTATCAGTCATTAGCCTGAAGAACATCAGTGAAATCCTGCATTCTTCAGATATTGATTGGATGATTGATATATTTCACAAGCCAAGTTGTGTTTATTTTGTCCTCTAACAAAGACGTTGGTTGAAAAGTGTCAGTCTGTACAAATCAATGATGTAACTACCCTCATGTGCTGTTGCAGAAAACATAAAGGATACTGTCCAACTTTCCTTTCCAGTTTGGAAAACTGTGTTACCATTTTGCTGAAATGTAACCCAAGCCATTCCTTTCAGAGAAATTATTCATTTTATTATTCATTTTAAAATGAACATTTCAGTAATTTACCAGACACTTTTACCCAGAGTGACTTACCATAACTACATTTATCTAAAGTACAGTAAGTGAATCAACTATACATCACAGTCATTGCAAGTACAACTTTCTGTAAGAATAAGTGCCATAGGCAGTCACAGTGCTAGAGAAAGGGCTCGAGTTCTGTCTCCCTAAAGAGACCTCTAATGTGGTGTAATGTCGAGTCTTACACCTTTGGGTAGTGTGGATGCAGCATCATGCCAAAATCCTCATGAATAGGAAGGATTAGCACCAAATAAAGTCAAAAGATTTGTGATTCAGACATGTATTTGGGTCAAGACAAAAGATGGCTTGGAATGTGGACTCATCTTATCAGAAGACAACAATTGAGATCTTAGAGCATCTGACAAACTTTGGTTTTTGAGCGAACTGTCCCTTAATAGTAGTGGCTCACTGAACATTTGATTTCTGTTTTCTCCAGTACTGCGAAGGCCAGTGGATCTGGTGAGGTCCAAGAGAAGGATGCTGAGGGGAGGCCTGACATCAGCCATGACAAGAAGAAATCCCTTTACAGCACTGCCCCCAGGTCAAAGGTCAGTGAGGGCTGGTGACCTCTGTCAGTTCACCAAAGGGGTATACTATGAAGCCAGCTAAGGGAGTTAGCAAGTTAGTTTTGACCAAATCTAGCCTCCAACTCAGGATATATACCCATATATATACCCATGTCACAAAGTTGTCTCATCATTTAGTCAGGTAAACTACTATAGCTACAAATCCTGAAGCTCTGACCTGCTTTGGGGCAGGCTAACTGCACATTACCCTAAATGTGTGCCCTATGCCGTGTGCCCAACATATTTATTATATATTATAACGTGCTAAAACAGAATTGTTAGGCATACATGTAGGACAGAGTACTGGATACTTGGATACTTAGTTTATTCAATAACAACTTTTTGATGGCTTGCATGGTAAAGGAAATGTCTTGACGGTTGATTCAAGCAAACTCAGTTAGCTTACATTCATTGATTTCGGCAACATTGAATGATACCACTGCTTTCTGCATTGAAATCTGTGTTCGATACGCTGAAGCCTATCGACTGAGGGGCAGCAGTTTTCTTCACTGAAGTCTGACTTCTGAATCAGGATCTGCATTCATGACATCGAGGAAACCTGAACTTCCGCATCACTTCGTTCTCCTGACCTCTCTGACCTCCTCCACACACACACCCTCTCCCGCTGATTCCAACGGCACTTTCAAAACCAGACTCAAGACTCACCTGCCCTAGCCAAAGCAACTAACTTATTGAACTAAATTTGTTAACTAAATTTGCGCTTCCATTAGTGATATTAAAACCATGGTATTAAAATGCTCTGGGTTGTTGCAAATGTCGAATTTTAAGATTCACAGCAGGTCCCACATCGCTTAAAGACATTATGTATTTTAAAACTATGACAACTAAGCTAAATGTGGATGAATTGTCATGGAAGTAGGTAAACAGATACCTTCTTATTGGAGGAGTGAACTTTTTTTCTTGTTGTCTTCAAATTAGCGCTAGAGGTAGATGAAAACAGTTGATCGTGGGCATGACCGAATGGGGGGTGCCTGATAATAGCTGTTAGCTACAGTATCCACATGTAGGCCTGTCATCCGAAGTATCAATTTGCAAAGGTTTCACTATAGTATCGTATATCCTTTCTGTCCAAAAGCAAGGCACCTCTGCTTTGGTTGTAGTGGTTGGTGAAGAACCCTCTGGGTATTCTCTAAAGGTATCCAAGGCTAGTCACAGCAGGAATAATCGTTGGGGCCTCATTTTTGCTTGTGGGAGTTTGGTGAACTATTAAAGAATAATTTATGATCGATGGCTTCGTGTAAAGTTAAAAACATTCCACTATAACGTCAACCTGGATCACCTGCTCTTTCTTTGCCGTTGCTCTGCCGTGTAATTACACACATCATATGCACAGACGCACACACAAACAAGCATGACCCTGAATTGCATGGTGTAGCAAATATGTGTACTGCTATTCCTCACTAGAGGGAGCTACAGCACAGTGTGTTATGGAGCTTTGACATGTTTTTATTTAATGTTCTTTCTTCTGTAGCATAATCCAGATGATTCTCACGAGTCATGACAGAGTTCACTTCATACAGTCCAGGTCCCAAATAGATTATTGTCGAAATTGAGAGGCAGAACCCACTGAGCCATTCGGCCAGGTTGACTTTCATGCTTCAAGATTCAAGATTCAAGATTCTTTATTTGTCACGTGCATACAAGTATACAGTGAAATGCAAAAGTGACAGTGCCACAGAGTAGTGCAACAATACAATAAGTTTTAAAATACAATAAAATAAAAATAGAAGTACTAAAAAATATACAGTATGGACAGTATAAACAGTATAAACAATATGAACAGTATAACCGGTAAGCATATGAGTAAGCAATATAAATAGCAGATGGATGACTATGTGTGTGCATATGTGTTAAGATGACAGTGCATGTGTGAGTGTCTTGAGGGGGGCACTGGTGGGGTCATCGTTGACGATTCTGATGGCGTGGGGGAAGAAACTCAGCCTTAGCCTCTCTGTTCTTGCTGCATGACAGCGGAGGCGTTTTCCTGACCGCAGCGGCTGGAACAGTCCATGTTTCGGGTGGTGAGGATCCTTCATAATCCTGCAGGCTCTGGTCCTACACCTCCTGGTGTACAGAACATGGAGAGGGGGGGTTGGAGCTCCCATGGTTTTTTCCGCCAGGCGTACCACCCTTTGCAGAGCTCGCCTGTCCTGGGCCGTGCTGTTACCGTACCAGACGGTGATGTTGCCAGCCAGGATGCTCTCCACAGCTCCAGAGTAGAAGGACTGAAGGATCCTCTGGGAGACTCTGAATTTCCTCAGTTGCCTGAGATGGAACAGGCGCTGCCTTGCCTTACCCACCAGAGAACTGATGTGGGTAGTCCAGGTCAGGTCTTCTGAGATGTGGACTCCCAGGTATTTAAAACTGCTCACCCTGTCCACAGCAGTCCCTCCGATGTCCAGCGATGTGTAGGCCCTTAGTTTTTGTGCTCTCCCGAAGTCCACAATCAGCTCTTTTGTCTTGGAGACATTCAGGATGAGACTGTTCTCCTGACACCAGAGTGACAGGTCCGCCACCTCGTCCAGATAGCCTTTCTCATTGTTATCTGAGATCAGCCCCACCACGACCGTGTCGTCCGCAAACTTGATGATGGAGTTTTCGCTGGACTTAGCCACACAGTCGTGGGTGTACAGGGAGTAGAGGAGGGGACTAAGGACACAGCCCTGGGGGGACCCTGTGCTCAGTGTGAGTGAGCTGGAGGTGTGTCTACCCACCCTGACCACCTGTGGCCTGGCCGTCAGAAAGTCCAGGATCCAGGCACACAGGGGAATGTTCAGTCCTAGGCCAATCATCTTATCAGCCAGTCTGGTGGGGACTATGGTATTGAACGCTGAGCTATAGTCTATAAACAGCATTCTCACATAGCCCCCCTTCTGCCTGTCAAGGTGAGAGAGAGTGGTGTGGAGGACCTGGGAAACTGCATCGTCTGTAGATCTGTTTGGTCTATATGCGAACTGCAGTGGGTCCAGGGTCGGAGGGAGGGAGGAGCAGATGTAATCCTTAATCAGCCTCTCGAAGCACTTCATGACCACTGAGGTTAGAGCCACGGGTCTGTAGTCATTCAAGCAGGCTGGGGAGGTGATCTTGGGCACAGGGACGATAGATGATCTTTTAAAACAGGTGGGAACTACTGAATTAGCCAGTGCTTTTGCTGTTTCTTCATTTTCTGTTATCAATTTCAAATTGAATGTGAATTACATTTTTGGATTCAGAGATACTGTACTATGTACAAACCATTTAAGTAGTATAAATGAAGGTTTGGACTGTTTTAGGCTAAGGCTGGTTCAGGTTGGTAAGCTGCCGCTAGGGGACACTGGTCAGAGTTCAATTATTAGGCAGGAGGTGAGAATCCATTAAAGAAACACATGTTTTAAACAGATATTAATAATCTCCAGCACCATACCAGTGTCGACATACGGTATGTGAAAACAAACATTTTCTACATTCTGTAGTCAAAAAGATAAGGGAAATGTCCTTAGGATGTGATTTTCAGAAACTAGTTTTTCAACTAGTGTTTCCAGCCATGGGGACAACTCCCACTTGTTTGTGGGTGTAATTATTGAAAATCACTGAATACAACTTTGGGGTTTGACCCCCCCAGTTGGGGGTCATAATGATAGCCTTTCTTGTCATTTGCCGATCTAGAAAAAGTCATCCATGCATTCATCTCATCTTGTTTAGATTGTTTCAACTCCCTCTATTCTTCTCTCAGTTAAAAGTCCCTCTCACGGTTACAGATAGTCCAAAATGCAGCAGCTAGGCTTTTAACCAGAACTAGGAAAAGAGACCACATCACCCCAATGTTAGCCTTCCTACACTGGTTACCTGTTTGTTTTAGAATTGATTTTAAGATTTTACTGAAACTTTTAAGGCTCGGCTGGGTCTGGCACCGGACTATATTTCAGACCTTTTAATCCCTTATGAGCTTCAGCACAGCCTAAAATCCTTTCTGGCCGTTCCGGAGTCTAGATTGAAGACTGTGACCGTGCCTTTGCCCTTAGACTCTGGAAGGACCTGCCTGAGGATATTAGGCTAGCAAGATTGGTATTTTCTTTTAAATCTCTTCTTAAAACTCATTTTTATAGAATAGCCTTTAATGGATGCTGCCCTTATTCATTTTAAATGTGTTGTGTTTTACTGTTTCTACTTATATTTGTGTTTTTTATTTGCTTAACTGTTTTATCCATTTGTAAATCTAATCAAATGTAACACTGTTATAATATTATTATTATTATTATTATTATTATTATTATTATTATTATTATTATTATTATTATTATTATATTTCTTGAGGACATTTTTTCTCATATATTTGACAACAACAAAATCATAGCTGTTTTCACTATGTACACACTGGTATGGTGCTCCAGATAAAGAATGTGAAGTTAAAACAAATTTAAAGTGTCCCTTTAAGTATATTTATGAGGCACATGAAAAACAGAGGTAGGCCTAATTTGGTAGGCAAAGG
The DNA here is from genome assembly GCF_951799395.1 of Argentina silus. Classification (NCBI taxonomy): domain Eukaryota; kingdom Metazoa; phylum Chordata; class Actinopteri; order Argentiniformes; family Argentinidae; genus Argentina; species Argentina silus. Next base: position 3,486,339 of record NC_139668.1, read on the forward strand.
TAATGGCTTGGGAGTTGTGGTTGTCTGGTGAGACAAAGGGGAGAAACAAGAGGTTAACAAAACAGAACTGAGAAATAATACACAACACACAAAGAAGGTCCAACAAGGACAGACTAGTGCTTACGAAAGGGCTTGAATGTAACTACACAATTTGGGAATTAGCAATATCAATACATACAACAAAAGCACATACACCTTTGGTCACTCACAACTCTGTTATTGGGAAGGGTTACTGGCAGCACATGCTATAAGAACTTCTGAATAACTGAGGGCCTTTTTACACCTGTCACTGGAATCCGGCTTGTATACGCATTGTGGCCACTTTCTAGCTGGGTCACATTTTTCAGCATGGTTTAGTGCCACAGCAGTAGCGAGTCAACTTTTAGGTAACAAAACAACCACTAGGGGGCGTCTTTGAGAAATTCTCATGGATAGGCTTACAATGTGTTATAGACCTATGTTATAGACCCCTTTCAGTGTTTACAAACATTGTCTGTGGACTGTAGTAAACAAAATTAACAACTATATCTTGACAGCAAACTCCACAAGTGTGTCTGGATACCTTTCTAAAAATGTATCTATCGTTACCCAATATGGTAAAGCATTTTTAGTTGGTGTTATTAGAGCAAGAGTATATCAAATGAAAGACAGTGAAAGCAAGATGCAGGAGAATTAGCATTTCTGGGTAATGCTACTAGCGTATCATATTGTGGTATAGGAGGAGACCAGGCCAGCAATGTGTAGCAATGATAGTGAATGAGAAATGGTCCTCTAGGGGACTTTTACTAAGAAATTGATGGCCAACTAACACATTTTTGAACTTAACATTTGTTTTCTAATTGTCCTGATGCATATCAAATTATTTCAGCATTCCGTTAAAGAAAAAAAGTGTGATTATTTGAAGGGTTAGGGTTAGGGTTAGTTCCAAATGAGGGAGTGCCTTTTCTTACTACATCACGACATTCATTCACGATTTTGACAGCTAGGCAACACTGTCTGTTTTTTTGTAACTTTAGGGTTTGTTCATGTATTCATGAACAAACTCTGTCTTCCACTCGCTTCTTACTCAAAACGCATTGGAGGAGAAGATCTTCCTCTCATTAGATGTTCTCCTCCAATGGTTTTTGAGAAGAAGCAAGTGGAGGACGGAGACCTGAGAAGGTAGTAGTCTGAGGAGATGGACACCGTACTCTAGTTACAGCACAGCCTGAGCTACAACAGTAGCTCAGGTTTCCTGTGGGGCTTCAGGTCCAGTAGGTGGACTGTGCACTTTCTGTGTGAGCTAGCCCAGCGGTTGAAGATGTGTTGCGACCGCTCATTAGCCACAACAAAAGAGGGAAACACAAGGTAAAGGATTAAGGATTAACCAAAATGTATTCAAAAATGAAAACTAAAGAACATAATCATAACTAGATAAGGTGTGGAAATCAGTACATCAGTGTGAATGTGGAGTGTTGCATGGGGGATAAGTGTATCTGTGAGGGGTGTTGTATAGTAGAAAGCAAAAAAGGACACAACCAAATAAAAAGGGCGCTCTGCCCGGACAAAAAACTGGCCAGCGAGAACCACAGGCCTTGGCCATCTTAAGGCCTCCACGCCACTGCAGGTCATTAGCTCGTTAGGACCATACCTGTCTTAAACAGAACACAGGTAAGGCAAACAGGCCCAGAGGCCGTCACAGATGTCTTTCCCCACCTGGGACACGTCAAGGAGATCTGATCTTGATGTCGCATGCCTTCGATGTGCTCTCGGCCTTCACCTGGGGAGCAGAAGGAATACAGAAAGAATACAGTGGTCTGTTGTTTAGCTAAAGATGAGCCAGGCCTGAATGAATGTTCAGATATAGAACACAATTAGTCTGTAAGACTGAAATGATCCCTCTGTATACTCAGAGTGGTGGATACTATAAACACTATGAACATTTCTGATGGCCATCAGGCACCCCTGCTTAAGGAGAGCTACGGGGTATGCAGCTGATAAGTTGAACAAGGATGGGAAATCATGAGGTAGCTCTCCCTGATGAGGTTTGACCACCCCTGGCCTATGGTTTAGGGGCAAGGATTTCTGGACCAGGCCTACCTTAAAGTTCTTGGGACACTGACCTCTCCAGTGCGTTTTCTCATTGCATGCACTAGACAAAAAGTTAGCGAGGCAACTTTCTTTATGATACTTGCTAAATCCTTATATTATTCGACTGCTTTCATTTTTTTTATTCATGTTTCGATATTGTCTACAACTGAGCAACGTCAATTATAAAAACATAAAGCAACTCGTATTCATCAATCTAGTAATAACTCATTTTATCTAGCTAGCTATTTGTAGCTGTAGAGCCTCGAAAAATCCCTCTTCTTCTTCTACGGTAGGTGTTAACTCAATGCTTTATGGGAAATGCTAACAGTCCGCTCTCTTCCCTACTAACTGACCCTGGCATTGCAACCGTTGTCACGGTTCCATGACTGTGAAGTGTCAGAGAACGTGCTGCCAGTTTGTTAAACCTTCCTCGGTTCTGGAACAAAATAATTGGGAAAATGTAGTGTTATTACAGAGGTGTTACAAAGGGTTAGGGTTAGGGTTGATAGGCTAGAAAACATTATTCATGAACAGAGCCCATGAACAGTGGCCCTCATGCCACACATTATGGACACTACTGCTTTTCATTGCTGATTTGCCAAGCCATCTTCATGGTAATCACCACAACAATGTGAAAGTCTTGAGTTGCGGTGAGTGCCGTTATATCATCATCTTCTACAACCGAGAAAAAGTGCGGTCTGTCCAGCAGAGCAGAGAGCCAGAAAAAATACTGTTTTGAGAGAGAGAGATTTCAAGTAAGACTAGTGAGCTATCAGCTCATAAGGAGGCCTAGACAAAGCCCCCAGGAACAGGGGCCGCTCCAAAACAGGGGAACTCATAACACAGCCTGGGTGTAGCCAGCGGGTGCTCTTCAGAAACTGCGATTCAAGGGAGCGAATGCCCACCTTGTGGCCTTTCACCATACTATGAGAAGCTGATATGGAGGCAGTACGTTCTGATAGTGTTGGCTGTCTTGCTCAGATCCAGATGGGTCTGGAGAAAACAAAGGACCCAAGGGACAGGACAGGAGACTGGATCTAGCTGTCTAGTGTCACACCAAATGAAGAGAGCGTAATGCGATTCCATCTGAGAGCATAATGCGAGCTTTGGGGCTCTAGCATTCCTTAGTCTCATAAACAGACACGCCTAGCTCCCGAGAGACAGACTCGTCATTGGCCATACCCATAGCTGAAGAAAAGCGGGGTTGGGGGTCAGTTGGGCGTCAGTTGGGTGCCAAGATCAGCGTTCTTCTCAGGAGGGAGCACAGGTTTCTTGGTCCGCTCACAGCTTTGACCTTTATTTGGACCTACTTTGACCTACTTTTGGAGCCCTGAAATATGAGACATTTAAAAATGATGAATTAAAGCTGAGAATCTCTTCTTTTACCCCTTAGTAATTGTTTGATATCCAAACTGATTATAGAGCTAAAAGAAGACAACATGCTTCCTTCACTTATGAAGGGCACTGTGTGTGTGTGTGTGTGTGCGTGCGTGCGTGCGTGCGTGCGTGCGTGCGTGCGTGCGTGCGTGCGTGCGTGCGTGCGTGAGTGTGTGTGTGTGAGTGTATGTGTATGTGTGTGTGAGAGTGTCAGTGTGTGTGTGTGTGTTTGTGTGCTTGTACGCATGCTTGTACATTTTGTCTTGTGTGAAGAGCAAGTCAACAGCATGTGAAATAATGAAAAGTGATGAGAGATTAAAGGTGGGGACGTAGTCTGTCTCGGCTCATCATATTCTAATGCACAAGTTGCCTTAGGATACTTATCAGTCTTTGAAATGTTTTATGATGACAGGTTCTTTTGTAGAATCACTCCAGTATCCGCCCTTAACAGCACTGCTAATAACACCTAGTATCTCTGATCTGTAAATTGAGCAGTAGAGCATGTGTGGTTCCATGGGATTTGGTTCACTTCTAGAAAGCACTGACTGATCATATGGAAGGCCTCCGTGCCAGCCAGGCCAGTCAGGGGGCAGGCAGGCGCAGACTGTGTGAGCAGTGTGGAAACCTAATAGAGACAGTATTGCAATATTATTATTTTTATAATACTGTATTGATTATCCAGCCCTAGCAACAATAATGTATTGTATACATGCATATCAGACTAACCAGGTGGTACACACTCCACAGTAAGTGGTTACATTTTCAGTTATATTTTCTATTTTCAGTAAATATATATTGAGTATCGCAATGTGTCGTAAAAGTAGCGTTTCGTGACCCATGCATTGAGGTCCTTGCCAATACCCAGCCCTAGTGTGCAGCAGGGGAGGCTGGTGGAGGAGTTACTGTTCCAATTTGAGCAATATTATTACAGTTTTTTTTTGTTATCATTCCCTTCCTATGACAGTTATTGATCCAAATAAATATTTGTGATTATTATTCCATCTCTGTTAGCGCAATATTTAAAAATTAAACCCCTTTAGAATTGTGTTGATCCTCTCACCTAGTTCCTAGTTTACGCATGCACACACTACTACTAATATGCACACACTACTACTACTAATATACACACACTACTACTAATATACACACACTACTCCTCCAATACTTTGATTTGGTAGGACAAAAAAAACAGGAATATAACTATTAAATGTAAACTGTGCCCAGGTGAGAAACACCTCTCCACTGCTAGAAACACAAATTCCAATTTCTTGAATCACTGCAAAGGCAACACATGTTGGGGTGTAACGCAAAAGTACTATAATGACAGTTGTGTTTGATGGTAAAAGGGAAGACATGTAAAAGGCCTTGAGGCCATTGGCAACATCTAGAATATTTACACCAATTCTGTGGATGATTTTGCATGTTGATATGGATTATCACTGTACACATCTGAAGATAGGGTTGTAATATTGATATAAAGTGGGTTATCACTGTACAGATCTGAAGATAGGATTATAATGGTTCATTATGTTATATATTGAAATTCTGAAATGATCAACTAATATCAACGCCATAAAAACATGTAATGTATGGTGCACAACTTGCTGTTAATTGTTTGATCAAATTAGCATCAAGTCATTACATTTGAAATGGATTTACAATGCAGTACTTGAGTTCATCACATTGCCTAATCCCAACACTTTTAGGATTACATTAACAATGACATTTGAAAACAGGCTGACAATAAAATCAATTGGTTTCAAAATCAATTGATTCACAGGAAATAGACAGGCCTATATGCTTATGTTTTGTAGTCTATAGGATATTAAATGTGACAGATAGAGAGCGAGCATATTACAGGTAGACAAAGCAAGATGGTCAACAAAAAAGTTAATTACAAATATTTGTAAAAGTGTGTGTGCGTGCGTGTGTGCGTGCATTGCCCCCTCCACATAGATCTACTCAGATTACACTGCTATTGTTGTTTTTGCTTGTTATGCTTTCTGGGTCCTTCCATTGAAAGAGGAATTCTTCCAAGCTCCTCCCAGATCTAAATCTGACAGACATTTCATTCTACGTTCCATTCTCTATCATCACCCAGGTTAAACCACAGCACACTCACCAGAATAGCATTATAGATATCTCTTATCAACTGCCATTAGAGTAGGATTTAATTTCTGTAGAAATACTGTGGAATACATGAATGGTAGTTACAATCTACTGTCATTGGGTTCACTTCAGACCCACTTCAGACTCCTCATCCCCACTGTCTTATTCACACTACCCTATATTCACTGTCTTATTTACTACTGCCACACCAGATTCCACACAGCTAGATTATCTTGTTGATTATTGATGTTTTTCAGACCCAGAGTGGAGTCTTCTGGGTTTCATGGAATGAGGGCAGGTTGGATGCTTCAGGATTCTGCTCCTGTCTCACTGGAGTGTGAAGAGATTAAACGAAAAACAAACATTGGCCACTGTTCTATACATACATACCCATCATACTTGGCTTTTACTGTCAGTGGATCAATCAAACAAGGAACTAGGTGTTGTCTCTTATGAAGTCCAAAGGTGATTGTTAGCATGAATGCAGAAGTGAACTTACCGTCTCTGCAAAATGATCATAAAATAATAAAAAAGGGTTCATTTCGTATGGCATTAATTCTCTGTCTCTCTCTCTTTTTCTGTCTCTCTGTCTCACACACACACACACACACACACACACACACACACACACACACACACACATTTTCTCTCTTCTTCTCTCTCTTTTTTCTCTCTGTCTCTCACACACAGGTCAAGGATTCACTCAGCTACTCAGAAATGGACCTTCGCAAGCCCAAGAAGTTTGGCACGTTCACCTTCAACTTCAGAAAGAAGAAGAAGAGTGACTGGGATGTCTCTCAATACACCAATGTGGAAAGGCAAGAAGAGGAGGAGCCTCTGGATATCAGCCTTTGGGAATTAGACAAGGGTAAGCTGAATAAGAAGGTAAAGTTGGCCATGTCTCAACCTGACCTTGACACAACTGTCACCTCTGTCCCTCCTTCCCTCGTCAACCAATCACATCCCCAGGAGCACCTCATTGACAGATCTCATTCTCATGAATGGCTTGGCTACGCTCCTTTAGCTACCATGCCTGAGCTGCAGTGGGAGGAGCCACCAATCCCTATTACATCACAAGGAGAGAAGAGCCAAGATGTTCAGATTGACAACTCTGCCATTGCAAGCACCCCTTCTACGGACATTTATCATTTCACCCCACCTCCACCAGCCCTCAGTGCTGGCACCCCCGATACAGACCCCACTCCCCACACCTTGGTTTCTAGTTACGACACCCATGTTATCACGAGCGATGTTGTTGCCCCTATTATTAACAACGACACCCATACTCTTACCAATATCACTGACACTCTCGTTGACCCCGATCCTACCACTGACCCATCCATGCACTCACACTCTCCGACCACCATTGACATCTCTCTGTCTAAGACTGACACTTCTGGGCCTGAAACTGTCACTCCTGTTACAAGCATCATCACCTCTGTTACCGGAACTGACAGAATTACCCCCAACACTGTGACTGTTTCCAATGTAGTTAACTGTGATATTATTAACTTGAAAACCAGTCTACCTGACAATGACCCCCCTCTGTCCAACACTGTAACTTACACTCAAACATCTGTTATCACCAACAATACTGTTCCCAACACAGACACTTCCTCTACCAGCACATATATATACGGAGCTCTCGATGATTCACTCTTTCCTCTGAGTTTACCCACACACCAAGTATCGGCCATTTCCACCCCTGACTCTGAGGAACTCCATCTTGATACCAACTCTGCCGTCAATACTTCCACATTTGTCTCAGACATGCATACATCTGATATCACAACGAACCTATCAACTCCCAATATGGACTCTTCCCTTGTAACCACAGGTGCCACTCTACCCCAAATAGATACCTCCCATATTGACACAGATATCGGCCTCACTGGTCCTGACACCTCTGCCCGTCTGTGCTCTGAGTCCACACTCCCCAAGACTCCCTCAATTCAAAACAAGTCAGACCCGGAGCTTCCCATCTCAGACCTGGAGCTCCCCATCTCAGACCCAGAGCTTTCCATCTCAGACCTGCAGCTTCCCATCTCAGACCCGGAGCTTCCCATCTCAGACCCGGAGCTTCCCATCTCAGACCTGGAGCTCCCCATCTCGGACCCAGAGCTTTCCATCTCAAACCTGGAGCTTCCCATCTCAGACCCGGAGCTTTCCTTCTCAGACCCATCTTTCCACAATACTGCGCTTGCTATCCCCGACATAGCCTCTAGTGGCGTACATAAAGCTCTCTACGACGCTCTCATCCCTCAGAGCTTTAGTCCTCACCAAACATCTACTGTTTCCTGCCTTGTACTTGATGATCTAGCCCAACCAACTGACCCAGTCCCTGACCATGCTGACGCTGTCAATCATTTGCCTATAGCTTTGAATATAGCTACCAAGAGAGGTGAAGAGGCAGAAGTGGAGATCATAAAAGAGGAGACTCTCGATCAAAACGGACAGATGGAGGAGCATATACCTTGCAATTCAGATGTTGTCAAGGCAAGCTCAAATGAAATGTCCTTAACAAAGGACAGCAGTTGTACGGAGGTCACTTCATCAGTGGTCCGTTATAGCACTGTAGAGAAGAACCTGGAGGAGTGTGATGAGAGGAAAGCAGAGGAAGAGAGAGAGGACGACAAGCAAGAGAAGAGTTGTCATGAAAGATATGAAGTGGGACGGACCGTGGAGTCGCAGAGTGAGGCTTTGGAAACGGTCTCCAGCCATAAGCAGGCAGAGGTGGAGGACAAGTTTGAAATGCAGCCAAGTGATAGAGATCGGGATGTATTCAAAGCTATTTACCCTCAGACTTTTAGCTCACACTACATATCTGACCATGAATCTTCTGCCGTCAATACTTCCACATTTGTCTCAGACATGCATACATCTGATATCACAACAAACCTATCAACTCCCAATATGGACTCTTCTCTTGTAACCACAGGTGCCTCTCTACCCCAAATAGACACCTCCCATATTGACACAGATATCGGCCTCACTGGTCCTGACACCTCTGCCCGCCTGTGCTCTGAGTCCACACTCCCCAAGACTGCCTCAATTCAAAACAAGTCAGACCCGGAGCTTCCCATCTCAGACCTGGAGCTCCCCATCTCAGACCCAGAGCTTTCCATCTCAGACCTGGAGCTTCCTATATCAAACCCGGAACTTCCCATCTCAGACCTGGAGCTCCCCATCTCAGACCCGGAGCTTTCCATCTCAGACCTGGAGCTCCCCATCTCAGACCCGGAGCTTTCCATCTCAGACCTGGAGCTTTCCATCTCACACCTGGAGCTTCCCATCTCAGACCCGGAGCTTCCCATCTCAGACCCATCTTTCCACAATACTGCGCTTGCTATCCCCAACACAGCCTCTAGTGGCGTACATAAAGCTCTCTACAACGCTCTCGTATCTCAGAGCTTTAGTCCTCACCAAACATCTACTGTTTCCTGCCTTGTACTTGATGATCTAGCCCAACCCACTGACCCTGTCCCTGACCATGCTGACGCTGTCAATCATTTGCCTATAGCTTTGAATATAGTTACCAAGAGAGGTGAAGAGGCAGAAGTGGAGATCATGAAAGAGGAGACTCTCGATCAAAACGGACAGATGGAGGAGCATATGCCTTGCAATTCAGATGTTGTCAAGGCAAGCTCAAATGAAATGTCCTTAACAAAGGACAGCAGTTGCATGGAGGTCACTTCATCAGTGGTCCGTCACGGCACTGTAGAGAAGAACCTGGAGGAGTGTGATGAGAGGAAAGCAGAGGAAGAGAGAGAGGACGACAAGCAAGAGAAGAGTTGTCATGAAAGATATGAAGTGGGACGGACCACGGAGTCGCAGAGAGAGGCTTTGGAAATGGTCTCCAGCCATAAGCAGGCAGAGGTGGAGGACAAGTTTGAAATGCAGCCAAGTGATAGAGATCGGGATGTATTCAAAGCTCTTTACCCTCAGACATTTAGCTCACACTACATATCTGACCATGAATCTTCTGCCGTCAATACTTTCACATTTGTCTCAGACATGCATACATCTGATATCACAATGAACCTATCAACTCCCAATATGGACTCTTCCCTTGTAACCACAGGTGCCTCTCTACCCCAAATAGACACCTCCCATATTGACACAGATATCGACCTCACTGGTCCTGACACCTCTGCCTGCCTGTGCTCTGAGTCCACACTCCCCAAGACTGCCTCAATTCAAACCAAGTCAGACCCGGAGCTTCCCATCTCAGACCCGGAGCTCCCCATCTCAGACCCAGAGCTTTCCATCTCAGACCTGCAGCTTCCCATCTCAGACCTGGAGCTCCCCATCTCAGACCCAGAGCTTTCCATCTCAGACCTGGAGCTTCCCATCTCAGACCTGGAGCTCCCCATCTCAGACCTGGAGCGTCCCATCTCAGACCCGGAGCTTTCCATCTCAGACCTGGAGCTCCCCATCTCAGACCCGGAGCTTTCCATCTCAGACCTGGAGCTTCCTAACTCAAATCCGGAGCTTCCCATCTCAGACCCAGAGCTTCCCATCTCAGACCCGGAGCTTCCCATCTCAGACCCATCTTTCCACAATACTGCGCTTGCTATCCCCAACACAGCCTCTAGTGGCGTACATAAAGCTCTCTACGACGCTCTCGTCCCTCAGAGCTTTAGTCCTCACCAAACATCTACTGTTTCCTGCCTTGTACTTGATGATCTAGCCCAACCCACTGACCCTGTCCCTGACCATGCTGACGCTGTCAATCATTTGCCTATAGCTTTGAATATAGCTACCAAGAGAGGTGAAGAGGCAGAAGTGGAGATCATAAAAGAGGAGACTCTCGATCAAAACGGACAGATGGAGGAGCATATGCCTTGCAATTCAGATGTTGTCAAGGCAAGCTCAAATGAAATGTCCTTAACAAAGGACAGCAGTTTCATGGAGGTCACTTCATCAGTGGTCCGTCACGGCACTGTAGAGAAGAACCTGGAGGAATGTGATGAGAGGAAAGCAGAGGAAGAGAGAGAGGACGACAAGCAAGAGAAGAGTTGTCATGAAAGATATGAAGTGGGACGGACCACGGAGTCGCAGAGTGAGGCTTTGGAAACGGTCTCCAGCCATAAGCAGGCAGAGGTGGAGGAGAAGTTTGAAATGCAGCCAAGTGATAGAGATCGGGAGAACAAAGTTCTAGAGGAGGAAAAGAGAAACAGCATGTCTCCTGAAGAGATGAATGCAGGGAGGCTGAATGTTGAAGGGGAGACAATTGAAGCCCGGCCACAGTTGAAAGAGGAGAAGGAGGAGGAGGAACTGGCTCCACCAGTTCTGCAGGTGCTTTCACTTATGGAATGTGAGTTGGCTCCGCCTTCCACTGAGCAACGTGGGTCAGGTGGAAACTGGAGCACGGTCACACACACACCCACACACACTCGCTTGGAGGCCCACACCGACACACAACCTCAGCCCGAGGAGGAACAGTCCGGGAGGGCTGATATAACACACACCATCACTGGTGACTCAAAGAGCGAGGACACGCTCACACACCCAACAGATAAAGAGTTGACCATTTTAGACATTTGCATATTGAAATCAGAGATAGCGGACTTAGTCACACACACTGCAAAGATCGAAGAAACAGGCGCACAGAGCACTGAGAGCACACACACAAACAGTGGCAACACAAAGAGAGAAGAAAATACTGTCACACACACAGATAGGGAGGGGACACTGAACCTTGGCTCAGTCCAAGATACATTCTCAGATAGTCCAGCACTACTCACAGAGAGGGAAGATATTGCCGCAGACACACTTCCTTACAGCACAGAGTCCGTATCACATACATACACTATAGAGAAAGAACAAAATAGCGAAGTGAATACTGAGAGTGAAGAAATTGCCACTCACAGCACAGAGGCAGCCAGTACAGTGCCAGAGCAGGTGGAAGTTAACCTGGATCCATCAGCAGAGAGACTCTGTCTGCCTGCAACACACCTCAGCCAGCCCCAAGGGTAAGCCATTAAGTTTCATTGGATCTTATTATTCTATTGCAATGTTTATGCTTGTGTTTATATGTTATATTAATGGATAATGGCCCAATCTCAGGTATACATGTGCATATCATGTCCCTTGTTTTGTGGACCTCTAGATGCAGGTGGAGAGAGGAGAAAGTGTAGATGTAAGTGTGTAGTGTGTAGGTTAGACGCTAACTGCATTTCGTTGTCTCTGTACTTGTACTCTGCACAATGACAATAAAGTTTAATCTAATCTAATCTAATCTAAATTATCACTGCCATATGTCTGGAATGCTGTTTACTGGGAATGTATTTTATTGTAGCCTCAGCCTTTGAGGTTACATGACAGCTACATACTGTTGTAATGTTGACCTGAGGATTTACCTGATTTACCCGAGTGACTTGTCATTCTGGGGTATTGTGTGTGGATTGATGGCAAATTATTTTAATTGAATCCATTTTAAATTGAGTCTACAACAAAACAAAATGTGGAAAAAGTGAAGGGGTCTGAATATTTTACAAAGGCACTGTACAATACAGAAGTGACATCCTAATACACAACAGTTGTATCTGATAAGTCACTCAGGTAAATAAGGTAAATCCGCAGGTCAACATTACACTCACCGAACACTTTATTAGGAACACCTGTACACCTTCTCATGGTAGAGGTGGTGTAATGGTGTGGGGAATGTTTTCCTGGCACATTTTGGGCCCGTTAATACCAATCAGTCATCGTTTGAATGCCACAGCCTATTTGAGTATTGTTGCTGACCATGTGCATCCCTTCATGGCCACAATTTACCCATCTTCTAATGGCTACTTCCAGCATGATAATGCACCATGTCACAAAGCAAAAGTCGTCTCAAACTGGTTTCATGACCATGACAATGAGTTCAGTGTTCTTCAGTGACCTTCCCAGTCACCGGATCTGAATCCAATAGAACACCTTTGGGATGTGGTAGAACGGGAGATTCACAGCTTGAAAGTGCACCTGAAAAATCTGCAGGAATTGCGTGATGCAGTCATGTCATCATGGACCAGAATCCCAAGGAATGTTTGCAACATCTTGTGGAATCAATACCACGAAGAATTGAGGCTGTTTTGAGAGCAAAGGGAGGCCCTACCCAGTATGTATAGTGTTCCTAATAAGTGTTCGGTGAGTGTAGATCAGTTGGTACATGTATTGACTAACAGAACAGTAGATGTCTTGTTGATGTAGATGTCTTGTTCCTCCTCTTGTATTCATTCTGCATTCACCCTGGCAGGATTTTTAGTTGTCAGCTGGTTATTTTCATTAATCACACTCTTTAATTACAATGCCATTACCTTTTGGCATTCTCACTGGTCCACACACCATAGTTGATTTGGCAGGGTTAAGATAAGTAAAACCGGATCATTTGTGGCTGGGGAGAATTGGAACACCATGAGGTGAAATTCTTCAGATTAGCCTCACAGAGCCTCACCCATCTGACCACATAGTTGTGGAGATTCTCTCTGCTCTCTGAGCAGGGATGGGCTGCTGTGTGGAGTCATTATGAAACTTGATGTGTCCCCATGACTTGATACACTTGTTTGGGTTTGATGGAAGATGTGATAAAACTGTCTATAGATAGATGATTAGCCTTGTTTAGTCTGTACAATCTGTCTCTAAGGTCACATACTGTGTCACTCAGCACATCTGCATCTGAGCATTTATGACATCTGCCACACCTCAGAACACCGGTGTTCACTAAATACTATCAGTTCAGCCTAGCAGCACCTCTTTAAGCCTGGTACAGATACATCAGCTCAGAATCAGAATCAGAATCAGAATTCTTTTATTTGGCCAAGTATATTTGCACAGACTGGAAATTGACTTGGTGAGGTTGGTGCATGGGACATAAAAAACAATAGCAAATATTGACAAGAAATTTACAAAATAGCAAAATATTCACAAAATAGCAATAACAAATTTACAAATTTACAAAAAAGAACAATAAAACAGTACATCTTGTAGGCTGTGTGAGGCTAAGTGGCAATGAGGCTAGAGGCTGTGGAATGGGTATGGGGCATGTACACTATAAATTAGAATCATTTAAAATAATTACACATTTTAAAGCTGACAGACGGCGTTATAAAACTGGGAAGCTCAGATCAATACAACCGTGTCCCAAAAAACGCTGCATCTCGTCTCTTGTATCTGTACCCGGCTTTACACATACAGAAAGATTCCCCTTTAAAACATAATTCATGGTTTTACTGGTGGTAGAAAAAAAATAACAAATTTGTTGAATCCAAATGTATTGAGATGTCCGAGTGTACATGTCAAGAATGTGTGTCTTACAGGGAGGCACAGTGTGTGAATTGTTTCTCACATCTTGTTTGTTTGTTGTTGTTTGTTGTTTGACAGGTAGTTTGTAATCATGAGCTAGCTGCTCATTCAGTCATGGCTGCTGCCCTTTTGAAAACAGTGCAGAACCCCTGTAGTGTAATTCTATGGCCATGCTTCTGTCTATTTTGTCTCTGTTTGTGTGTGTGTATAGATGGTTAGCCTTGTTTAGTATATATGTATATTTATATGTATATATATATACTATACATACACACATCACACACACACACACACATATATATATACACACACACACACATATATATATATATATATAGCGAGAAAATTTCTGAATATATTAAACATTTAAAATCCCAATACCTCCTGTTGATTCCTCTTGCTCCACAAGGTGGTGATGACGACACATGGTTGTCACATGAGTACTTGAAGAGTTGTAGTCAACCAATGGTTTTCCACAAACTGCTGACTTGCACTTTCCTCTTGGTTATACATACACACAGACACTGAGTTCCTTTGATTGGGCCAATATTTATTTTTCTTAGCTTCCAATGTGTCATTATCTTCCTGGAATTGAATTAATCCTATTGTGTACAGATGGGCAGTCTCTAGAAACCTACGCATCAAGAGATTTTTTTGTAAATGGTTCTGCATCAACCAGGAATGTTGCACACCTCCCAACTCTGAAAGCCAGTCTTGTTCAAACCTGCCATCGGACAAGTTAGTGGAGTTCCTCTCCTCTGTTAGTGGAACTGTGATTGGCTGGCTGTGCAGGAAGAGAGATTAGGTGTTATTTGCTTTAACCCCTGTCAACATACAGGGCGCCCACCGGTGGTCATACTATGCAGTGTTGTCATTCCATGCAGTCAAACTGCGGTCAGACGCTGTGGTGGTAACAGTGTGTCTGTCACAACAACCACAGAGTCTGACTGCATGATTGGAATGACAACACCGCATAGAATGACAACAGGTGGCCCTCCTGTATGTTGACAGGAGTTAAAGGGTGCAAATCACACTTTATCCCTCCTTCCGCCTCTCTCCAGGAGGTGAGAATGATAGTTGTCACATAGTTCATTGATCACCTTCAGAGGGTTTCAGAAGTCGCTCTACTCCAGGGGTAGGCATCAGGTATCTGCTAGAGTTCATTATCTGGTCTTGTCATGGGCGTCATTGAATATATACATAGTGAACAACAGCATGGAGTTGCAACATTAGCATAGCCCTTCACCTTCAAACATACACTTTGAGAAAAACTAGAACTAAGGGTTCTTCAGCTTGTCTCTGCAGTAGAACCCTCTGTAAAAAGTTCTTCCTAGAACCATCTGTTTCATCTTCCAAGCATTCTACATACAGTACAGTGTCCTGCGTTAGTAATGGGACACTGAAGCATTGAAATTAAACAATTATATGGGGTTAAAGTAGAGATTCTAAGCTTTTATTTGTGTACGTATTGGTAAGAAATTACAATACTTTTTAGATATAGTCCCCCTATTTTAGACCACTAAAAGTGATGGGACAGATGTATCAAATGTCCAAATTAAGCACTCATGTTTAGTATTTGTTTGACAATCCTTTGCATGCAATAACTGCCTGATGTCTCCGACCCATTGACCCCACCCCAGAATGGTATCTTCTTTGGTAATGCTCTGCCAGGCCTAATTTCTGAATGGTGAAACCAATTTGTGCTCACAAATACCATCAAATAAAGGCTGAGAATCTCTACTTTAACCTAATAGTAATTGTTTGATTTCAAATCCAAACTTTTGGAGTGTAGAACCAAAAGAAGAAAAAATGCTTCACTGTCCCATTACTTACACAGTTCACTGTATTGTATCTCTCATCGCTAAACATTTCAACTAACAGTCAGTCTGTGATCACAAATTAAATAGGTCACCAGTAACGTAACATGTGGCCCGACAGACAGGAGAGAATAGATTACTGTAAATGTTTTTGTTGGCACTTATTTGTGATTTTGAATACTTTAGATTAATTTGATTTATATTTATAGTAAGAAATCATATTTTCTGTGACAGGCGCAGTACGACCATTAACTATATAGTACAACCTTTTTCTCATAAGTGAATGAAAAAGGTTCTCAGTAGAACTCTACCCCTCCGCCGAGAACCCTTTTGGAAACCTTTTTTCTGAGAGTATGCCTTTGATCACTTACAGAATCAGCATTGGTGTGCCCATTATTTATATCATTATTATTATTATCATGAAAGGTAGTGAGAGTCAACTTATGTGATTGCCAAATGACAGTCAGACAGATGACAGGCTATCACCTCTAGGGGGCACCACACCAACGTGCTATCACACTACGCGTGTCTGAATACAAATGACAATTTATTGTGATGATAAATGCATGTATGAGTCATACACCCTTTAATGGTATTTTTTTTTTATTACGCCTAGAAGCACATATCTACAGCACATCCAGTTCCTCTACAGTTTGATGAATAGTCACAAGTGACAGACAAAATCATTATTAAACAGAATGTACCATCCTAGAATATCACTAAAATGTCCAAATGAATTACTGCAGCAACCGTTTTGTCCTTGTCGGGTGATCTACAGTGGTGACCGTTTTCAATGGAAGTTTCAATGGGTCGTGTTCCTCCATTCTCCATCGACCTATCAGATAACACCTAAAACGCTGCACGTGTTTCCATAGCCAGATTCTGTGAGAATGGAGAGACTTACTAGAATGTTGACAAGTTCAGAACTGCTACTTTCTTTATGCTGAAGCAGCAAAGCTAAACTTTCCAATGAGCTTGCGCAGATGTTACATTGTTCATTGTCCTGAATATTTAGATAAGTTTTAGCACAGGAGCAATGGTGTAACAGGTATGTGTCTTGATGTGCGTCCTTCCAGAATGTTCATGTCTGAGCAGAGCATTGTGTGTGTGTGTGTGTGTGTGTGTGTGTGTGTGTGTGTGTGTGTGTGTGTGTGTGTGTGTGTGTGTGTGTGTGTGTGTGTGTGTGTGTGTGTGGGTGTGTGTGTGTGCCTGTGTGCGCCTGTGTGCCTGTGTGTTTGTTTGACATTTGAACATGCATGTTCCAGCAGAGAGGAGAGTGGTATGTGTGCTAAGCCCTTCCGTATGCCCTGGGGTGCAGGAGTGGTGTTGAGCATCAGACCTGCTGAAATGTAAGAATGGAGGAGTAGCATACTCCGCACTTATTAAACACATTTTTACCATAATATCCAGGGATGGATAAGCTCCATTAGACAAAGAGAGATGTTTGTTTTTGTCTTATGAAAGAATGTTGTTTTACAACAGGTGGCATCATTCCTATGCCACACAGAGCTTCAACCGACCTGTCCTGTAGGACGTGGAACTAATTTTCAAATCTGAAGATTAGAAAGCATCCGCGATAAAAAAATAAAAAATGAAATAAAAAGATCCTAATTTGTGAGATTCATGCGCCCTCCCATTGCTTTCTATACTACTGCCACTTACATATGTTACAAAACTATGACAACTCGATATACATCGTTCATTACAGCTGTTTGAAATCACTTTTAAAATAATTTATATGCACGGTTACATTTGTACAGCTGCAGGTAAAGACGCCGTTTCGTTTCATGTGAAATGTGAGTTGCTCAGCTGTCTATGCTAGTTTTTGTGTACATTTCCAACGTAAATAACGGTTGCACCTTCAACCACCAAAGTCCTTGGCTAGTTTCAAGGTCATGACACTGAAATTCACTGGAGAAAACATGAAAATAATTGATAGACTTTTTGTTTCAGTTACAAATAGTCTACACATTGTAACCAAGGTAACGATATGACAAGACGGAGTCGCGCTCTCTGATGTGAGGCATGAGAAATGACATTAGGTGTAATTATTGTAAAATGCTTGCAGGTAGGAATGCATATTTAGTAATACAGTGTCTTGTCCCAGATGTGAAATGAAATTGGCTTGAAAAATATGCTATGATTGTCATAATCAGTAGTTTATCACATGAAATGATAAGATTAGACAGAAAAAATAAATAGATTATCACTTTATCATAAAGTGAGGATATTGTACCTTCCAGTAGGGAGTCCAGTAGGGGTTGTGAAGTAGGAATGTGGGAAACTGTAGGAATGTGTTTCTGTGAGGTGGCCCACTCTTTGATGGTATGTGTGGCTGATACATTTATATGATTACATTATGTTTACTTTAGCATTGGAAGTTGAATTCTATAGTGCACTCAAAGCTCAATTTAATTTGTCAGAGCTCTACCCCTGCCCAGTCCTTGCATGCCTGAACAGATTATGATTACATTGGTTTCAAATCCACCATATAATTGTATATAGGTACTGTGCTTGACATGTCTAGAGTTGTGACATGAGATATAATAGTTGTTATTGGCCCTTTTAATAGCAACCAGAACTATCGCCATTTCGTCAAGCTGTTGCAGACACTAAAATAAATAATAATATTCTGACATTTGAATTACGCAATTGTGACCTCTAAAGAATGTTTCTCTGGCATGAATGTGTTTGGGTGGGAGTGTCAGAGCCAACAGGTTTTAGGCCTTCATCGCTCCTAGAATCTGTGAAGAGTGGGTAGGGCCTTTCACCACTCCCCGAAACTCTTCCACTGAACCAATCAGTTCAAATGAGACGTTAAAGGGTATTTGACTCATGTGTGATATACCACTGAGATTACAAAATACTTTTTAATTATATGTCTGGAATTCATTGTACATTTTGAAACAGGGTGACTGATGAATTCCATTGTTATTTTAATGTGTCTAATTGTTCACTTTTGATATGGCAACATGTGATATGACAACTTGTGATGATAACTTGTGATATGACAACTTGGGATGTGACAACTGGTGATATGGCAACTGGTGATATGGCAACTGGTGATATGGCAACTGGTGATATGACAACTGGTGATATGACATAAAACGGCCAATTCAAGCCTGAGTGATTTGTAAAGCTATTGAGTGCAGAAATGCACAGTAGTATCAGAGCAATGGGATGGGCATTGTAACATTTTCAAACTGTTGACTCACAGTGATCTTAGGCTGTCAGCATGTCCTTCTCCTGATCATATACATTGTAAACACAAACTCACCTCATGTTAAACAGCAATGCTGTATTGTGTAGGCTTGAAAAATGTTTATTGTATCTGGTGACATGTATGTGACATTACGTATTACTCTCTCAGGGACAATATAATTAAAACAAGCAAAATATCTTTTTGAATTAGATTTTATTTGGCTGTTTGGTAAGAGAAAAATCCATCCGTGTATGTATATCATGAAAAGCAATTACACAATGGGTGGAAGCCCTGCATTTACATTTACATTGACATTTAACAGACGCTTTTATCCAAAGCGACACAAAGTACATTTGTCTAAAGTAAGTGAATCATCTATACCTCAGTCATCATAAGAAAGAATCTATGCTAGGACCAGGTGCCCTTGGCAGTCACAATGCTAGAAGAAGGAAGGATTACGTTTTATTATTATTCTTTTTTGTTATTATTATTAACAGTAGAGGAACTGTATACAGGGGTAGTGGGGGATGAAGAGGTCTTCAGGAGGGACAGTGAAGATGTAGTCTGAAGAGATGGGTCTTCAGTCTACAGCTGAAAATAGGTAGTGACTCTGTAGTCCTGACACCAGTGGGAAGCTTGTTCCACCACTGGGGCACCAAGACGGTGAAAAGCAGTGACTGAACAATTATTTGAACAAGCATTTCTTCAGAACATATTGCACTTAAAGAATTTTTCAAAGGAACTTAGATAGTTGTAGATTATGAAGCTATTGATATTGTTGAGGGTGTTCTTTTGGTACCATTAATCATCAGTTACTGTAAATATAATTTCTATGCTCATTCTATGCATCACCTGTGACATTAAAAGCATAGGCCAGTTGCTAATCTATGCTGCCAGGTAGTACCAGGTAGTATAGGTAATCTATGCTGGCAGTTTGTCAGTGACACCTGTAGTGAATGAGATAATAAGTATGTAGCCTCCCTAGACACTGTTGTAGAGTACCGTCAAGTCTGTATGCTCAAGGTTCACCTCTATAGTTTACATGCCTGATGATTAACATACCCTGACTTCCACAGTGTGGGTCAATGACAATTATTAACTTCTATGTGTCATTCTGTCTGTCCTGTTTGTCTCTAACCTGTTAGGTATCTGGATGACAAAGCTGTTCCCTGTCTAGCTTTAGAGGGCTCTGATTCTGAGATTCAGCTGGTAGAAACTGATCTGGAATCAGGCAGCGAGATGAACTCCAGTTATGGTTCACTGAGCACCACTCTCGCGATGAGACCTTCTCCCACCCTCGAGGGCGTGGACGACTCAAAACAACGCTTCCGCAAAGTGTCTCTGGTCACTGACCATGACACCACTGATCACAGTGAAGACACAGTGGACTGCAGCGAACTCAGCCAAGGTGCTGTGACAGAGCAAATTAGAACTGACCCGGAAGTAGCGCCAGAATACAAATGGAGATGCAGGTACGATGGGATGCACTCCACCACTGAGCCCAGAGGGGAGTCCTCGCTATCCCCCTCCCTCTCTTCCTCCCATGCCGGCCTGTACACACGACACCTCACCTCCCCCAGGCCGCTCCAAGAACTAGGGCCGGCCTCTGTCTCCCTGGAGACTCCCGGTTCCCCTGGCAACATTGGCTGGCTTAGTGACAGGAGCGAAGTACAGCTGAGCCGTGAGAGCGAGTCAGGAGAGGGGAGGAGGGGGAGGGACTGGGAGGAGCTTTCTACACCTGCAAGAGAGAGAGAGCGAGAAGGAGAGGCAGAGCGAGAGAGGGTAAAGTCAGGCTTAGACTTTCAGCCGTTCCCAGTTTCTGGTTCATCCGCTGCTAGTCAAACCACAGACGACGACGATAACGGAGACAACAACTCCTTCTCTGGAGTGTTCAAGGCCACCCGCGTGGAGCTGCTCCCGGATCCCCCCTCATCCTACTCCTCCTTCTCCTTCTCCTCCTCCTGCTCCCCTGTCTCCTCTGACCCGGGCTCCCCTCACCAACAGGACATGGAGAGCCTGGTAGACACCCTAAGGAGCATGGATCGCCCCCAGAGACAGAGGGGCCCGCGGGGCATGGCTCCCCCATCCCACTTCTCTTCCCTCCCGCCCATCGTGGAGGACTCCCCCAGCACCTTGGCCCTCACCACCACCCCCACAAAATTCGCCCCAGCCCCCAGGCCTCCGTCCGGGGCCCCCAACGGCCACCACCACAGCCTCCCCACAGACCTGGGGCTCACTTGGAACTCCCCCAAGGACATGCGCTCGCCTATGGATATGATGAAGCAGCAGCAGCAGCAGCAGCAACAGCAGCAGCTGCAGCAGCAACAGCAACAGCTACAGCAGCTGCAGCAGCTGCAACAGCAGCAGCAGCAGCAGCAGCAGCAGCAGCAGCTGCAGCAGCTGCAACAGCAGCTTCATCAGCAGCAGCAGCAGCTGCAGCAGCAGCAGCTGCATCAGCAGCAGCAGCAGCTGCAGCAGCAGCAGCAGCAGCAGCAGCAGCAGCAGCAGCTGCAGCAGCAGCAGCTGCATGAGCAGCCTGGGGACCTGCAGCGCAAGCGAGGAGGACTCACTCTCCCCCTCCGGGCTTCGGCCATCAGCAGCATTGTCCTGAGGAAGTCCTCGATAGGGAGCGACTCATCCCCAGAGGACTCTCCCTCCACCCTGCTCAACGGCACCTCACGCCTGGACAACAGTTTCCTCTTCTCCGGCTACCGCTCTGCCTCCACAGAGCAGGCACCCCTGGACAACAGCAAAAGCCATCCCCAGCGGCCTCTCTTCCGCACCAACTCGCTCCCGGAGAGCAGGCCGTCCCACGAACGCATGAGCATAGGCCCCAGCACCGCCACCGGGCCCGGTAGTGGACTTGGACTCGGAACCGGAACGGACCCCACAGCCTCCCGCTTCGACCGATTCGCCTACCTCATGACTTCCACCTCCTCTGCCACTTCAGGGTCCCTTACCGGAGCCACTGACACCATCTCCCGCATGAGCAGGCCTCCACTTATCCAGCATATGAACAACATGAACATCAGCCATGGAGATCTAGGCTTAACCCAGTCCCCCAGCCACATCCTAAGCCCCATGGGCTCCCTGGACCTCCACAGGTCTCTGTCAAGCAGCACTGACTCTTCCTCCATGTTCAGTCAGCCCCAGAGCATCAGCGGTATCGTCTCTCCAGGTCTGCAGAGGAGCTTCAGTAATGAGGGCTCCATAGGAGGGACCCCTATGTTTAACAACCCAGTCCATGGAGGCTCCCATTTCAGCCCCGAGCCAGAGCCTGAGAAGAACCTGGTGCCCAAGTACAGAGCCTTCCCTGACGCCTATGTAAGTACTGAGTCTTCTCATTCTCATCGTAATCATCAGTTAACATCAATGTTTTATGATGTTGTGTGTGTATTGTTCAGTGTTATGTAAGGTGGGGGGAGGAGGGGTTTAAGACACCTACTGAGCAATTTAGTATCATTTGACATGGAAGCTTTAAAATACGTCTACAGTACAGGTAAGAGATCATGTGTCAATGTGAGAAAAAGTGAAAACACTCTGTGTAGTTTCTGGATTTTCCAGTTTTCACTGAAGATCCACCACATTGGTGCACAATTTTCTCAGCTCAAGATATACAATTCTCAGGCCTCAGAAAAGACATGCACACACACGCACACAACACCCACACACCCACACACACACACACAAACACACATAATGTGCCACAGGTTTCGGATCACATGCTGCTGCCCTCATTAAACAAAACACTGATCTTCGCTCTCTCTGCCACAGAAGTGTACATACCATTTAATATCTTCACACACAGGCATTGTGGCTTGTTTCAGCAGTTTACTAACACTATTACAACACAAAAAAACGATAAAAAAAAACATAACCTGAGGGGAGATTGCAGAAGCAGTTACATGAAGCAATACTCTATGTAATGCAGTACTCTGTGTATTGGTTCTCTCTGGGTAGAGTGTGTGTGTGGTGCGTGGTGCATGTGTGTGTGTGTGTGTGTGTGTGTGTGTGTGTGTGTGTGTGTGTGTGTGTGTGTGTGTGTGTGTGTGTGTGTGTGTGTACTTTACGTTTAAGTGTGTACATACTGTAGCGCTCATGATGTCTGTAAACCGTCTGCTTACTGTATGTGTGAGAGTGTTTCTCTCCCTGAGTGTTTGTTTATGTGCCGGATGTCTTGTAACTCCTCTTTCTCAGGTTACAAGTAGCTCTAAGATCATGTTTCTGTGTGTCACTGACACTCTTACCTGACCTCGCCATGATTTAGGTCCTCTATGTAAGGAGGACTCTCTGACCTGAATGCTCAGTCACCAGGACAGTTAACAGGCCTGTAATCATGTTGGTTTTGCCAGATAGGGAGAGTATGTCTCACCACCATTTTATCCTGCCTTTCCTATGCCAACTGAGAGAGAAAGGAGGAAAGAACAAACAAGAAAGAGAGGGAGAAATGGAGAGAGATCGAGAGAGAGAGAGAGAGAGAGAGGGAGAGGGAGAGAGCGAAAGAAGGAGAGGGAGATGGAGCGGGATAGAGAAATAAAGAGAGTGCAAGAGAGAAGACAGACAGTCAAACATAAACAAAAGTCTAAGCTAGTCTAACCTATCGGGTAGAGTCTCAGGGAAAGTGTCATAAACAAGAGGGGACTCAATGTTACGCAAACAATGTGCACCAGCCAAGCTTCACATCTAACAGAGAATAAAAAAGCATGCAGCCAGAGGGTATTGGCCTCTTAAAGACATTCATGTTGGCATAGACTATTAGTGCTATCTGCTCTCCTCCCGTCTGTTATTTTTACGAATCTTGCTAGCGCTACCCTGCCCAGCTATCTGTTGAGTCCTGCTCAGCCACACCTCATCCGTTGAAAGTACCTTATGTTTTTTTCATCTGTTGACGGTGTATCTGACAGACCCGAATTGACAGCCAGGCCCAGGAAAGGAGCAGAGAGGGGGAGGAGAGGTGGGAGGGGGAAAAACGATTAAGACTTCTCCTTTTTCACCAGTGCTCAGTTCATCTCCCACAAGTCTGTGCACAATCTAAACACAGAGTGTTGAGAATGTACGTTCCCACCCCCGGGGTGCGTGACTGGAGATTGTCACCTAGGCTGCCTGCAGACGGGGAGAAATGGAAGAGACAGGGTTAGGGTTAGGGTTAGGGTTAGGGTTAGGGTTAGGGATACATCAAAGAGAGACATGTACGAGAGAGTACATGTAAGAGAGAGTGTCCTCCAAATCACGTTGTTCTCCTGCCTCCTTTGGAGTTCTGGAAAAAAAAGGGTTATTTGCCGATTCCGTTGGAATGGAGCTCTGGCTACAAGCGATCACATTTTGATTGGCTTTGAGCAGAAGTGGTTTTGAGAACAACAACCTTTCAAGTTACTCTTGAAAAGAGCAAATCAGATCAGTGTTAACCAATCAACTTAGCCAACATTGCTAGCAAGCTATATTTTTGAAAATGGACATTGCTGAAGCGGTTTCATTTTTCTTAGAATTATAATTTGGTTGTTGGAACACTAACCACATGGGGATCAGTGAAAATGATTGGCTGTTTTGTTTTGAGCTGTCTATTGACTGGTTGGGAGTGTGGCAAGCATATTATGCCCCTCGCTAACGCACTTCTTTGTTGTTGTTTGAATACCAGATTGCCACTTTAACTCAAAACGGGATGACTCGTGTGACTAACAAATCATAGTCTGTCAATACTAGAGGTTACACTGTTGCACACGCATTGTAACCTATTGTATTGTGCAGTAGCTTAAGTTTCAGACAGAAGTAAATAATGTTGAGCATCATGATGAGATGGAGAATAGGTTAAATGCTATAAAGTGTTACAAAACCTTTGTTATATAAAAATGTGTGAGTCAGTCCCAAAGGTGAAGTTACTGGCAGTACCGTATGAATCATTCCGGTCATGGGATTTAGCAATGACGAGTGACATTTACATTCAAATCCCCATCGCCCTCTACAAAGACACATTCAGCAGAGAACGAGTTCCGATAATTACAGAACAAACTAGCGTTAAACCGGCTTTGAGAGAGGTCTTACAGTAGGCCCCAGTAACCAGTCAGGTGAGGACACTATACGATGATCCCTCTTTTGTGCCTCTGCTCTCAGCAGACACCACGCAAACACATGCTGTGCTCAAGGTTTGTCAGTGTTGACTTTGTCAGTCTACTGCCTTATCATGGTATACCATTGACTGTGTTATACCGTGGACGGTATTGGCCATTGCTGAGTGAGTCTGCAAAGACTCAATGAATGAGCTTTTCTGTACAGTAATCATGAACTGCACGTATGCTAAGATGTTCTGCTTTGACGTGTCATGTTTTTCCAGTGTTGTATGCAAATCGTAAGATCTGTTACAGGTTTGACATTTAGTACAGACATCTGAGACGGAAGGTTTTTTTTTAATACAGAGGGGCCTCTCTTGCTGAGCCCTCCAGGCTATGTGACGCAGTAAAACAATAGCATGTTCTCTCGTGTTTCTTTATGAAAGGGCAATAGTTTAGGCTCAGGGGTCTTTACATACTGAGACTAAGTCGCTGTTCTCAGCTCATTTTCATGGACAATATAAGTGGTATATAACTGCTTTTTGAAGGACCACTACAACGCTTATTTGGGCGACAAACATGTCTTGCAGCATAGAGAGGGCAGGCAATGTACACAACACATTGTGTACACCGATATATTGTCTGGGAGGCAGTAGATACTGCAGTTCACTTTGGTTGCAGTGTAATGTGATCTAGAGGATAGCATCCATTGACCTGCTAGAGCCTGACAAACACTTGAGACCCCATTGGCAAGCGTGCGCACACACACAGCCTACCCAGACAGCAATACACAGACCACAGTGTGGACACATTCCTACCACATGCCAGTGCTGTCAATAATTCCTGTCATATCCCCCCCAACACATATTGTTTATTGTTCAAAGTATAAATGAGCCTTTACCACTGATCTAGGATCAGATTGTCACCACTCCCAATCCCATGAAGAATATCTGATCCCTGTAGCAGTGAGCATTTTTCAACCTACCAATTCATTGTGTGGTAGTTGTTTGTTTTAATAATGTGTTTTTGTATCTCTTTCATTTACCCTGGCTCACAGGAGTTAGTGTTTGCATTCTCGTATCCATAGTTACAAAGGGGGATTGCTGGACCCCATTGAAAACCGTGTCTCTGAGAGGTCAATAAAGTTAATGTAGGGATGAAGTGGTTAACTGTTGTTTTCTCTGTTTACAGCTCACTAAGGAGAAGGAGCATGGGAAGCTTAACCCTCGTCCAGGAAAGGTGAGTATCGAACTGAAAACCAGCAGTACCTGTAGGAATCCCCTCTATCCTTCAACTATGGGTCCATGTCCTAGATGTGTTAATGTCCTAGATGTGTCCATGTCCTAGATGTGTCCATGTCCTAGACGTGCTAATGCCCTAGATGTGTCAATGTCTGAGGACCTAGATGCTCTGGATGGGTCAGTGTCCCATGCCTATCCTTGTGCTTATTTCACCCAAGTGTACTTTAAAGGGATAGTTCACTATTTTGCACCATATAGTCAGCTGGTTCCTTACCCTGAAAGTAGTTTATGGGCCAGGAGAAAAAAACAATGGGAGTGATCGGGGCAAGTATCCTCAGTTCAAAATGTAATAGCCAAATGAAAGTGTTTTTGTTAGCAGTGGCTGAAGTTCAGTTAGCTGAAGCTAGTAGTGGTTATTTAAACAATCTGAACCATGGAGTATAGTTTCTCCTGGCACAGAGACTACTTTCAGGGTAAAGAACCTGATTATGAGGTGCAAAATAGTTAACTATCCCTTTAAGAAATAACAATGAACCTTTAACTCTATATAATATATATAATATATGATATCTGAATAAATATCTGAATATTGCATGGCTAAACACGTCAAAGGGCCCAGAATTGACAGTTGCCATCAGGCAGTCATTAAGTAGGAAGAAGAGAGTGTACTCTCAACATGGAGAATGCTGAGGAAATTAGATTAGTGTGCTTCCACTCAGTCAGCCAAGCATTTATTAAAACATTGAAGCTGTTCAATAAATCAGTGCCTATCAGGACTTATAAAATACTTGCCAATTACTGTTTTTGTGAAGAAAATACCTTTTCCCTGCTCATGGCTATACAAACTAATGAGAGAAACTATTCGGGCCAGTGATATACATAATGGTAGAAAAAACCCTGCTGGAAACCAGATCAAATTACCAAAGTAAATGCTAATGTCAAAATGAGCTAATATTTCGTAATACGCTATTCACCAACAAAAAGGTGCTTAAACAGTGTTTACATGTGTTTACCCTCCTACATCTGGTATTGTTCCTATTGTTCCTAACTAAAATGAGAGATTGCCTCCCTTTTAGTTGCCTCCCGTATTCACCCATGGGTCAGAAGGCAACATTTTGTAGGAGCTAGGTCTATTATTGGGGTATTATTAGTTAAATGAATTTAAAGAGATTTATGAGCGTTGCGAGATCAAGGCTCACCCAGTTTTTATGTTACTTGTTGTTACTGCCAAGTTTGCAAGCCCTACAGTAAGAATTGCACTTCCTTGTCCAAGTTGACATTGCATAGACACACTGTCTTCACCTGTTCTCGCCTGGTCGGATTCTAGTCGGGTTCAATGTTTAAATCAAACAAGTCTTCTATTATGCCCTATCAAGACTTTTGTTCTACCTCCATTTATCACGCCCGGATTACTCCGGTATTTCAGCACTGACTAGGTGATACTGTGACATTCCTGTATTTCCCAATGGCAACGTTTTGAAGCTAAATGTCAAGCCTGCTCCAGCATGCAACAGCCTTGTTCAACAGAAGAAGCAGGGTGAGGCAGAAATCAGAGGACAGGCTCATTCTAATGCATGCATCCATTCCATGCATTACAATGATCCCGTCCTCCGATTTCTGCTTTCACCAGCCTCCCTTGATGGTGAATGTATTATTGAGACACGATCGCATGTTGGACATTGAATTAAAAATTGCTATTTTGCCTATCATATAGAATATTGAATGTGTGACATAAACATTCCCAGTGTAAATTAAATGAATGGAAGGAATCTACTCTCAGAGTATTATAGGCTGTTTGAGAGAACATGTGAATCCTAAACAACCTCCTCAGTGTTTATGTTGTTTGAAGTACAGTAGACCAACAAAGTTACAGCATTGTGACAAGTGTTGTGTAACCTACATGTCAATCTTTACTTTCCATTGAATTAGTGTACATTCCTGTAGATTCTTCTTCTGCAACATTTCACAAATATGCCCAACCTATTCCTCATGAGTGATGCAGCACAGCTCCTGGTCCATGCACTTGTCATCTCACCGCCTGGACTACTGAAACTCACTTCTGGCCATGCTCCCCGCCTCTGCCATCAGACCTCTGCAGCTCATCCAAAATGCTACAGCCAGTCTGGTGTTCAGTCTCCCTAAATTCTCCTATGTCACCCCCCTCCTCCAGACTCCTAGTAGCAGCTCTGGTACTAGCCTACAGTGGCAGGAAGGGGATAGCAGCCTCTCCTTATCTCCCTATCTTTTGTTATTGCTCTGGGTACGAGCGTCTCCTAAAGGACTCAAATGTAAATGTCATTGTTTTGATACCACTGCTAAAATTTGGCCATCTTCTGTAGATGTTCATATTTGACCGCCCAGGAATGTGTGGGCAGAGGATCGAAGTGCGCAGTGATGTCATTGATGCCACACCCTGGCAGCTGGAGGAGACTATCTCTATCAGGGTTGTCAGAGGAGGGTAAGTGTTAATCCTTAAGCACACACGCACGCACGCGCGCGCACACACACACACACACACACACACACACACACACACACACACACACACACACACACACACACACACACACAAACATTGACCTCATTTACACACACACATGCACACATACACACATAATGCACATGCACAAGCTCACCCTCATACCCATGCAAACACACAGGAATGTGCAAACAGACACACACACACACACACACACACACACAAACATTGATTAGATTAGATTAGATTAGATTCAACTTTATTGTCATTGTGCAGAGTACAAGTACAGAGACAACGAAATGCAGAAATTGCACACGAACATTGAATAAATCAAATGTTCAAATGTTGCAGCACTGCACCTTTTATGTGATTACTTAACAACTTCATTATCAGTAACGCCTGTACTGTACTGCCAACAAAAACAGCAAACAAACATAACCCAAATCCAGAACTTCCATGACCCTGAGGGCCATTGAATTCATAATCCTTTGAAGTATGAAGATGATTTTGACCTCAAATTCATAGTAACACCCAGATAATGCCCATATTAATCTTTAATTACTAATTACTAATCTTTAATTATTAATTTACAGAATAAATCTCATTATTAATGCCAGAAAAGACCCCAGAGGCTCACAGTTTAACATCAATAATGGGAGCAGTGTCCTAGCAGACATAGACTTAAGTGTATTGAAAATAGATAAAAAGAGTAATTAATATGCTTAAAATGCATTAATGTTTTTCTATACTTACTTGTGTACTTACTCAAAGTATACTTTAATTTCATGCCCTTACAGTAAATTTGTGTTTTAGTATACTTGCAAAAAGCGTGCTAGAATTGAATGTACTTTGAATTGTACTTATATATTATATTACACAGAAATATGCTAGTGCTACTAGTGACACACTTCTGATATACTTAATACTATTTGACAGTCGTTTTGAATATGACTACATTGGAAGTGTGTTGAAAATACATCTCAGATAATCTATTCTAAGTATCTATCAAAGTATACTTTAATATGAATTGTCAATTTAACATATGTCAAGTATACTTAATATGCTAAAAACCCACATAATTTAACATTTTAGTATATTAAATACAATTTAAGATGGGTCATTTTAGTATCTTTCAATATACTTATTGAAACTAACTTGTACTCATACTTATAAGTATATTTAACCTCAAGTATACTAGATATATATATATATATATATATATATATATATTATTTTTTTTTTTATTTTTTTTTTTATTATTATTATTTTTTTATTTTGTATGTATTTTTTTCACAGGGTTGGATAATTGTTAGCTCTCTCTCACGGCCCAGTAGTGTAGCAGTGTTTGGCTGAGCCCAGAATCAGTCTAAACACGCTGACGCACCCTGCCCTGAGGCCCAAGCACACTGAACACTGCGTGGTCCACTCATACATGCCAAGAATAATCATTAGGCTGTTTTTAATTAGCACTTTATCTAATTTATCCTGTTAATAAAAATTTAAAAATTTAAAATTAAAAATCCTTCTTCTAGCATTGGCCGCTGGTCTGAGCATTGATTACTTTATCTCATGATGACAGATGGATAGATGATTCACTTACTTAAACAAATGTATTTATTGTAAGTCGCTTTGGATAAAGGCGTCTGCTAAATGCCATAAATGTAAATGTAAATGTAAAGCACTGCACCAAGTGGAATGGGTTCAGCGTAAGGGGTGATAGGGAATCTTGTCTCCTGCTGTGTGTGAACTCTCACTTTCCATGTCTCTGTTATATCTGCTTTAACCGAGTCACAAACTGGCTTAGATTAGCATCACATAGTACAGATTGGAAGAAATTCACGATAGGGTTTGGTGAGGAGTTATTTATTACAGCACCTGTTCTGTGTGTGTGAACTGTCACTGAGCACAACTCTCAGTGGAATGTAATTATCAGTTTTAGCAAGACAAACAATTCATTTTGTCAGCACTTGCATAACCTGACACAGCGGTTCTTCTTTCATCATTGGATATATTAAATAGTTTCCAATGGGTGTCAATGAGTACAGGGTGTACTCTATGGCTGTGCTCTATGGCTGTGCCCATTGTTATATCACTGGCAAGATCATTCCATCCAGTAATAGTTTGACTAAGCTCGGAACCCAGAATCTCAGTTCTGGAGAGTCTGTCTAAGTGAGACTATGCCTCTACTCAAGTGATTGTGATATACTCAAGTGATAGAAATACCAAGCATGCAAAGCTCTCTGAGATTGCCATATACAACTCAAACTGTTATGTATGCCCGTGCCCCTATAGATTTCATATAGATGCATGATTTAAGATGAAGTGCTGCATCCAACTGCATTCAAGATTATCTCAAACTGGGGCGCTTATTGGCGTTGTACACTAATGCGCTTAACACGTAATCGCAAGGTTCCTGGTTCGATTCCGACCCTTGACCTATCTTGCATGTCATCCCTCTTCTCTCTCCCATCCTTCCTGTCAAACTCTACTGTCTCCATCCCAATAAAGCAGAAATGCCCTAAAAACATATTTAAAAAATAAAATAAAAAATAAAAAGATTATCTCAAGCCATGAAGGTGTACTGTTCACTCATTGAACCTCTCTCTTACTGTGTCATGTTTAACTCTTGTCATTCCATTCCCCTCTCTAGCTGGGTTTTATATGAGAAACCAAACTTCAAAGGGGAGAAGATAGCTCTGGACGAGGGGGACATTGAGCTCACCTACCCCTTCAACCCCCCGGAGGAGGAAAAAAAGCAACAGAATGGACAGAACGGACAGAAGGAGAATGAAGGACAAGAGGAGGAGGCCAAGCCTGCCAAGAGGTTCATCATAGGATCTGTTCGCAGAGCAGTCAGGGTGAGAGCTGTCAGAAGAGCAGTCACTTTTTGACATTAATTCTAACCTTGTCAAGAGTTCACAAAGCCTGGGGAAATTTGGAAGCAGAAGTACATTAGTGAGGAATGGAGACCTGTTACATGCTTACCACGCTCCCAACCAGACAATAGGCAGCTCAAAACAGAACAGCCAGACTTTAACCTTCACCTTAACTCACTGTTTTACTGGTCCCCACATGGCTAGTGTTCCAGAAAACAAATTATAATTTTAATAAAAATGAAACCACTTCAGCAATGTGCATTTTCAAAGATATAGCTTGCTAGCAATGTTAGTTACATTTCATTACATTTACATTTATGCCATTTAGCAGACGCCTTTATTCAAAGACTTACAACAAATACATTTGTTTAAGTAAGTGAATCATCTCATCATCAGTCATCATAAGATAAAGTAATCAATGCTCAGACCAGGGGCTATAGGCAGTCACAATGCTAGAAGGACATTTTTATTTATTTTTTATTAACAGGAGAGAAACCTGTGCTGGGGGGTAGTGGGGGTGAAGAGGTGTTTAGGAGGGAAGTTAAGTTGGTTGGCTAACACTGACTAATTTGCTCTTCAAGAGTAACAAAACGGGGGAGCGGGTTGTTGCTTACGAAAAATCACTTCTGCTCAAAGCCAATCACTCCAGTCAAACGGAATCGGCTAATACCAATTTCTCCAGACCTCCAAAGGAGGCAGGAGAACAAGATATTTGGTACCACATCCTTTTCTAAAGAGTGGTAAATAACTCATGGCTGCCTTCAGGGTCTCAAAGGAACATTGTACAGTGTTCACATTTGCAGTTCATGACGGCAATAATCATGAACAACATGTGCTGACATTTTACCTCACTAGTCCTACAGTATCTGTTAAAGTATAGCACCCCCTAGTGTCAAAGTATGAAAGTAAACTCATACTCCACTTGTCTCTTCTCTGTATCTATGCACCCCAGGACTACAGTGTACCAGAGATCAGCCTGTTCCCAGAGGAGAACGCAGAGGGCAAGAAGGTCATCTTCAGAGACACATCAGACGACGCCAGGATATTCGGCTTCCCCATCAAAGCGAACTCAATCATTATCAACGCTGGACTGTGAGTGTCAAGGCCAGACTATATAGCATGTTTGGCACACTAATGATTAATATAATGAACACTTGATACAATATATATTTTGTATCTATTACGTCTCCATTGACCTTGGTGTCACAGTTGTTTTGACTTTCTCTCCCCTTCCGTAGATGGCTGGTGTACGCAGAGCCCTTCTTCCAGGGTATACCACGTGTCTTGGAGGTGGGGGGGTTCCCCAACCCTAAAGCCTGGGGCGTGGAACAGGCGTACGTGGGCTCCGTTCACCCACTGAAAATCGTAAGCCCCGCTCCTTACTTCCAGAGGCACCTGCTAAATGCAGTATAACCTGAATTCCGTTTGAGCTTCGCTGCAGTAAGTTCACAGTGTTTCTTTTGCAGGGCGAACCAAGAGTGGAGAAACCTAATGAGCCGAAGGTAAGAGTGAATACAACATGACATGAATCTACAGTGTTTAATGATGTTCATGTGAAACCGGTACCTCAGCCCCAAGGCAACTTTTGAATATTCAATAAACC
The DNA here is from genome assembly GCF_951799395.1 of Argentina silus. Classification (NCBI taxonomy): domain Eukaryota; kingdom Metazoa; phylum Chordata; class Actinopteri; order Argentiniformes; family Argentinidae; genus Argentina; species Argentina silus. Next base: position 3,519,446 of record NC_139668.1, read on the forward strand.
AATACATGGGGTCGACTCGAGACTGCAAGCATTTTCCGCCAGGATTTTCAAATCTCAGTTTTGTTTTTGTTCACCTTTGCGTATGGTGTTGTCTGTTTCTAGCTGGTGATCTATGACAAGCCCTACTTCACTGGGAAATCCAGAACCATCTACACCAACATGAAAGACTTCATGACTAGAATGGACAGACAGCAGACCACCTTCATGTACAGTGTTGGCTCCATCAAAGTACAGGGAGGATGGTGAGTAGAAACACAGATTGTACTGTACTTTATCAACATCATTTGTTAGTTGTTTGTATAAGTTAGCTATGAGTTGTCTGTTTGTGAGTTTTTTGTATTGTATGTGCTTGTTAGAGTGTAAAACTAATTTTGTCCTTTCATGAAATACTGTGATATTCAGAGAATGGGCCAAATTCTAACTTCAGTGTGAAAGTTGGGGAAATGACCCTTGAGTGAATCTGTGAGTGAGTGATACACAAAGGAATGGGATTTGAGTGTGTTTCCGTGTGTTTTTGAGTCTGTTGATCTCCCCTTGTGTCTCTGTCTCCTCCTAGCTGGGTGGGCTATGAGAAGGAGGGCTTCCGTGGCCACCAGTACCTGCTGGAGGAGGGGGAGTACCACGACTGGAGGGTGTGGGGGGGCTGCGACTCGGAGCTCCGCTCTGTCAGAGTCATACGAGCGGTGAGTTACAGTACATGGACCACACCACGACGTACAACCCAGTATTCAGCTGGAACAAAAGGGTTGGCGCAGGGTCATTTAGTGACACGCCAGGTCCTGTGGTCCTCTGTGGCTCAGTTGGTAAAGCATGGCGCTAACAACGCTTAGGTTGTGGGTTTGATTCCCGCTGGGACCATATATACGGAAATGTATGCACTCACTGCAATGTAAGTCACTTTGGATAAAAGCGTCAGCTAAATGGCATATATTATATATATTACACACAAGTCCCAGGCATAGTGATGATATCTAGGTTTGTAGATGAAAGGTTTGAACAGGGACGCACAACTTTGGTCCTCAAGAGCCCATTGCCCTGCATGATAGGTGTGTGCACAGTCCCAGAACTGCAAATTAGCTGGTCTGTGGGACTTGAGAGCCTGAGTTGTACTGGGTTAGGGTTAGGGATCATGGAACATGGATGATCAGTGATGCTGTTTGGGTAGAGAAAGCTAGTCCTTGATCTGTTCCCTAAGAGTAACTTGTATCTGAACCCTCATATTGTGACCTTTCATTTCTGACTCCCGCAACCTTTCTCTGACCCCTCCAGGACCTGACGGAGCCCTTGCTGGTGATGTTCGAGCTGCCTGAGGACGAGGATGAGGGGGGGGAGGACAACACCTTTGAGGTGACGGAGGCCATACCGGACGTGGAGCTGTTTGGCTTCCGGAAGACCACCCGCTCCATCCAAGTGCTGAGCGGAGCGTAAGTTCACATGCTGTTTGCGACCAATGGTGTCATAGACTAGTGGTATAGTAGATCAATTACACTGTAGTCTGATAGCTTCACTTTTCCTGTGGTTACAGTATGTAAAATGTTTTAATTAGTCCTGCATAGGGTCTGCTAAGAAACAACATGACTTAGATAAAAAAGATACATAATAAAAATAATACAGTATATAGCTCTTGTAAATGTGAAGAAGTTTAATGTAATGCAAGTAATAGATATTCAGTATCTGAATGTGCTGAAACTCTTGGTTTTGTTTAAAACATGTAAAAGAAAAATGTGATGAATACATTTGTTTACTTTGAGGCTAGTGTCATATAAGCCCATATGGGCAGTTAAAAAAGATTAGATCAAACAGTAACGAATGTGAGTATAAGTTATCATTACAATCTTATAGCATCATTTGACATTATATCGGTGGGAATAACTTGTTTGTTTCACCACCAATCATCACCTGTCTATCATCCACAGTGAATGCTAATCAATACAAGTGGCCGAGTCAGATTGAACACAGAGACGTTGTGTTGTTAACCCTCGCTGTCCTCTTCACCAGGTGGATCGCCTACTCCCATGTGGACTTCTCTGGTAACCAGTACGTCCTGGAGAAAGGCTTCTACAGTAACTGTGCTGACTGGGGGTCTCAGGACAACCTCATCTGCTCGGTCCAGCCCATTCTCCTGGTGAGCCTGGCATTCAGGGGAGAGACAGTAGACTGTAGACCTGGAGAGCCAGGGGGAGCGAGAGACATACATGAGGATACATGTGCACTCTCTATTCTAGATGGTCCTAGACTATCATCGGAAGAACGTTTTGATCTTTTCGTCTCTTTGAGAACAAGAGGCATTTCTGACTTTTGACATCATGTGTGTATCAACATGTCTTTTTCATGTGTGTGTGTGTGCGTGTGTGTGTGTGTGTGTGCCTGTGTGCGTGTGTGCGTGCGTTGCAGGCTCCGAATGAAACTCCAGGCGTCAAGAACGAGGTGAGATCATTTCTCTTAGAGCTCCGTCTGTGTTTTCACCTCTGAGAATCTTCTACACGAATTCCACGATCACTATTAAACAGGTCACACCCTATCCAGTGAGACACAGCGTACCGACAAATACACCAACGCTTCAGCTGTACAATGTCTTCAAATGACAACGTGTTTATCTCCCATGTTTACCTCAGGTCATGCTGTACGCAGAGTCAGACTTCCAGGGGGAGTGCAACGTGTGTAATCAGAACGAGGAGGGTCTCTCGGACAAGATCTACGCCAAGTCCTGCAGAGTGGTGGGAGGAAGGTAAGGAGGGAAACGCAGGACACACAACAACAAAAAAACACACAACTGTAGGTTGAGAGAGGGTCGAAGGACAGGAGACAGAGAGATGAAGGATTTTTTTTTTTTTAAATATGTTTTTAGGGCATTTCTGCTTTATTGAGATAGAGACAGTAGAGATTGACAGGAAGGATGGGAGAGAGAGGAGGGATGACATGCAAGATAGGTCGAGGGTGGGAATCAAACCAGGAACCTTGCGATTACGTGGTAAGCGCATTAGTGTGCTATGCCACTAAGCACCCCGGGGGGTGAAGGATTAAAAAGGAGGGGGAGGGAGGGAGGGAGGGAGGGAGGGAGGGAGAGAGAGAGAGAAAGAGACAGAGACAGAGCGAGGGAGTGAAACCTCTGAACATTTACCTGACGTTTTAGGAGAGAGTATCACCGGAGGAGGTTCAGAACTTCCGATGCGGAGATGTGCTGTGTGTCAACGGAGAGTCAACAAAATGTTTCCGTGTGTGATTTAGTTGGGCGATATATGAGGGACGCCAGTACTCCGGGAACCTGTACATACTGTCAGAGGGCGACTACCCCAACTTCACCAGCATGGGCTGCCCTCCGAGCTGTGTCATACGCTCCCTGAAGCCCATCCCACTGGTAAGAGCTCTGCACTGGAGTTTTATATATATATATCACTCAAAAACAGCACACCGTTTCCTTTTTCTGTATCCCATATCGACAGACGAATAGATTTCGCGCTCGACTCTCGCTTTCTCACTCCCTCCCTCAATTTCCCTATCCCCTAGCTCCCTCTCTTTCCCACTCTCCCCCTCTCTTTCCCACTCTCCCCGTCTCCTTCCCGCTCTCACCCACTCTTTCCCACTCTCCCCCTCTCTTTCCCACTCTCCCCTCTCTTTCCACTCTCCCCTCTCTTTCCCATTCTCCCCTCTCTTTCCTGCTCTCCCCCTCTCTTTCCCACTCTCCCCGTCTCCTTCCCGCTCTCACCCTCTCTTTCCCACTCTCCCCCTCTCTTTCCCACTCTCCCCTCTCTTTCCTGCTCTCCCCCTCTCTTTCCCACTCTCCCCCTCTCTTTCCCACTCTCCCCTCTCTTTCCCACTCTCCCCTCTCTCTCCTTCTCCGTCGTCCCTCTCTCCCCTCCTTCTCTCCCTCGTGCCTCTTCCTTGACTCCACTCTGTTCTCTCTCCTCCCTAGGTGTTCTCAGTCCCCTCCATCTCTCTCTTTGGGTTGGAGTGTCTGGAGGGCCGGGAGATCACAGTGGATACAGAGGTTCTCAATATGCTGGAGGAGGGCTTCAACAACCACATACTCTCTGTCAAGGTCAACAGCGGCTGGTGAGTGTGTGTGTGTGTGTGTGTGTGTGTGTGTGTGTGTGTGTGTGTGTGTGTGTGTGTGTGTGTGTGTGTGCGTGCGTGGGCTTCTGTTTGCACATTCCTGTGTGTTTGCATGGGTATGAGGGTGAGCTTGTGCATGTGTGCGTGTGCGTGCGTGCGTGCGTGCGTGCGTGCGTGCGTGCGTGCGTGTGTGTGTGTGTCCTATCCTAAGCACCTGCGTTGATACCATGTTCACCTGCAATTTGTGTCTTTGCAGCTGGGTGCTGTGCGAGCACAGTAACTACAGGGGGCGCCAGTTCCTCATAGAGCCTATTGATATCACCAACTGGCCTAAGTTCAGCCAGCTTCCCACCGTTGGCTCCATGTACCCAGTACGACAGGTAGGCCCTGAGTGTGTCTCCCCCTCTGTCTAGGCTCCTCACATGAATCCATTTGCATTGGTATCCTATGCCAGAGTTTCCCAAACAGTCCCTTTGGGGATTTTTGTTTCACAGTCAATTTAGTTTCCCAAATAAGTCAAAGTCGTAGCCAATTTGGACTTGCTTGCAGGTTGCAGAGTGAGGATCTGGTGTCAACGCGACTTTTTCTTTTCCTGCAGAAGCGGCGCTTTTTCCGCATCAAGAACAAGGAGAGAGGTCACTACCTGTCCATCCAGGGAGGCGTGGAGGAGTTGAAGTCAGGACGAGTGGTGGTGACAGAAGAGGTGGAGAGCATGACTGACGTCTGGTTCTACCACGAAGGCCTCATCAAAAATAAGGTATGACTCGGTAGACGACCGAACAATTCACATCTTCAATGACGCTCGTCAACTTCCGAGGAATCCATTCCCTGTTCACGTCATGAGAAAATGGTCAGCTCGGATGTAAAACACACGAAAAACATCTCGTTTCTGAGTGATAGCTGTTGGTTGCAATACTCCAGGGGCCACAGCACCCAAAGGATGTGTCTTCATGGTTCTGTTGAGTTGAGACCTTGTTTTTGTCTTGTTCCTCCATAGCTGGCGGCTGGTATGAGTCTCCAGGTGATGGGGAATGTGGAGCCGGGGGCCAAGGTGGTACTGTGGTCCGAAACCCGCCAGCCTGTCCAGACCTGGTCTGCCCACATGACAGGACACATCACCAGCCTCACCTTCCCTGACATGGTGCTGGACATCAAGGGTGAGGAACCAACATCTTGATATGCCCAGCTCTCTCTCCCTCTCTCTCTGCCCCCCCTCTCTCTACCTCTCTCTCTGCCCCCCCCTCTATCTACCTCTCTCTCTGCCCCCCCCTCTATCTACCTCTCTCTCTGCCCCCCCTCTCTCTACCTCTCTCTCTGCCCCCCCTCTCTCTCTCCCTCTCTCTCCCTCTCTCTCTCTGCCACCTCTCTCTCTCCCTCTCTCTCTGCCACCTCTCTCTCTGCAACCTCTCTCTCTTCCTCTCTCTCTGCCACCTCTCTCTCTGCCACCCTCTCTCTCCCTTTCTCTCCCTCTCTCTCTGCAACCTCTCTCTCCCTCTCTCTCTGCCACCTCTCTCTCTGCCACCTCTCTCTCCCCCCCCCTCTCTACCTGTCTATTCAGTTAATGTAGAGTACATTCTGTATACTATATATGATGCAATACCAGACATACAGCACTTACTGGTTAGACATGAGTATTCAGTTGATTTAAAGACAGACCTGTCAGGACCTTTGATTTATAAACGTAAATGCATTATACTTACAAATAATACTTTTACTTATGGACTTAAAAGTGGTTCCAGAGGTCTGCAGTAAATGTTGGTCTGTTATAGGCACCATAGAACTGTCCTAATAACCCTCTCTCTCTCTCTCTCTGTCCAGGCGGCAAGACGTACGACCGGGATCATGTGATGATTCGGCCTGCCAGTGAGGAGAGACCCTGCCAACAGTGGGAGTTGGAGCTGCTTTAACCCTACAGTACACCAACCCCTCTACTTCCTTCACTCTGCCCAGCTATCACCTCCTCAGAACTCCTGCACACAAGTCTATGGACATGGACATGGCCTGCAGGTGGCGCCACAAACTTTAGCCTCTATCCTAAGGGACTTTGTACAACGCTATCTTGAGCTTGGTTCGTCTTCAAGGCAGTCGAATGGTTTGGTTCAAGGCTCAGGCTTTGAAAAGGGGGTTTTGGACAGACATGTGTAGACTTTGGTGTTTCTACATACAAGGACGGCAGCTTTAGGCTGAGAAGCACAGGTGGTCTAGCGACCATGCCTCAGAATGTGTTCTTCGGGAGAAGATGGAAAAGACATTGCAGCTTTCACCCTTTACATTTATATATTTTGTTGACAGACTTTCTACCCTATCAGATTCTTCCTTGGCATGGAGGGTATAACCCATCTGACCTACACTTGAAATCTGGAGTATCGCAACCAACAACGATGCATTGATTTCAATAGGAGATACAATATATGCGATTGTTTCAGAGAGTAGGATTCAGTCCTAATTTAGACCTATGGTAAATCCTCTGTGGTTACAATCAGTATATTTCAGATGGATTGACAAATGAAGCCAAATGTATGCACATGTGTTCTAAATGTACTTGTTTTTCGATAGCTTTCACTTTATATTTGTCGATGTAATGTCGTCCCATTGCCTCAATGTTTGGATGGGAAATGTAGGCTATATTATGCAATATGACACACTGGATGATGCAGTGGAGTGACCCTGTGGGAGTTTATGCAATTCTTCTCAGATGCTATTTTCTTAAAGGTGTTTCCTTTTAAAAGGTATTCTCATAGATATCAACCATGCATTGCCAGGGACTATCACTATTTTTTATTTACCAAATGCCTTGCTCCTCTATGCATTATTATTCGATACCAAAATATAATGTGAAATATTATATAAGCGGTGTGGTTTTAAAATATTGAATAAAAACATCAAAAAAATATGTTTGATCTGAAATGTGTCATTCCTATCATACATAATGTGTTTTCAAACGTGATTACGTTCGTTATCATACGTGTAGTTACTGTCATGTATTCTTTGAATAGAACATATCTGGGCCAGCCTGTGCTCAAAGAATTATTAGATAAAGACATGTCAGAGGTAAAGACATCTGACTGCCATCTTAATAAACTATCAAGATTCATTCACCCAGACAGAGCGCCATGTTCTAAATGCCATGGTGATTTATGTAGGAAGATATAAGATACAGGACAGCAGGACCGAAAAAAAAGCATTTGAATTTTGATTATATGATAACGTGTACAGAATAAGATACACTGAAATGTTGAACAAATGGCAATATAGTTGATAAACTGTTATTGGATGGATCTAACAGCATGACTTACCTGCAGTGCAAGACAGTCTTAAATACAAGTAACCAGTACATGTGCCATAACAGTCTATTGTTGACAGTTATGACAGTAACCCATATCTCTCATATTTCTCTTTGCTCTCCAGGCATACAGTAGAAACAGTATGCTACAGTAGGTGAGGCAGATGCAGCAGTAGAATATAATAATATCATATTAAGGAAGCAGAGGATTCACTGGACGTTTCTCACCCTAGCAGGTAAGCATTGCTTGTAATTCTACTGGACCTCCAGATACAGTGCCCTGCATAAATAATGGGAAAGTGAAGCATGTTTTCTTCTTTTCTTTTCATGTTTTCTTTTCGATTCTCAGCTTTTATTTGATGGTATTTTGTTTCACCATTTAGAAATGACACTTTTGATAATATTTTTTATACATAGTCCCCCTCTTTAAGCAAAAGTAATAGGACAATTGGCTTGAAAGGTGTTTCTGGTTTTAGAGGTGTCTACTGATTTTAGGTTTTTGCGTTTGCTTTTGGAGTCTGCTGTTGGTGTCTGTCAACATGAAGACCAAAGAGGTGTCAATTAAAGTTAAGGAAGCCATTATTACTCTGAAAAATCAGAAAACAAAGCCAAAACCTTATTCTTGCCAAAATCAACAGATTGGAACATCATTAAAAAGAAAAAAAATAGCACCACAGCAATTGCAAATGGACTGGTAGGCCAAGAAAGACTTCTACAGTGGATGACCGAAGAATGCACACCATAATTAAGAAAAATCCCAAAATAACTGTCCCACAGATCAGGAACAACTGTCCAGGAGGTAGGAGTGAATGTGTCAGAGACTGTACACAGTCTGAAAGTTCTGACAGAATACATCACCAGCCGAACTACAGAGGCTTCGCCACAAGGTGCAAACCACTAGTTATCCTCAAAAAGGATGGTCAGGTTATTGTTTGCTAAAACGTACCTAAAACGCCTGCAGAGGTCTAGAAAAAAAGGTCTTGTGGACAGATAAGATGAATATTATCACGTACCAGAGTGATTGCAAGTGAAAGTTTGGAGAAAAAAAAGATTTTCCCAAGTTTTACAGCATACCACCTCATCTGTGAAACATGGTGGAGGGGTTGCTATGGTTTGGGCGTTGCTATGTACAGCTCCCACTAGAACTAGCTAAATTGTATTAATTGATGATGTAACTGCTAAGGGCAGCAGCAGAATGTATTCTGAAGTGTACAGAAATATCTTGTCTGCTGAAGTACAAGCAAAAGCCTCAATATTAATTGGAAGGTGCTTCATCATACAGTAAGACAATGACCAAAAACATTTGAACATGTATTTCCAATTGAGCATGCATTTCATTTCCTGATGATAATATTTTAAGTAAAAATACCTCAAAGCAAACCACAACAGAAGATGGCTGCAGTACAGCCTGGCAGATCATCACCAAAGAATGTACCCAGCATCTGGTGGGGTCAATGGCTCGCAGACTTCTATACATTATTTTAATCTGTCCCATCACTGTTGTTGCTCAGTGTTCTTAATGGGGCTGTAATGTGCCTCCATTTAGTTTAAACCAGCCCCCACCCATCTTCTGTGTGTGTGTGTGTGTGTGTGTGTGTGTGTGTGTGTGTGTGTGTGTGTGTGTGTGTGTGTGTGTACTGTACGTGTAAGTGTGTACGTGATGTAGCGCTCATGATGTCTGTAAACAGTGTGTGTATAGGTGAAAGTGTTTGTTTGTGTGCCGGATACCTGGTAACTCTCCTCAGGTTGATTTGAGCTCATGTCTTTCTCTCTCTCTCTTTCTTTTTGGCAATATGTATACATAGTATCACACATAGGAATCAGGTTAGGGGTAGTGGGTGTACTGATCCAAGGTTGCTTTTCAGGGTGTTTGTCGAATGAAATAGTAGAATATGCCTATTACATGCTAGTAAATTACATATGGGGTTTTCAAAATGTGGCTGGGGCTGTGTGTACGGCTGAATGTTTGTAAATGTATGTAAATGAAACCGGTTGGTGGGGTTTGGGCTAGCGCTTTACTGGTTTCGGTGTATGTACAGTATTGTGTACAGATGGTTTGTTGGTTAGTTTTGTGCTGTTTGTGTTAAGTTCTGTGGTTTTGGTTAGGGGTTGTGTTTGTGTGTGTGTGTGTGTGTGTGTGTGTGTGTGTGTGTGTGTGTGTGTGTGTGTGTGTGTGTGTGTGTGTGTGTGTGTGTGTGTGTGTGTCTGCCCCCCCCCAGAAAGGTCAGAGCTGTTGAATGGATATACGATCTTGTCAAGGGCGTTGTGTTGAATGTGTTGAGTGTTGAATACCTCCTTTGTTGGTTAGGGTTCGGGTTAATTCCTTCCATTCAGGTTTTTAGTTTTCTGAGCTAAATAGTTATTGTGTAACCCTTTAGGTAACTCCACATTCCACTAACAAGATATTTGGGTGCTTGATTTTAGCTTGATCATATAAGATCACTTAAAAGGTGCTGCTTAGTCCCCGTTCTTTGGCTTTTCCCTTTTACTTTTCCATTTTACTGTATGAGAACCCTTCAGAACCTTTAGAATGTCTCTACAAAGGTGTTTTCCACAGAGAGGGTTCTACATGGCACCAACAAGAGCGAAGCCCCCTACGAAGCGAAGCCCCCTACTAGGTACAGTAGCATGTGTGTGTGTGTGTGTGTGTGTGTGTGTGTGTGTGTGTGTGTGTGTGTGTGTGTGTGTGTAGAGTGTGTACAGTAGTTAGGGGTGGAATCAGATGGTTTTTAGATACATTTTTGTAACAAAGTAGGCAAATGCATTTGTGCTTACAATCAAATGCCTGGATTGTCGACCTTTCTTCCTCTCTAAAAAGGGATGGTCTGCTGTGTAGGAGGCGTTTTGTTCACTCTGACACTGGAGACCTATAACTGGTTTTGAATGAATATGCAGCATGAAATGGGCTGACGTGGCGTTTAGTTATCTCCTAGCTCATCTTGATGTTATAGACAGAAAGCATTCTGACTACCCCAGCCTGAACAAATTACTGTCTACAGTCATGTTATCCCCTCCAACATCAACCTTTTTGTCATACCTACTGCTTTTTATGGTCACATCTGTGCAAGGGTCACTTAGAGAAAACCTGATAGTCCAGATGCTTCTTTAGCATGGAATGTTAGATATTTACAAGTGAGATGCCATAGTAACCTATTGCACCAGTGGTAATGGACAAAGTGCAGGGCTGAGGCCTGAGTCCCCATTGGCCCAAAAAGCTTGTGAAAGGAATTTGAGAGACAGAAAGGGAGGTGTAGCAAGTGCAGTCAGGGTGGGACTAAGTTGATTCGACATTGTTAGAAACTCAGCTCCCTGCTCACCTTCCATTCTGACCACTGGTTTTCTACCACTTGTGTTACTCTGTCAAAGGTAGGAAATAATATCACTTTTATTTGTGTTTTGGGTAGCCAATACAGTAGGTTGCACATTAGTTATGGTAACCATATTATGTGCAAAATTCCCCACTTGATGTGTTATTATAACTATTATGTCATTGTCCTGTTCAATATTATTCAGTGAAGTAGTTAATAAGATGTGCTTTAACATTTACATTTACATTTATGGCATTTAGCAGATGCCTTTATCCAAAGGGACTTACAACAAATACATTTGTCTAAGTAAGTGAATCATCTATCCATCAGTCATCATAAGAAAAAGTAATCTATGCTAGGAAGAAGTAAGAATTTCTTTTTTAATTATTATTTTTTTTAAATGACTTTTTATTAATTTATTTATAGGAGAGAAACTTGTACAGGGGGGTAGTGGGGATGAAGAGGTCTTTAGGAGGGACAGTAAAGATAGCCTAAATATAAGCATTGATAATGGCTTGTAAAAAAGGTTTGGTGTTGCAATCTACCCCTATCCTTTACGCCTAACTAGTAGCAGGTGAACAGTGTGTGTCGGTGTGTGTGTGTGTCAGAGACGTTAAGAGGAAATACAGGGACAAGATGGAATCACAGAACCAAGGCAGTGACGTGAGAGGTATGTGGCGTGGACTGCAGACGATTACCGACTATAAGGGGAGACCTGGCAGCTTGTGCACTGATGCTTCGCTTCCTGACAAGCTCAACACCTTTTACCTTCGGTGTGAGGGAAGCAACAAGGAGCCCCCCATAAAGGCTCCCGCTACCAACGAGGACAGTGTGCGATCGATCACTGTGGCTGACGCGAGTAAGGCTTTTAAACGTGTCAACATCTACAAAGCAGCCGGCCCAGACTGCATCCCTGGACGCGTCCTCAGAGCATGCGTTGACCAGCTGGCAGATGTATAGACATATTCAACCTCTCCCTGTCCCAGTCTGTAATCCCATAATTAAGGTGACCACAATCGTTCCAGTGCCCAAAAAGACCAAGGTATCCTGCCTTAATGACTATCGCCCTGTTGCACTCACACCCCCATCCACATCGGTGGGGCTGCTGTTGAGAGAGTCAGCAGATTCAAGTTCCTCGGTGTCCACATCACTGAGGACTTAATATGGTCACACTACATCCATACAGTGATCAAGACGGCGTGTCAGCACCTGTTTTTCCTCAGGTGGCTGAGGAAATTCGGCATGGCCCCCCAGATCCTCACAAACTTCTACAGGTGCACCACAGAGAGTATCCTGTCTGGTCTTACGCCCTTGACCGTAAGGCTCTGCAGAGGGTGGTGCACGGGCCGTGAGCTCCCAGCCATTCAGGACATCTACATCTACTCCGGAATGTGCAAGAGGAAGGCCGGGATCATCAGGGACCACAGCCACCCCAGCCACACCCTGTTCTCTCTGTTACCATCTGGCAAACGGTACAGGTGTTTTCAGACCCGGACCAACAGGTTCCGGGACAGCTTCTACTGTACCTGCAGGCCATAAGATTGCTCAACTGACACCACACACACTTTCATACTACTATATTCATACTACTATTGCTACTGCCCAATAGTGTTGTTGTGTTCTGCTGCTAAATACTATGCCACCTTATGTTATTGTTTTTATTATTATTATATTGCATTGCATTGTTGACTGTTTCATTGTTGATTGTTGCACTGTTGTGGGGCTAGCTTGCCCTGTATTCTGTGTATATGATGAATAAACGTTGGTTTGCGTGCGTGCAGGCGTGTGTGCAGGAGTGTGTCCGTGCGTGCGTGCGTGCGTGCGTGCGTGCGTGCGTGCGTGCGTGTCTGTGTGTAATATTTTGTCTCCTATTGCAGGTGGAGATCAGCCATGGACTCAGAGTACCTGTCATCTGTGAGTATGATGGATCTCTCCTCTTTCATTTCACTCAATCATGCATTCCTCCTTTCTCTCTAGCTCATGTGGTGGATGTCTAGAATTTACCACTCTTCAGAGGTAAGAATCAAGAAATAAGTCCTGAGTAGCCACAATATCTGAGTCCGGTATTTATTGCTTGCAAACAAGAGACAAGAGCCTAACAGCAGCCCAGCGTAGAACCGGGGTTCTGTTTAGCGCAAATCTCAAGAGGCGATTATCAGGGTTGTCTTTATACAGATGAAACATAATGGTAGGCGCCGCCAAGGCTATCAAACTTGTGCTTACGTGAGAGGGGGCGGGAGACAAGAACAATGGGGAGACTTTCTTACTGATTAATCAGTGCTTTCTTACTGATCAATTGGCGTTCAACATTTCACACTTATCCACCTTCCTGTCGGCAAGATGGGTCTGTTCCTTTGTTCTCACTCTCCCCCACTACTCCCTCCGAAACCACCGCTATCCATATTGTAATCATCAGCCGTTTCTCAAAACAATGGCTATAGAACTTTAGAGGTGTGGCAAGAGAAAATGTAATCACAGTATTCACACAAGTTGTATTAGTCATACGAAAGTGCATATCCTTCAAACAGTTCTTTCAATGTATTTTCCATAACACTCATAATCTGTTCCTACACCCTGTCCTGTCCCACTTCCTTTTTTTTCTTGCACGACATTTTCTGTATGTTTTAAATTCTTCTTCTCCATCGTAAAAAAAAAAGTGTGGCACTTTTTTGTATGGGGTATATCAATCCTATGGTAGAGATTCTCTTCTTCAGAAACCTTAATTGCATGCCAGGAATAATACATTTTCCAACCATTTTCCAACCAATTCAATCCCTTATTTTCCCTCTTGTGGGCTCCTAGGAGATGTCGTGGGGTACCCTGGGGACAGTACGGCCCTTTCCAAACTTCCATGCTGAGAGGGATGCTCTGGACATCCAGACTGCCCTGGAACAGAAAGGTGCAGTTTCAGTTGTCATGATAATAATAATGGTAATATGAGTAGATTTTAGTATGCGCTCAATGAATTTATCCTTGTGTATGAGTTCTGATCTGATGTGTATTTCACACACATAGTAAACTAATTAAGACCATGTGGGTCCCAAAAGCAATAAAAATTGCTTTTGGGAGGTACAAACAGTGAGAGGACATTTAATGTATTTTCATTCATACATTCTAAATGTATTACAGATGGAAATACCCTGGTGAGAATCCTGACCAACCGTAACAACGCCCAGAGACAGGTCATCGCTCAGACATACCAGAGCATAACAGAGAAGGTAACTAGTGACCTACCATTCTGTTGCCACCATAAACCCCCAACAACAGTTTAATTCTCATTCATAATCTCTCACTCTTACTTAAGATGGTACTGTATTTACAGTACCTAATATTTATTATTTATTAAGAAATTGAGAGGTAAAAACCTAGTCTCAAATATGACCTAGGCCTATCAATGTTTGTGTATCACAGAAAAAGGTTATTACTGTACGTTATTACCAGTATTACCGTTTCCCTGTTATTACAAGCTTCGTTCCATCAATCCTAGCACAAAACAGACCTCAGATCAGTGCCTAGCGAAAACTTCATCCTGATTTTTTTGTCCTCTCCTGACTGACTGTGTTCTCCCTCTGATCCAGGAGCTGTCCTCTGGACTGAAGAAGGCTCTGTCTGGGGACCTGGAAACGGTGCTGCTAGCCCTTCTCATGACCCCACTGCAGTTTGAGGCTCACCGCCTCAGACAGGCCATGGAGGTGAGGGAGAAGGGGCTAGGATGGGAGAGGGAGAGAGGGGGAGATAGAGAGAGGGAAAGAGAGTCGGAAAAGGTGTAGAACCTTTTAAGACAGCATAACATCCCTAGACGAGGTGAGAGTAGTGATACCTATAGGTTGGCTAGTTGGTTTCGTAACAACTGAGTGATTGACTGTTCATATGACATGTTTTTTTTGCGTGTAGGGCATTGGTACAGATGAGGAGACTCTGCTGGAGATTCTATGCACCAGGTCTCCCCAGCAGCTCAAAGATATCACTGCTACTTATAACCAGCGTAAGACACTACACAGAATCACAAATTGTCATTCCGTATATGCACTCTTAGCTTGAAGCGCTGTGAGAACTTATATGTAACATCTTGCTACTGTCATTTCAATCTTACAGTACCTCTTGCCCCTGTTAAATTACATGGTAGTTATTTAACAATAACAATCACCTTTATCTTCATACAAACAGTATTGCTCACGGGAAACACTATTCCTTCTTCGTGATCAGAGTATGGGTTATATACTGTGCCTGTGTGTTTACAGAGTACAAGAAAGATCTAGAGAAAGACCTGAAGGGTGAAACCAGTGGGGACTTTTCCAGTCTCCTCCTGTCCTTACTGCAGGTAAACATGTACCCTCCTCTGTTCCCATGGTGACACACTGGAGGCCATCTCTCCCATGTGGATCTAAACTAGCTTTACCCCTCTGCCTTTTCTCACTCAACAGAGGGAGGATGTCGTAGGTGTGGTACATAGAGATGCAGAGGTCAGTATACTGTGTGTGTGTGTGTGTGTGTGTGTGTGTGTGTGTGTGTGTGTGTGTGTGTGTGTGTGTGTGTGTGTGTGTGTGTGTGTGTATGTGTAACGTTGTGTTGATGACTTGACAGGCTCTTTCTGAGGCACTCAATGGAAAGAAGGTAGATGCTGCCCCATGGATCAGTATACTGACCACCAGAGACTCAGACCATCTAAACAAAGGTACCGCAGCTTATCACTTTAAACTTATCAAGAGTGTGTGTGTGTGTGTGTGTGTGTGTGTGTGTACTTGCGTGTGTGTGCTTGTGCATATGTGTGTGTGTTTCCATGCGTATATCAGAGAGTGTGTGTGCACTGCTAAAAAGGTTGTGTGTTGTGTTGCAGTGTTGACCAGTTTGCAGAGTCAGACCAGCCAGACCCTTGATGAAGCACTAAAGAAACGATTTGATGGAGACCTGAGACTTGGGCTAAGAACATTAGGTACAAAAGTGTGTGTGTGTGTGTGTGTGTGTGTGTGTGTGTGTGTGTGTGTGTGTGTGTGTGTGTGTGTGTGTGTGTCTGTCTACCTGCCTGCCTGCCTGCCTGCCTGCCTGCCTGCCTGTCTGCCTGTCTGTCTGTCTGTCTGCCTGTCTATTAGGGCAGAAGTATGTGTGTCTGTCTGTGTTAGTTATTTCTGCACACATAAGTGTCTGCTTGCGTCCGTTTGGTGTGCAATCCACTAATGCAACTATTTCTAGGGTATCATTATTCCTGCTTAAGGGCCTTCATCCAAAGTACTGTAGAATACATTCTGACAACATCAGCAATGGTGAAACTGCACATCGATGAGCAACAGAGCGCAGAGTGCACATACTGTACTGTACATTGTAGAATGTGTGCACGGGTGCACATGTTTCCCATGCATTAAGCCATTGACCTCTCTATCTGATTTGCAGTGCTTTGCATACAGAACAGCTATCTGTACCTGGCTCAAAGGCTGCAGACCATGAAGGTGAGGACGGCTATTATTCAGATATGCTACACTGATATAGACTTTTCAATTATCTCTCTCTCTCTCCCGCCCGTCCCTCATTCTCTTTCTGTTTCTCTCACTCTCTTCCATGCTCTCTCTCTCTCTCTCTCTCCATGACTGATTTGAATAGTCTCACCAGGGACAGGGAGTTGACAGGGAAGTTTTGGTTCTGTATGGTTAATAACAAAGCATATTTAATGATTCATGATCTGACCCCATTTCACTTCGTCTAACACTATGTGCAAAGAATTGTTGAGTTTGGGCTGAGTAGAGCAAGAATGGTCACATACTGACACCTGATCTCATGGATGGGACCTATTATGGGTATACTCACAACCACAACGACAGCAAGAAGAAAGAGAAAAAAAACTGCTCCGTACATTATGATTTATACTCACACCTCAACGACTGTCTCTGAAAGTTATGTTAAGTTAAACACATTATGACACCACATCGAAAGTCACAATGGCTGTGGTTAATACAGTAAAGGTCTTTGGTTGTTTCAGAGATTTGCTTATTCATATGCATTGTGTTTCGTAATGCACTGTTTGCCCCTGTAATGCCCCTACAGGTAGCCATAGTACAGGGGGTGATGGTTTCTCACAGCGAGGAGGATCTTCTGTTAGTGAGAGCCGCATACCTCAGACAGACAGGCACCTCACTCTATACTGCCCTACAGGTTAGACACACACAGACACACACACACACACACACACACACACACACACACACATACTTATGCATATCTGCCAGCACTCACACTACAGGTATACTGTACGCTTACTCTCACTCTTATTCACTCATTAGTTGAATGTTACAATTTAAAAAACAAATGTGCAAAATCGTGTTTTTATGTATTATATTAGAAATATTTGAAAGAGTAAAAATACAAACATGGTTAAAAAGCACAGTTATCAACAATTTTACAAATCATTTCTAAAAATCTTTTCAATGTTTTTCTCAACAGAAGCAATTCAAAGGAGATCATCTACAAGCTTTGCTGGCTGTATGTCGATCTGAAGACTAGCGGATTGAGTCCAAAATTCCCCAAAACTCAACCTACTTTATTTTCCTTTAAGGAATTCTGTTCATATTTACTGTATATTGCTCTCTCTCTCTCAGTCTTACACAAGGACGTATCATTTTGTTCCACTACAATTGCTCACAATGAAACCATTTTGTTTGGATTAAATTACATTCTCATCGTGCCTCAACAGCCGAACACAATTTGATAAAGTCAAACACTCAAAAAACTTGCTTCCATTGTTTAAAGTGTTTCACATTCTTCCATTAAAGTAAACTTTTAAGCAATAATGCTCGAGAGGCCGTGATTTATCATCAATATTTCCACGGGTAAGAGGCAAACCCCTACCAAGTGACAATATTGACGATAAATCACAGCCTCGATGGCATTATTGCTTTTCTACAATGGTTACAAAGAAAATAAAAGAAATAGTGATAAGAAACCAATGCTTTAAGTATTTCTTTTGTGATAGATTGTGGTGGTTTCTGCCCTGTGCACTAAGAAGTATAGTTCCCAAAACTACAAACGTTGTCAAGGGAATGTGATCCACAAATCTACTGCATATATTTGCATAGGAATATCATAGCAGGTGATTTAACTGTGACATGTTTATGTTTTCATCAACATATTGTATAATCAATCATAATCAAGTGCATACATGTACTGTACAAAGAATGACAGTGGCACTCTCCCCTTAAAACCGGTAGGTTTCATAACGTTTGAGAACATTTCTGTTTGCCAACCGGTTTCTATTCACTGACGACTGTTTTAAAACAAAATCAAGTTTGGAACAAATTGTCCCCCTCATCTTGTGTCAATCAGCAAAGGTTAACTTCTAACATCATTGACTTTGGTGTTCCGGAAAAATACATACATACATATTGCTTTGATCAGTGTATCTAGGTTCACTTCTAGCCAGTCAATTGATTTGACCTGTGCAGTGGAATACATGCTAATGGATAAGAAACAGGTTAGTCAATGTGAAGCACATAGATTTGCAGAGTATGTAGTAATTAAGCACAGGGTCGCTGTACTGACATGCAAACTACTGCTTGCACAGGTTGCAGTAAACCTTTGGTAGGTCATCTTTTGACGGCGGGAAAACTGCTAGTATGAACTGGTAGTTCAATGCTATGTCGTTGCGTTATTCCTGGAACAATAGGCCTAAACTTGGGCCTTGGGCCTTTTCTTAATTGAAAGGAACACGACTCCACGCGTCCTCTCTTCCGTCCTGCACTTGCTTCATCCTCTAGGTCAGGGGTGCCCAATACGTCGATTACGATCGACCGGTCGATCGCGAGAGTAGTGCGGGTCGATCGCATGACATTAAATGTATCACGTATTACGACATTTGTGCTTCAGCACGGTATGAGGCAATTGAGCCAGTGTGAGTGCGCCACTTGATTGACGCACAATGCGATCGCTGAGATCGCTTCTCTTCTACGGGTCACGTGTCACCATGCATTCGCATGTATATATTTCGCAATATATATTTAGTATTTTTTAATGTAGGTAGATCATTTTGACCTGGTCATTTTGAAAGTAGCTCGCAAGCCGAAAAAGTGTGGGCACCCCTGGTGTAGAGTATCCAGTGAAGAGTGGTGTTCATTGCAGTCCAAATATCACCATCTGCTGGCAGAATGAACATATTCATGTCTCTGGCAGGACCAGACCTCCATTCTCTATAACCCCATCATGCAGTGGTGTGGTGAGAGAGGGGAGGACCCCACCTGCTGGTCAACTGAAATCACCAGAAGTTGTCACCTTTTGAAGGTGGTGATATGATGTCATGAGGCCTACAGTGACGTTCTCACAGTAAGATAGATCTCAGCTGTCAGGAACATGCATTTTTTTATGTTTAAGTTTACACACTTTGTTTGTAGTAGCAATGTGTAAATTACATTATACAAGTGTTATGTTTGCTATTACATAAGTGGAATAAGGACTTCCTTGTTACCTAAATACAATTTCAAAATGTATTTACACTTTTTACAAAATAAATTGTCTCAAAGTGCTTCATTTTTCTTACAGTATTTTCTATACTTTAGACATAGTCAAGGCATGTCTAGTCCAGAAACATAGTTTTTATATCTATTCTGTTTTCAGTTGCATGTCATCAACCCTAACCCTAACCCTAACCCTCATTATGGCAAATTTCAGGAAGTTAACCAATACAAAAAAGCATTACGATTAGGCTATAGGGTTTAGGGTAGGGACGTTCCAATGATCCCATTTAGCTTAGACCATTTACGAATCTGACTATACGCTTGTAAAGTGGAACGAGACACCCAAACAAGCGCGCACCGCTGTAACACTGACATGATAATGCAGATATTTGGCTGTCAAACTAGATACCACTGTAATTAAATTGACACGTGTTAATTATTTCGCTTTCCCCATCATCCCAGAAACGGAGACGGCGTGAAACATTGTGCAGGTTTTTCAACTATAATAGCGACTGGGCACGGTACCTCTACCAGTACAATGTATGGATGTATGGAATGTCAAATAGAAAATATGATATCACGCTCAAAAAATAGGTAGAATAGCTTTATTGATTAGTGTCGTAGAGAGCTTCCAACAGTACAAACTTTCTATGTTTGTCCCCAGACAGCTTCGTTGTCATGGTATTTTTTTATTATGATACAATCACTTTACGTCATTATGACGTCAAGTGGTCAGCATCAAGATTTAGTCGTCAGT
The DNA here is from genome assembly GCF_951799395.1 of Argentina silus. Classification (NCBI taxonomy): domain Eukaryota; kingdom Metazoa; phylum Chordata; class Actinopteri; order Argentiniformes; family Argentinidae; genus Argentina; species Argentina silus. The sequence goes on from NC_139668.1 coordinate 3,539,282, forward strand.
TGCGGTCAATTTAAACATTACGGTGTTTGTCGTACAGTGTACACTATTGATACTAGTTGCATACGTATTGGTGTCTTATTTAGCTTATTGGTGTCTTATTTAGTGATTTTTCTTTGCAATGGATGAAAGCCCAAGTGCTTCACTTCAGTCTCTTACTGTAGACACTCTCTCTGAAGAAATGTCTCAACTTGTCCAGGAGGTGAGTGACCTCACTGGGCTCTTGGTGAGCGAAGTCCTGGACTCCTCAACTACCTTGAACAGACCAAGGCCTTCTGTTGATCAATTACTGGCCTCTGTAATCTCCTTGAGCGCACCACCTCTGCCCAGAGAGGCCTGGGATACCAATGATAAGGAGGCTGAGGACCCTGAGATTGAGGACCCTGAGATCCTAAGCCAGTCCTCCTCTGTGGACATATCCTGGCCCTTCGCCGTCTACCCTCAATGTGAGGAAAGAATGCCTGTGTTGGAGAAGTACCCCACCAGCTTTATTGTGAGGAAGGTATCAAAGAACAGGGCCAGATCTTCCCTGTCAGCGGGGTCAGGCTGCTCTGAGCAGACCCTGCCCAGTATCCAGGAAGAGGAGGAGACTCATGTGTTCTCCCTCATTGGGAAGACGACTATGGAAATGGCTGTGGTGGAAAACATGGCTAAAGAGAAGACCTCTCTCTGGAGGAGGCTGAGAAGTTTCTGCAGTCTGTGGAAGAGGGGGAGGGTTGCAACTTCAGATAAGAAGACCAAGGTGGTGCAGGAGTGCAAGAAGGTGAAATAGTCACTCTACTCATCAAGTCACTGATGTTGAGATACTGTGTATCATGTCTCTCTTTTATAATCTCTCTTCCCTTCTTCTATAGTCTCTGTTTGTTTTACAGGAGGAGGAGGAGGAGGAGGAGGAGGAGGACACAGAGGAGACACATGGATGCTGTTTCCCTTACATGGATTTCATTAAATTGCTTAAGAGATGATGTTCTTATTCTTCTTCAAAATGTTCTTAATAAAAAGCATGAACATTTAGACCCACAGTGTGGACAATAGTTTCCTTGGGTCAGAGGCAGAGGATTGAATTTTGGAATGGTAGTAATCTATTTTGTTATTCAACAGACAATTTCTTCCAATAACTTACAGTCTGTAAACGCAATAAAGGGGATGTACAACAACATAGATAAACAATAATTGATCCAATACAGTTCTAGCAAGTCACAAAGCAAGGTGGTGACAGTCTATTCTCTTGCCCTGCAGAGTGTAACAAATGGCCACAGGAATAGATTGGTTTAACTTTACTGTTATGAAGGAATTATATTTCCGTCAACAAAACATTCATTTAAACCACTTTTAATCATGGCATACTCAGATACTGTAAGTGGCAGAATACTCACCATTTCTAAAACATTAAAACATTACCACACAATTCTCTACCCCCGCTTGAAATGAAACCGTTCGTTAACAACTGCCCTACCAACCAAGTTGAAACGAAAATGTCAAATTGAGCGCCACACCCAATGCACTTGCTTCACCCTAATTAGGATACTCCAAGAGGAAATAAGGGGTGTTTGCCCGTTTTTTATTCCCGACCTTGGTTTTTCTAAAATATTTCGATGTAACTTTATTGATGACGAATATTTATGAATATTATTCTTATTATTATTGTTATAGGTGTGTCAATTTAACAAGTAAAATACACATTTGTCAGGGCTGAGGCTCTACCACGCCCTGTCCCAAATTTGGATCAATCTGTTGTGATACACAAATTACCTGCTATCATCAAAACAATGAAATCAGTCATTCTTACCATAATATCAATTTCCTACAAAGATAATCTGAATATGTACGATTGTACTCATGGTCGAGAGTGTCAATACAGTAATGTTATTCTTTCGCTCCAATGTCAATTGACAGGTATGATATCATGGCAGTTTTCTTACTCCTCTTTAATAAGAGAGAGATGTGGTTTTACACCGTCTTGCACAGTATCTGTTGGCTAGCTTACATGTATACTGAAAGTAGAAACGAATGCTTTTACAACTGTGTGTGTGTATGTGTGTGTGTGTGTGTGTGTGTGTGTGTGTGTGTGTGTGTGTGTGTGTGTGTGTGTGTGTGTGTTTTCATTTAACAGTTTTATTCCATCCTTGAACTTCAATTTCCCTACTATTTCTTCTCTTACTGTCTCCGGTCTCCCCACTTTGCTCCACTTCACCATTTTTATCTCTCCCAGTGATTTCAGTCACATGTTTCTGTCACATGGACTGGTGGCAAAAAAAAAAAAGTTTAATAAACTATATTTCTCTAAAGGATAGTTTTAGTGTAGTTCAACTTTTTTCCTTGTAAAGTAATTGGTAATGTAGTTAAATATATTTGCAGAGTATGTTCCACAACACTGCTAATAGAGGCACTTTAAATATGTATGGTTACCTTGGTAATGATATCCAGATTGCTCCAATAGATTGACTATGGTGAGGTGTTAAATTTGACTCATTATCGTATAGTCATTAGTTAAGAGTAGTGATAATTCCCAATAATGTTTAGCCTTGGAAAGTATTTTGTGCACAGTCCAGTTTATACAAATATAATAGGCATGTGTAAAATTACATGTAAGTGATCTCCCGACTTGACTACTGCAACGGACTCTTGGCCTGGCTCCCCGCCTCCTCCATCAGACCTCTGTAGCTCATCCAAAATGCCGCTGACTATCTGGTGTTCAATCTCCTCAAATTCTCTCATGTCACCCCCCTCCTTTCGCACTTTATTCATTTCATTATACAGTGTTACCAAGTGAACCTACATGAATGGCAATTCAATAAAACAACTTAACACTTTACATTTCATTTCTCTTTACCTGTGCATATAGAATCTACAGCATTATTTGTTTCACTGATTCAGTATATTACTTTGTTGCACTTTAATTGAGTTGCACTTTTTTAAAGTATTGTATTTGTCTTGTTGTAAAGCACTTTGAGACAATTTATTTTGTAAAAAGTGCAAATACATTTGTAGTCCTTATTCCACTTGTGTAATAGCAAATACAACACTTGTATAATGTAATTTGCACATTGCTACTACAAACAAAATGTGTAAACTTAAACATAAAAAAATGCTTGTTCCCAACAGCTGAGATCTATCTTACTGTGAGAACGCCACCTTCAAAAGGTGACAACTTCTGGTGATTTCAGTTGACCAGCAGGTGGCGACCTCCCCTCTCTCACCAGGTCTGGTCCTGCCATGTTCATTCTGCCAGCAGATGGTGACATTTGGACTGCACTGTGCATGGGGGGCTACACTGTGAGATAGTGTCAACGATGGCAAAGTTTCTAAAGGCTACAAATCGTAGCAGGTTGATAATGTTAGATGAGAAAGTCTGAATGAAGTGTTCACATACCTTTCTTGTTTTGTTTGTTAATGTGTTCAACTTCACTGTACTTCCCCTCTCCATGTCCTCCTCTTGACTTGATCTCATGATGCCTTCCTTCACAGTATACTAGATTGCAGTCAAATATACTATGCAATACATAGAACTGTTGTTAACATAAAAAAAATATTTTGTCAATATCTAGTCATCCTTTATTCATCAAAATCATATTTGACTTACAAGAGGACAAAAATATACACATACTGTATATTCCCTTATAAGGACTGACCATCCATAAAATCAACATTATACTGTAGTTTTAACCATGTTTTGAAGCTGTACAGTGTATGCTTACAACTGCATTGTTTACTGACCATAGAGTAAAAACAAGTTTATATTCTGTGTTCTGATGCAGTAAGACAGTAGAACTAAGCTATATTGTTCAAGAATCAATGGTTATATATACATTATTTGAAAGTCAAAAAAAATATGTAGCAATTACAGATTGCCCCTTTATGCACAGTTCACACCCAAGCCTCCAAGTCTTAGAGAAGCACATAGCTTTTCGGATAAAATATTCAGATTCAAAAAAGTCAAAAATAAATGGTTCTCCTTATATATCCCACCAACTCAATTCAGTTTCAAAACACACGGTGGTGTGAAGTTGTGACTCTGGGCCTCTAGGTGGTGCTCTTTACCAGAGGGAGTGCCGAGACAGAGTGCCAAACAGTAGAGTCAGGGAGTAGGTAAAGACATGGCTGCCCCTACCAGGTGAGGTGGTGGCATTGTTGCTTGTCCCTGTTGAGGTAGAGAGGCTGGTAGATACTACTGGACCTATAGAAGGTGGTGGAGCCGCAGTGGTGGAGTTCTGAGTAAAAGAGGAGATACAATGCTGTTGTATTATTAAATGGCCTCAATTGTCAGCATAGAATTTTGCCATGATTTGTATCCCTAAAGTACAGGTAGTGTCAGTCTGACACATTTCTTTCCACCCATGAGACATATGACATCTTTAGATTAAACATTTGTAATATTATGGCTGTTGGCATATTATTCTAAATCAAATCAAATCAATTTGTATTTCTCACATACATCGCATACAGCCGTAAGTGATATAGTGAAATGTTTTGGGATCTTGCTCCTCAATATGTAATATGTTGGAGTAGTAGCCTGTTTTATTGTCTAAAATGGTGGAGTGCCAGTCCGTTTCTTGTCGTCAAGGCAACAATGTAGCATCTTTGAACACAGAAGTGTCAGGTAGCCAGACAGGGCATTTTATGGCACAGTCATAAGGAGATAGGTCAAGACGTAATGATACCCTCCAGGTAACGTTCCATGATAAAGGATAATGGCAGTATCCATTATCCAGTATTCCAAGGATAATGGCAGTATCTCCACGCCTGATATTGTAACTGCATATTTACCAGTAAATCTTACCTCTTACCAGTAAATCATAGGAATGTTGTGTGGCCTCTCTTCATTAAAGATAACACATAATAACGTTGCATTTCCATAGCATTATCAAATTGCATGAGAACAACAACATGTTTCCTCTTTATACGTAATCAGTTTTATAATTGTGACAGAAGCCTCTTTCACTGTACTACATCGCAAATGTTTCAATATTACCGCATGTATTGTACACTAGTAATTGTCTGGAAGGTGGAAGCAGGAAATCATAATAGATTGTTAAACTCAATTAAACTGTAATAAAACAATTATCTCCTACACATGTTGGGCACAGGTTATACGGTTTGGGATACGTTGTTATGAGTTACATGGTTTACCGAACAGTGGGCATACGTACAAAGTGAATTTCTATTTGGCAATATCAGTCATCAAATAATATTTTCTTTTGATTATTAGCCAATGTTAACAGTGAAACACTTCTTGTGATTTGGCCATGGTTCAAAGTACTGCACATGTTATTCTAGAAAGGTTTCCCATTAACAGAAACAGTATGTATGTGAGGGAGGGTAAAGCATGAAAAGTGTTGAACCTTGACTCTGTTTTTTTGTACATTGTGGATGATATACCGACCAAAACTACATATATGCCCTACGATCCCCACCAATCATTTCAAGAGAAAACTTATAGTATCTAGTTTAGTTTTTTTATTAAGAAAGTTGAGAAAAAAGAGCCATGTACTGAACAATAATCTCCATATTTATTCAACAACAATACAATCATACAATTCAGATTTTCATTGTTTCATAGTATACATTTTGAGTCGCTTGTGCTGATGATTATTTCACGTGCCTCATATAAGATTGTGGGGGCCAGACGTGACAAAGGGTGGAAAGGTGGAAAAGGGAGGGAGCCCAGTGCCTGTCGGTCTGTGTTGACCATTCAAGTCCCAAAGCACTTCATAGCTCCTTCATACACAAGATGGAGCATGACATGAGAGTATGAGGAATAGCCATAGCGAGTATCTTTACTCTGTTTTAAGGCCAGGCCCTGCTAGGGTATACAGTTCAAACATTTCTCCATATTTCTATTGCACCTATTGTAAGCTTACGGCTTTGAAATTCTACACAGGGCCAGTGGAGCAGTTTAGGGAATGGAGTAGATTTTATAGATAGGGAGCATGGGCCAATAGGGTGGCTATTTTCACACAGGGGTCTGTTGTTACTGTAGTCCTATAAGGTCTGGATCAGGATGGAGATCAGAGGCCCCAAGAAGATGGTGCCAGAGCCTAGCAAGGCTGAGGTTCCTCCGTGAGGGCCCTTGGTCATGGGAGCCATGTGCTGAACAGTCTTGGAGGTCTGGTTTGTTGGGGCGGTTTCACTGGTCTGGTGACGAATAGTAGTTGTGATAGTTGTGGTGGTATGTGTTGGTGTGGTGGCGAGGCTGGGGTTGGGATTTTGAACCCCTGGGACCATGTTTTTTATCGTGGTTATTGCATGGGTGGGGACACTCTGGGTGTTGGTTGGACGTTTTGTGGTATCGTTACTGCTGGTGTCGGTGGGGGAGGTGGTCCACATGGAAGAATTGTTGCGAGTCGTGGTGCTAGCTGGGATGGAGGGCTGGGATGAGTTGGTGACTGGTCCTGTTGTCATGTTTGTGGGGATGCTAACTGGCATAGCCGTTGAATTGGAAGCTGCATTGGTAGTCTGTCAAAGGACAGGGCAGAAAAATACATCAGTTGTAAAACTTGACTGCTAAAATGTCCTATAATGCCATGCCATGCCAGTTGATGGCAATCTCTATAACAACCACACTGTCTGTTATAATACATTCATTTTGAATTCTTCTAAGTCTAAGTATTGTTACAACAAGCATAATACAACTCTACCAACTATCATCTATGTGTCATAGAGATGGCAGGTAGCAAATTGTTAAATGTTCACCCAAATGATACCCTAATACCCACAATCAAACTGAAAACCTGCACTAATCTATCCTACTATCCAATGAACCACAGTGATTCATAAAGGACAGCTGAGGGCTAGAGTATTCTGGCTCAGGTAGGCTCAGTGTCTGGCTCAGTGAGATTCACTGTGACTCACGGCTTCATGCCATGAAAGGTCAAGCACTCACAGCTGTCCCTGACGGCACAGGCTTACGGCCCTGACCACACTTTGCATATGGCCCAGCTCGCGTGGCTGAGTGGTGCGGTCTGTACTAGTGGTGCGTTATGTAAGTGTTCCCTGTCTCATCTGCCTTTCATCTCATCTAATCCCGCCGTCTGCTTTTCTTTTTTTTTCTTTCTCCAGATAGGCCCTATCTCTTTATCACCTCCAATGGGAGCTTTCCCATACAAATACAGACATCAGAGGAAGAAGGAATGAATCAGAAGGAATGCATACTGGCACTTAATTCCACAAAGCAATTATGTATTTTGCAACCATGTGAAGGCCTTAATTATTTAATTCCCACCGAATGATTTGGAGGATACAGAATAGAGAATAGTTTATTTGTAATGGTTTAGTTACTCAGTAGTATAGTTATAGTATAGTATAGTTACTAAGCACACACCTTAATTAATGGTCTACTTATCAAATACATTTTGTTTTTCCAAATATTCTAAATATGAGTGTCGATAAATAAATAAGACCGTGGGTTACGTAGCTCTGGGTAACACATATACTTCAACCCAGACCATTGCTGATTTATTTTATCTTTTATCTTTTATTTTCTGCACTTGTGATCAAATCAAGCATTGTGATTGGCAGAGAAGCATTCCAGCCATTCAGATATTGATGATATCTGCACAGCTACCTCATCACTTTGACTTGCTAGACCAATAGGAGGATTCTGACAAAAATGAATAATTCATGGTTGTTTTTGTCATCCTTATTCTGCTACACTCCTCAAAAAACTGAACTGGCGAGCTAGCTTTTATAAGCCAGCCAGGTAGAGATTTGTTAACTGGGTTGTGTGGAAGGCAAATCATATTGTATAACTATAATTGCATTTATTCATCATTTTGTATAACTATAATTGCATTTATTCATCATTTTGCATAACTATAGTTGCATATATATTAAAGAACACATTGCAGAGTAATATATATGTACAATCAAGGTTAGTGTAGGAGACATTACCGTGTGGTTGGGTGCTGGGGGGGGAGATAAAGGGGACCCCTGGGTACCCCCAGTTAATTCATGGGATCGTAATGTTGAGAAACTGGAAGATAGACCAAGAAAGAGTGTGGCCTGACTATGGTATGGAATGTATAGGAAGCTTTCTCTCCTATAAGTACTGTGCCCTTTTCTCTGTAGCCCCGACTTACTCTGGTTATCTCTTAGAGAGAGACACTATTGTACTCCTGCAAGCTTGTATTAAAACTTATTATTAATCATTGTTATTAGATTTGTACATGTCCTCATTCACTGAATTTTCGAGTTCGATACCCAACCGAATTTAGTAGGGAGAAAGGGAAATTTCCTCCACAGTTGCCATGCCAATGATATTAGACCCTGCGTCCCTTGTGCCTTTGACTACATCACAGCTGTTCCAATATCCACGATACAGCACAGCCTCTCGCATAATATGGCTGTTAGAAGCTAAAGTGTTTGCTATGTGAATATTAAAAATCAGTTTCCATTGCATCCTCCATAAACATAATAAAAGATAGTGTAGATCATATGAAAAGGCCCACAAATCTTTGTGTTTTTATACAATATCACTCATAACATTGCTTGATGTTCCTCTTTTCTGTATATTTTGTCATGCCGTTTGCCTGTCCATCATTTAATTTGTGTTTTTTGATTAATTTGTATTTATTGATTTGCACCCACACAACAGCAATGAAACAAACACAACACAAAATGAGAGAAAAAAGGCAGGGGAGGTTGAGAAACCCTGTGGGCTTGTCGAGAAGCCTCCCCTAAAAAGTAACACAATAATAAGAAGTAATAAGAAAAAGAAGAAGAAGAAGAAGAAGAAGAAGAAGAAGAAGAAGAAGAAGAAGAAGAAGATTAACAATAAGAAGATATTTCTATCTGATACTGATACATTGTTGATTTGAAGACAAATTCCACAAATTTTGCATAAATCAATGTGGTTCAGGTAATAACACGTCCCTTGTTCCCACTTCCAACTCGTGCCTCTGAAAGAACATAGAATAACCTACCTCAAAGATAACCAATGACAGAGAGGCCAGACAAGCAAACAGGACAAACTTCCCCATCTTCCCCCTGGTTGGTCTTCAGCTGTTCCCCGCTCTTTGTGGCGGCGCCCGGCCTTCTCTCTGTTCTTATATACTGGCTCCCCAAAAGTGATAAAGTCACGGTGAGCTGGGTCAGCTGGCACGTCTAATGCACGACAGTCACAGTGTTGGACTGACGCCAGCTTGCTCCATTAGGTTTGGATACAGAGAGAGCAGGTACTCAAATGCCTAATCTGTAAAGAAGGAAGCAAATGAGTGATGAAGCAAATGAGTGATATACAGTACAGCGCCGCGAGCGTGGCCTATGGGGGCAGCCGGGGTTGAGGCCAAGAGTTTCAACTAGATCAGCGGTATCTCTTCTTTCGGATTTGGACTGGAAAAACTATTCTTCTAGTGACTGTGGCTTTTTCAACATAGCTTTACTGTGCCATTACATTCATTTGGAGCTTTGAACACCTCCTCTACTTCATATGTGACCACTGTACTGCACCAGTTATTACACTAGTCATTTGGCAGTGGAGTCTCCCTATGGAGACATGAAACCAGCCATATGAGAAGTAAACATACTGTACTAACTGAGGAGATTTTGCCTTGACATTTTGCAATGCTAACTTAAGTGCTGTTGGAATCCAGTCTATTGGAGAGGACGCTGCTAACTGTTAGCCTTTGCTGGGGAAGCAAAATGGAGAACAGAGAACCAGAGAAGCTTTCCCTACTGGCCGATGAGGACAACTCAGGGTAAGATGATATTTCACCTAAACATGAAAATAGGCTGAACAGTGTGGCTCAAAATCCCTTTAATTAGATGGATACAACTATGAATTCATAGCAGTGACTGGAGAAAGAACTGTAATTGTTTTCTTTTCATGCTAAGAAGGCATCGAACCCTAACCTGTTCTCTTTCTTTTCTATTACCTTTAACCTCAAGTCACGTTCAGGAAATACCAACAGTGGATAGGGGAAAGAACCAGGATTTGAGAGAGGGGATCAGATAAGATAAGGCTATTTACCTGAAACGGAATGTGTCCACAAAAACCAACTAGGATTGTCTGGAGGATTGTCTGGAGCACTTTCTTTTTTTAAATAGTCATATTTTGGATTGATAACCCTGAGCAGGGAGGTCACATTCTGAAAAGGAATAGTCAACAATGAATCATAACATTACATGATATCAGCAACTACTGTTTGCAGTTCTTAAGATACTATAAATGCTAAGCACTTATGTTTGTGTATACGCTTTTATTCCCCTATCTCTGAAAACCGATTATCATGATAACCCCTCATTAGCCCTGAACAATGTGGTTATGAAGTGAACTCTCTGTCTTGGCAAATGTAACGTTTTCCCAGCCAAATAACGTATCAACATTCATGAATATTCATGAACTTGCTTCAGTTTCAGCCATGCAAATCTTCAGGATATGTCCCTAGCTTTGCGATGAGACTATGTTTCGCTCTGATAAGAAACATGTAATAGGTCATAAAGTCCATTTGGAGAGCGTTCCTCATAAACCAGATAAATTTGATCTCAGATTGTAGAATTTGATGTAATAAAAGCTCTTGTTTGACGAGTTTCCTGATATACTGTATTGTGAAGGTCACTGAGTTAGGACATGGCCTTCCCTTACTGAGTGTCCCTAGGCTAGTTCACCCCACTTCAAAATGCCCCTAATCCTGTGGATACCTACTGTAGAAAGTAGTCTGGGGACCCGGAGATTCAGCCACTCAAGATTTGGGTTTGTTTAGCTATACCTTAGCCTACATTGTTGAGTGCCATGTTAATGATACCGTTGAAAACATGCTCCACATAGTATGCCCAAGAGGAGATGGGGAGATGACACTTGGTTTGTTCCATGGAGTACCCACCCTTTCTTCCAAACTACAACATTTACCTACATGTTACACTTGACACAGCTTCAAGGACACAAAGGGGGAAATGTTTATTTCATTTGTTTTCTCCCTGTAACACCCTGTACTCTCACCAAGTGTGAAAGCACAGCCTGACAAAGCAAAGCCATTGTAGGAAGGCCTTATCACCTGCCTTATCGTACCACACACATTTCCTGGTATAGGGCACAGTCTGACAGATAAACCAGTGCTCCTGCTACAGTATAATCATTCCTACTACTGTAGTTAATCTTCAAAGGGTAAGTTTGAGGCATTTTATTTATTTGAAGTACCATGGATTTGATGTGTACATCTATTGATTAGAAAAACCTTTAAAACTATGTGCTGCTTGGAAGCAGTAAAATGCACCCAAGTGTCAGAGGAACAGAGGAGGACAGGGACTGGGTTATAAACTTCACACAGTTTGATTTCTTACAATGCAACTTGAACTAGGTATTGAGGTACCTCATCACTGAGGTATTAAAAATGCCAAAGAATAAGGCAATAGACTCTTAGGGTGGAATCCTAACTCGAGATCTGCTCCCTTAAATTGAATCATCGCACAGATTTCCCATTGAAGTCAACGCAAGATTTACGCAAATGTCAGAGTAACACGCGTAGATCTCAAGTTAGGATTCCACTCTCAGTCTATAAACTGTTCCAAAGTCGTGGGTGTTGTGCTTTATCATGCAGAAGTCCTAAAGGTGTAGTCGAGTTCTGTTGACATAAGATATGTTGCAGGAACTCACATACAATGTAAACAAATATCTTAAATAAATATCTGAACTAAACTAAAAGCATGCAATTCTGGAGTATTTAACAAAACACTCGTTCTTACTTTACTATTGGATGTGATTTGCATTTTTTTTTTTTGTGGGGCACTCTTATATTTTTTTATTGGATAGAGATAGTGAAGAAAGACAGGAATGCAAAGAGGAGAGGGTATGTCAGCAGGGCATGGGCCAAATTCGAACCCATACCAACATGGGCATATGTGTGCACTGTAGGCCATGGTGCTAGACCACTGGACCACCCCAGGCCACAACATGTCCCTTAAAACATGTGACTGTAAGAGTGGGGCAGGTGAGATGCAAATGCAGCTTTTTGAAGTGAGATTTGCATGGCTAACTAGCGAAAGTAACAAGGCAATCTATTTGCGTCACAGTCTGAACAATTAACCCCTCTCTGTACGCTTACAATCCCAATCATATTTTCCTATACTGTTCCTATACGTAGGTCTATCTGAACTGAAGTCTAAAAAAATACCTATTGATGTTATAATATTTCCATTGTATGAGTTTATGATGAAAACGTATTTGTACTTGACTTAAACAGATATTTAACTTATTCAATAATTCTATTAAGTCTTGACAATCATTATAATTCACTTAGAAAGTGGAGAAAGTAAGAAAATAGGGTTCATATTGTTCTACTGTTTGGATGTAACTGGTTTGGTATGCCAGTCTGTTTGCTGAGATTGCTGAGCTCACCAATGCTTTTTTTTCGTGTTGGTTTTGGCAAGCCTAAGGTTTTGGCTTGTTTTTTCAGTGGATTCCTTACTTTCATTGATCCAAAGCCTAGAATCAACACTAGACATTGACAGCTCTCTTATGCCTGCACAAATGATGTGATGGAACACACCAGGCTAACCACAAACACCTGTCAAGCCAATTGTCCCATTACTTTTGGGTACCCTAAAATAGGGGGACTATGTATAAAAAGTTTTGTAATTTCTGAATGGTGAAACCAATTTGTTCACAAATACCATAAAATAAAAGCTGAGAACCTGTACTTTTAACCTCATAGTAATTGTTTGATTTAAAATTAAAACTTTTGGAGTGCAGAGCCAAAAGAAGAAAAAATGCTTCATTGTCCAATTACTTACACAGGGCACTGTAAGTAATTGTAATACAATTATGCAAATTAGATGATTAATATGCAAATTCAATATGTCTAAATCTACATTGCAAACATTATTACAACAATATTCAGTCCAATCATTTATAAAAAAGCGACCATACTGTTATCAGTGACACTACTACCTTTGTGCAGAACACAATTTGTAACTCTGAAATTACACATATTTGTGATCTATTTCAAACATTTTCTGTGCAAATTAGTTATAAAACATGCGATCAATACTATGGTGTGCCGATGTTGACACACACAAATTCACTTATGACGAAGCCATGTATCTTCAGATATACACTTTTTCCAAATATTGAGATATAGGCTAATCTGAGATAAAGTACACAGTTATACAACTTTTATGAGAAATATGCTCATTATTTAAGGCCTAATTGATTGAAAATAGACAAATCGTTACTAAATGATTGGTTTCAACATTAAATAGCAAATTTTGCACTACAGCACTATATTTTAATTTTAAGGTCTCCAATCCTTTAGTCCTTTAAAGAGCAATTTTCAAATCGTTATTGATCAACTTCAGTAATTCAATATGTTGTCGCATTTTAGAATATTTTGATGAGAATTTCAGTTTTAATAAATTTGATCAAGCTTTCAACAGTTATCACCAACACCGAACACTGTAGACTACATCTCTCAAATACGTAGCAAAAGGTGAACAAACACACCAGCACCGCTTTACCCATAGGAAATTGCATGACGGCGCAGAGTGGAGTTATCAACAATAAGACAGCAACATCATTTTTAGTAGAATAAAAATACTGATTTTGTTGACTATTCCACTCTTGGCACAATACTGTCATGCTACTGGAAATCTGCTATCTTATTTGCAAGCCATTAGCCAGCATGTTTATTCCGTCATCAGTCTAGTAGCTATACTTCTGGCCACTATAAAAATGGCTTAACAAAGCACTAACCAGAGCATAACCTGGAACTTGAAATTTCTCTGAAGAGCTACTCAAATAAGATGTCTTCATGCCGCTCAGCTATGTCTGCTCTGAAAGGTTCTTCGCCCTACAGGAGGGAACTGGCATCTTTGCTCCATCGCTCAAGTTGGATCCTTATGGTACGCAAATATTTGTTGATGCTAAGGATGTTAATGCAACTTGTGTTCGAGTAGTCTCGAAAAGATGCCAGTCAGTGTCTTGTCGATGACGCCCAGAGCTCTCACCCTAGCCAGATTCGGGTGGGGAAGGGACTGTATAAGGTCCATGAAATGGTGATGGTGGTAGTATACAGCAGCTGCATTATAGCACAGGATGTTTACTCTGTTGCCAATGAAGGTTACTCTATCTGTTTTTTAGGCCGAAGGTGTCAAGATGGGACCCCCACACCGGGTGGGGAATGCCAGCCTCATCAGAGCCAAGGGTCATGAATCTTCCACTAGTCAGGGTGACTCAAAGTCCTCATAATGTGTGGAAGGCAAATCATTTTGTAGAACTATAATTGCAGTTATTACTCATTTTGTAGAACTATAATTGCATAATTTAAAGAACACATTGCAGAGTCATATATATGTACAATCAAGGTTAGTCTAGGAGACATTACCGCGCGGTTGGGTGCTGGGGGGAGAGATAAAGGGGACCCCTGGGTACCCCCAGTTTATTCATGGGATCGGAATGTTGAGAAGATAGTCCAAGAAAGAGACTTATATGGCCTGACCATACTATGTTATGGAATGTATAGGAAGCTTTCTCTCCTGTAAGTACTGCGCTTTGTTCTTTGACTTACTCTGGTTATCTCTTAGAGAAAGACACTATTGTACTCCTGCAAGCTTGTATTACATTTATTATTAATCATTGTTATTAGATTTGTACATGTCTTCATTCACTGAATTTTGGAGTTTGATACCCAACCGAATTCATTTGGAAGAAAGGATCATTTTCCTCCACAAACGCTTGTGGAATTTGATGTCCCTGTGAAGACAGCTTGTGTGTTCAGGTTGCGCACCTTGTAGTAGTTTTAGCCTGCTGCTCGGCCAATTTATCAGCTATGACCAAGGTTGTATTGAAGCTGGTCACACTTTTACATTTCTGCTGTGCTTTTTTCCTCCACACATTCCAACTTAATCTCCAAATGTTCTTCCACTAGTCAGGGTGACTTCAAAGTCCTGATAATGGTTGTGGAAATTGATCTCCCTGTGAAGGCAGTTCCCTGAATCCGAAGTGACTTGTTCACTAAGCATAGCTTCGGCGAGTTGAATGTCCACAAGACCTCTGGCTTCCACTAAAAGTCACGACTTGAGCCAGCTGCTTGGCAACTGCTGAACATCTTTTCCAGCCAACTTGTTCAAGACTGTGTTGATTACACCATCAACCTTTCTGATGGAGACATTCATAGATTTGTGTATTGTGTGTACTTGCCATCTTGAAATGTTGTTTTTACATCTTTGTTCATCAGAACTTTTGGTTCAGTCAGTTCTTGCTTCTTTTTACCAGTTGCTTGAGTTTGTCTTCCATCTCCATGAATGAGTTGTTCATGTCTTCTTGGTTGTCCATTTCTTTCCATTTTCTCCACTTTCCTCCACACCCTAAGTTAATCTCCAAATGTTCTTTCTCCTCTTTTAATTCTGAGTTTTCCTTTAATTCTGAGTGCACAACAGCTAGTTTCACCTCCTGCTACAACAGCATGTTTGATTTCTGTTATGTTTGGCTCCTACATTTTGGGATTGAGAATGGCTCATTGATGTGTCTAGTCACCTCCTCTTTATTCCTCCTTTTTTTGTAGACTGAGGAAAGTATTGTGCATCCTCCCCACAAATACCTGGAGTGCTGGATGACTAGTAACAGACATCTGTTGTATTTATGACTCAGGAGTCAGCCGTTTGCGCTCTTGAATAAACTATATTGTTACCCCATACATACATTTAAAATCAGGCCATTGGTGAAGCTGTCAACAGAATTCCCCTCTTCAGTCGTAGCAATGCTTGCACAGGCCATTGCACCAAGAATGACACAGAATCAGAATCAGAATCAGAATCACACACACACACACACACACACACACACACACACACACACACACACACACACACACACACACACACACACACACACACACACACACACGCACACGCTCCCTCCCTAATCATAGACAATCAGAATTAGGTCTAAACAATCATACATAATTTTAAGATGCTATCCTGACCAAATATAACCAAAACAGCAGCCACATAAAGCAAAAGCATGGGGTTGGGATAAAATTCCTAGTCAGATCTCTGGATGTAAGGATCGACCTGTGTCAGCTAAACTGGCATTTTAAACATACTTTGATGCTATATAAGGTTGGTTTATGCTGACCACTAGGGCCCCCAGCCCCCTCGGTGCT
The DNA here is from genome assembly GCF_951799395.1 of Argentina silus. Lineage (NCBI taxonomy): Eukaryota > Metazoa > Chordata > Actinopteri > Argentiniformes > Argentinidae > Argentina > Argentina silus. The sequence continues at coordinate 3,555,373 of NC_139668.1, forward strand.
TACATCGAGCGTAACACCTGGGCCCCTTCGTACATACAGTGCATGCTTAAAATGAGAGCCTCTCAGAGAGTACAATGCTTCTGTACAACTGAGCCACTGGTTGGCACGCTACAATATGCTGTGACATGATACAATATTCACCAACAAGTCAGTTCATTCTGCATAACAGGACAGTTTGAAGGGCATCATATTATGGAAAGCCGTTCGTTATTTGACTTACCGTAACTAGCTATCCCTTTATTTTAGCTAGCTGCCTATTTTCTCTAGCTAGCTGCCCATATGATTCAGCTTGTTAACAGAAATTAGTTAGCTAGCTTCCATTTTTGCCAGCTAGCTGCCCTTACAACCAAATTAGCTGCACTAAAAAGCCAGCTAGTTAACTAAATATCAGCTTAAAACTCAGCTGTCTAACTAGTTAGGTGGCACACAACTTAACTAGATAGTTAGGTGGCATTTGTTTGTGGGTCGTCTGTGTGAAAGGGGTATAATATAAAAGGGTAGCTAGGGACAGTGGGTAGAAAAAAAGTTAAAACAACATGCCATAGTCATGATGCTTAAATCAAAGCTACTAGCTAGCTAACTATTAGTGCTATAAGTTCAAAACAACTATTAGTTAGAAACATGGGATGCTGTGGCCGTGGGAATAAAAACCTCATTGAGACCTTATTAGTTAGTGGTTTTGTGAAACATTCAAAAAAATATGCCAAAAGCTATATTTCTTCATACACTAACACATATATAAGAGACCCAATCCATACTTAAAGATTAAGGAAAATCCCATTCATTTTTTCCGTAGTCCGTCTGTTTTTAGATCCACGGAAGTAGATAATGCTAACGTTGACATGCAAATTGTTGACAGCTCTTACAAGGTCTTTTTTCCCCCTCCCCATTGATGGGGTGTGGCTTATATGCATAGTCTCTACCAAGTAATTTCAGAAACCTTTGTTGGTTGTTCAGCCAATGAAATAAAATTTCAAGCAACATAACTCTCCCTGTGTCAGGCAGGTATATAAGACATTTCTTGGTAGGAAAGGCCACAGCCACATATTTCTGAAATATGGACCACAAACATTGGAATAGTGGTGCTTCCAAAAGAAAAGCCAAAAAAGAAAAGGAGGCAAGAGAGGCAGTTTTGCTTCAAAGAGTTCCACTCATTGCCAACTTCTTTCAAAAACCCTCTGATAGTAATAATGATGACAGCAGCACTATTGTCAGCTGTTAAGGAAGGAACTAGCACTAGTTCAGTTTCCAGTAATGTTGTCACTCCCCCAGAGCCATCCTTTAAAGGTGAACCCTCAACAGCTAATGGTATACAAGAACCATCATTTCCACCTCAGAAGCAGTCGGGCAGTTCACAAGAATCAAATCAGCAACCAAGCCATTCCTGGTGCTATGAGGTCACTGACCTTGCATTATGGCAAAAAAACTTCCAGTGACATTGTTAAGTCAGTGCTTATTGAAAGAGGAGCAGTCCCCTTCCAAAACCGCTGTGAAAAATACCCAGCTTCAGTCCGAGATAGAGCACTTGGTGGAAAGACTAGAAGTTTCAACAATGAAGGTTTCTAGACAGTGGCTACTGTACTCACCCTCAACAGGTTGTGTGTACTGTTTTGCATGCAAACTGTTCTCCAGCAAGCTCGATGGGTTTAGTGACTGGAAGCACTCTGAAAGAATAGGGGAACACGAAAAGAGTGCAGAACACAGATCATGCATGCTTGCCTTGCACCAGTGGACAAAGGGCAGTGCTATAGATGCAGATCTCATGCAGCAACTTGATGGGGAACGTAAATACTGGAGGGACATTTTGAAAAGAGTTGTAGCAGTAATGAAGTTCTTGGGTGAAAGAGGACTTGCGTTTAGGGGAGATGATGAACGGTTTGGGTCAAACCATAACAGTAATTTCCTTGGCATCCCAGAATTTATATCACAATTTGACCCATTCTTAGCTGAACATATTAAAAAGTTTGGCGGAAAAGGAAGAGGCACAGTGTCCTATTTGTCATCGACGATATGTGAGGAACTCATTGAGCTAATGGGTCAGAAAACTCGCCAAACAATAGCAGATGAGATTCGGGATGCCAAATATGTTTCAATTGTTGACTCCACCCCAGACCTGTCACATGTGGACCAATTGACGTTCATATTCTGGTTTGTTAACAGCAGCGGGAATGTGGTGGAGTGATTCCTGGGCTTTGAGCCAATTGAGAGCCACACTGGTAAAAGTTTAGCAGACTGTGTGACTTTGATGGTGGAGGGCCTTGGGTTGGACCTCTCAAACTGTAGAGGTCAGTCATATGACAATGCAAGCAACATGCCAGGAAAATACAATGGGCTACAGGCCCACCTAGAAACAAAAAAAACCTTCGATAGAGTATGTGCCTTGCACAGCACATTCACTTACTTTAGTTGGTGTTAACATCTTAGACGGCAGTAGCCCAGAGGCTGACAAGTTTTTTAACATGTTGCAGTCACTGTATACATGTTGCTCTTCATCCACACACAGATTGGGGAAAGTCTTTCGGAAGACAGATGTCAGACTGACATTAAAATCGCTGTCCAGTCCTCGGTGGAGTGCTCGGGCAGAGTCAACCAAGGCACTGTGGAGAAATTACACCCACATTAGAGAGGCCTTCACTGGTATGTCCAATGATGCTAATGAGAAAAGAGATACTCGAATTGAGGCTGCTGGACTATGTGCTAAATTGGACACCTTTGGTATGACAATTGGAGATGGTGTTCATGGCACATTTCTGGGACATCATACTTCACTGGTCCCACGCTACAAGCATGCACCTACAGAAAAGTGACATTGACATCTCTGTAGCAGCACAGCTTTTGTCTTCGTTGAGGGATTTTGTGGTGGGACAGCGAGACCAGTTTGAAGCTTTTGAAAGGGCAGCCTTAAATGTGACAGGTGTCTCTCAGTCATATAAGCACGATCTTCAGCGAAAAACATTTGCAGATGTGTGTGGTGTGACACTTGAGGAGGTGGAGAAGGGAGAAGTTCAAAATAGAAACATTTTATGTGGTCATTGATAAGCTAGAGGTATGCCTTGAACATCGCTTGGAAGCTTACAAGCATTTGACCTGTCTCTTTGGAGATCAGTTTATGTCAAATCAGGTGTCTAACAGTGATGTAATAGTGGAAAAGGTAAATGCACTCTTGGCTGCATATCCATCAGACCTGGACATAAACGTTGCCAACAAACCCATCCAATTCAAGTCTTTCATGTCTGACTCTGAGGGTGAGAAGTGCCCAACAAAATTGCTTGAGACGTTGCAGGCACTTAATCTGCAGTCAGTGTTCCCCAATGTTTTCGTGGCACTTCGGATTAGTCTAACTTTGCCAGTGACAAACTGCCAGGGTGACATTTTCCCTTTTAGGCAGAATAAAAAATGTGTGTGTGTGTGCGCGCAGGGGCCTCACGGGACTATGATCCGGCCCTGATTGCACATGAATAATAAAGCCAACCTCCTTATAGTTCCTATCGTCCCATGGCATCGGTGAAAGTCAAGGAACATTGTCACCTTCATTCAGACTATATGCCAATCTTTAGCGCCATCTGCTGGAGGCTAGTGTCTACAAATCAGGAAGTGACGTAGGGAAAAGCTAACGTGTTTCTTGTTGTTGATTGTTGTTTGAAAACGGCCAGGAGAGTTGAATGAACACATTGTTTTAGTTTCAACCCACAATCAAACACCTACTATACATTACAATAGCGTTAGAAGGATATCCATTTGCAACGTAAGTAGATGCCTCTTTGTTTTGCTACCTAACATGCCTGAGTGTGTTTCTTCTTACTTAGTCAAATGCATTCATGCTTTACTGTTAGCCACTACTAGCCAGTTAGCAGAGGTGGCTATTGTCCGTCTCTATTTGATGCATGTTATTCTCCTAGTTAGGCATTTCCAATTTGCGGTTTCCCGTGTTCATTTGAAAGGCATTTTCATATCCCTGAATAGACAATACTAGGAAGGCAGTAGTCTTCTGGATTGCGTGCTAGTGTGTAGCTAGCCAACCTGACACTGGACTGGGATCTGCCCCTCCCCTCTGGTCAAGCGCATCCATTTGAATGTGTTTTTCTTTGGAATACTTTATTTTCTGTACCAAAAAAAAACAGCTGGTGAGTGATATTCAATACCCCTCCACCTAGCTGTATTTTCAGAAGGGTGTCATAAAAAATGTTTTTTTTTTTTCAAATGACTAGTTGAATGAATCATTATATTGATCTATTTCTGTCGTAGATGTACACTGACGGAATTGTCATTGTGCTCTCTTTTTCCCCCTCTAGGTACAGATGTCTACTTCTTTACCTCAGAAGGGGCCAGCTCTGAGCGGTATGCCCCCCCAGCAGCAGTCCCACCTGCCCCCTGGCTCAGGCCCAGGCCAGCCCCCCCAGGGAGCCCTGCGGGAAATCTCCCCAGTCTTCCTCTGTCGCATCGGCCAGGAAACGGTCCAGGACATTGTCACACGCACCATGGAGATCTTTCAGATCACACGAGCCACTCAGGTACTCTATCCTTGTGAACTCGTTTAGTGCCCAGGGTGAATAAAGTTGCCCACATTGTCAACATTCTAGAGTGCCAAGGGTGACTGTATTCACCAAAAATGCATACATGATGAGGCTTCATTTTTGTAGCCAATCAAAGTATTGTTGCGAGGTAAATACCACATACAACACTTGGCACTCTAGGTGGTGAGTGTTCCAGAATTCTTTGGCAGTTAGTGAGTTAATGTCCTCTGTTCACTGTTGAAAAGGGCCAGCTGAGTTTGTCTAGTTCAGTGCTGACTGTTTGAGTATTGCTTTATCATATAATGGTAAAGAAAGGTTTTGAGAGTCTGCCACAAACATTGTTCCATACATCTAAACTGAGTGCTGGTAAAAAGCTGCAGGATGTACAATGCTTACAGTGACTCAATAACAGGCTTAGGTGGGCCACGGACACCACGGACTTAGGTGCCCCCACGGGCATGGGGCAGAGTCATGGCTGCTGAGGGGTCAAGGGCCATGTTTTGTTTTATATATATACATATGTATATATAGGAGACAGCTTTTAAACGGTCAGTTTTGGTGTCTTGTAATGAATGCTTGACATGAATCAAGGACAGTTTGATTGACAAAGTTGGCTGGTACACACTCAAAACACTATGATAAGATGATCCTCCTAGAAGCTGGTTTTACATCCCTGCTGTAGGAATGAATAATAACCTGAATTATAACCTATCCCAGCCTTACTGTATACAAACAAGTAGTCAGCTGGTGTATGCTTTCCAGCTAGTTGGCCATTTTATTATCCATGTTGATCAATCAGCATATCAATAATCCCTTAATATTCCAACCCTCATGCCCACCCCTGTCCCTTATTTGGCTCGGACTGTTGTTCCTCTGCGACCTCTCTCTGGCTCTGTCCTCCTCCAGAGCCCGAGTGTTTTCCTGCTGCTTAGCCCTAGCTTGCTGCTGCTACAGGGATTTAATGGTGCCACATTGAAAATGACTTAAATTGCATTTAACATATGTTAATTACAAAATGACAGAAAAAAACAACATACAACTGGTAAATGATATCATTCTTTTTGGCGGTTGTGTGTGCTTTTAATGCTACTCTTCACCTGGCTTCATCAAGTCTGGCTCTTTTGCTTCATGATTAATCGATGAAAAATGGACACTTGCAGTACATGCACAGCTCCAGCGGTATCAATGGTTCAATTCGGAGCCTTCAAAGGATCGACTGCGACTCTTAAGCCATCCCCTCGATAACCACCACCGCCACAGTGGTGTCTCACCGTGAGCGTTTGCCAAGGCTTTTTATTCTGTTCATTCTAATAATACACTCCAGCAACGCTTTCTACCGCCAGTCGCCCCCTGCTGCTTGTGTAACCGCATTGCATGAAAGTGCATCTTTGAGGAAGTAAACAGGGAGTGTTTTTTTTATTTGTTGCAAAATTTGAGGCATTTTCCTTAGGGCTGCCTAAATCCCCTGGCCTTTTTGTCTGTGTGACTGTGGTGGTCCCCTCCCTCCTACCAGCTGCCTAACGGTGTGACCCAGAGCCAGGCTGTGTACCAGGACCGCTTTGGGAAGCTGCAGGAGCACCTGAGGCAACTGGCCTTACTCTTTCGCAAGCTTCGCCTCCTCTACGAGCGCTGTGTCGAGATGACCTCTGACCTGCAGGAAGGACCCGCAGAGGTGGGGCTCACAAACTGACAATCTGTCTGTCTGACTGCCTGCTTGCCCCTTTGTCTGTCTCTCTCTCTTCTGCCTATTCCTTTGTCTGATTCCCTTTCAGATGTGAATCATCATAGGCCCAAGTATACATTTTGTGTGCTAATTATGAGTTGTCAGTATAAATGGTGTCCTTGCTTGTGGTCGTTCTTAGCTGGTGCCCTACATGGGAGAGGACATACCCTCTGTGCGGGTGGAGCCCTGCAGTCCAGCAGTGAACCAGGAGAGACAAGAAGTGCTGGAGGTTTGTAATGTCTTTCTTTGTGTCTGAGTAAATAAATGTCTGCATACCTTGTTTTGGTACCTATCCGAGTTAGTACAGAGACAAATACTTGTGGGGGGTTATCAGTTTGAGAGACACCACTTGATTTCAAATCACGGCACAGGCTCAGACTGTTGCACTTATAATATATGCCATTTAGCTGACGTTTCTATCCAAAGCGACTTACATTGCAGTGAGTGCATACATTTCAGTATATAAGGTCCCAGCAGGAATCAAACCCACAAGCCAAGCGTTGTTAGGGCCATGCTCTACCAACTGAGCCACAGAGGGACCACAGTGACCACTTGAATGTAAGGGGCCTGGTTTAAAGTAGCTGTCCCTGACCCTGGTCCTGGAGAGGGACTGGGGAAGCTCTAACACACCTGATTCAGCTCACAAAGGTTTTAGTTTGACTTGAAACGGATGTTTCAGTTCTGTCCAGGAATTCAAGCCCGTGTAGCTCTCCAGGACCAGGGTCGGAGACCACTGATTCAAATCTAGCGACTTATATTTTGGACATTTCAAGAACTATTTAACAACCAATGTCGGTGGATAACCAATTCTCACCACAGAGAAAGTGTTGTCTCTTGATTGTGACTGTTTGTTTCTCTGTCGTGCGACCCACAGAAAGTGAGGCAGAAGAACCAGGAGATGAAGATTCTGATGGACCAGATGAGGAACCTGCTATGGGACGTCAACGCGATGCTGACACTCAGGAAATGATCACGCCCGACCACGCCCCTTCCCCTCTCTCTCTGCACTTCGTAATACCCTCCAACTCCTCTTGATCTGGTGCTATCCCACAAGGGTCTGAGACCACAGGAAATAGACATACTTGTCCTGTACTGTATGGCGCTTCCAGAAGCAGCTGATGACTAGAGACATGGAATGAATTGAATTGACTTTGAATTGAGTTGTTTTTTTTTTTACGCCATGAACGTTCAAATCAGTTTGTGTACTGTGTATGTCTCTTGTCTGTTAATGTTTTCTTACTTCAGTGTGTGTGTGTGTGTGTGTGTGTGTGTGTGTGTGTGAGTGAGTGTGAGAGAGTGTGTTCAGACCTGCCAAACCTTGGGTAAAAAGCCTTGCCTTTTCTGGTGTGTTGGCTGGTAGGACTTTGATCATACTCTGCCCCTGAGCACTGACTCAAGCCCAGCTAAGCTAGTCTTACAAATTCCACTTCAAAGCACAGTGGCTGATCTAGTGTCAGTGCTTTAAAGCTGCAGAAAACTCTGCCCTTTGTGTCCAAACAAACACTAGTGAGTTTCACCTAGTATTCGAGTTGTAGACAATGGGATATGATCCCACATTAGCCCCAAGGCAGCTATACAATGTGAGTGTGTGTGTGTAAGAGATTAGTGAGATTAGTGTCTTGAGTGCTGGGCAATACACCTTAAGGGTGTTATCCTGCATGCCAAGTCAAAAGTACCAAGCAAGCATGTGAATCTATTTTTGTACACGGTGCAGGATCTTACAGACGCACAAGCAATAGATTAGAGTCTTCTTTTTCTACAAAATGAATAAATTATAAAACCACGTTTTCATGCTTGTCTTTTCCTTTCACAAAAAAAAGAAATCGTTAAATATTTGATGTTATGGTTTGATATTTTGATTCCACATGAGGTTAATACTCGCTTTTGCACTTAAGAAAAGAAATTATTTTTATTGGTCTTAGTTACGACCTGATGTGAAATGAACCAATCGCTTTGCAACCTTCCTGACCTGCAGCCAGAGTGCTTGGCACCATTAATAGTTCACTTGGTGCCTTTGATATGAAATATTGTTACTCAAACAGCAATGGGAGTGGCAGCTTTATCAAGTGTTCACATGCCACGTCTCATCCATGGAGAACCAATCACACGATGATATAAGGCCTCCCACGTTTCTTCCTCCAATTGCTCATCTTCCCAGACCCCTTGGATATAGGCTCCACTTCTGGCTTTCGGTTCTGGTCCCTTAGATTCTCTCTTTTGTTGGCAGACCAGTCCACCAGGGTCTGTCTGTCCATGTAACCCCGAGAAGGATTCCATGTTTCACTGACTGTCCGTCCATCTGTCAGTCTCAGGCACGCTCCAGGTCTTTGTACTTCTTGCGTAGGACAGACACCTGGTCCTTGAATAGCACTGGGTCCAGTCTGAACTGGGAGTGCACCAGGGGCATGTAGCCGAACCAGCTGGCAAAGGTGTTGACACACTCTTGCCTCTGGGTAAAGTGCTCTGGGTTGGCCCAGGGAGCGCTCTTCGTACCCTGTGAGGTGGAGAGAAGGGAAGATGAGAGATAAGTATTGCAAGTAGTTGGCCTAACATTGGCTGACTTTCATGGGTAATTGTTTTGTGTTGACTCTGAATCCTGAACACCCACTGGCCAGGGTCAAAGAGAGAAGGGCGTGGCCGTACCTGTGGGCTGGGCAGCTCCTTGTACTGCTTCCTCTGGGCGACTTTGATTGGCGGCATGTGAGTAACGGAGGAAACCAGGAAGTTCATCAGGATGTCTTCACAGTTGGAGGAGCGGTCTACCAACGCTCGCAGGGAGGGGGGCAGATAATGTGAGAACAAGTAGTGATAGTACCTGAGGAAAAAGATGAGATAATTAAGAGACAGAAAAGTGACCGTAGACCTTTGAATTCAAAGACTTAGTTAACCCCCCCCCCCCCCCAATACACACACACACACACACACACACACACACACACACAACGGACATGGTGTGTCACCTGTGGTAGAAGGCGGCTCCAGTCAGAACAATGGAGTATTCGTTGGTCCATTTGGAGGTGTAGCCCCACGCATGCTTTAAGGGGTCCCAGAAGTGACTCCTGGGGGGGTAGCCTACGATGCGCTCAGGAAAACTACGCCACACCAAGAAGGCAAAGTTCACCTGCAGTACACAAATACGTACAGTGCTCTGTGTAAGTAATGGGACAGTGAAGCATTTGTTCTTCTTTTGGCTCTACACGCCAAAAGTTTGGATTTGAAATCAAACAACTCCGGTTAAAGTAGAGATGCTCAGCTTTTATTTGATGGTATTGATGGTATGCGTACATATTGGTTTCACCATTCAGAAATGACAACACTTTTTATGCACAGTCCCCCTGTTTCAGGGTACCCAAAACTGATGGGACAAACTTTTGGAGTGTAGGGCCAAAAGAAGAGAAAATGTTTCACTGTCCCATTACTTACGCAGGGCACTGTACAGTATAACCTTTGTTTAGAGATTATCAGTAGGGCAAATAACAAGTCCATTTTAGTGGGTGCAGTTTCCTGTCTGGCTTTGTCTCTGCCTAAAGGAGTTTGATCATACATTTGTGATGTGAGGTTGCCAGGTGAAGAACAGTGTGTCGCTAAGTTAGTTAGTTAGTTCATGTTACGTCACGTAAAAAGAAAGATTGAGACACACCTCACTCGTCAGCAGCACTGTATCCTCATCCAGACTCAGCACTGCCTCTGTCTCTATAGCCACATGGGGCAGGAAACGGCTGCTCGTCTACGGGGGAGGGAGAGAGAGAAAGAGAATAAGTGAGAGAGAAAGATAAAAATAGACAATAAAAAATAACAGGTTTGTAACTTGAAAGAGAAAGATGGATGAGGTGACTGACTGAAGATGACTGTCATGCTGTCACTCTCATGGCCTGACTGGTTTGCGAGAGAGAGAGAGAGAGAGAGAATGAGGGAGAGAGGGAGTGAGAGTGTCATGCTGTCACTGGTGTCTCTACAGGAGTTGAGTTTTGACGCTGTCTGTCACCTTCCTCCTGCCATCTGTCACTGTGAGGGGGACCGGCATCGAGGGCCACTTAGACCTGTGGGGGGGCGGCTTCTCACTGTTCCACAGGATGACAATCTGAACAGGTGGGAGAAATAGAAAGTGACAACAAGAAGGCATGTACAGAAGCTTTTGTGTCTAACAATATACAGTACCAGTCAAAAGTTTGGACACACCTTAACAAGAGTGTGCAAAGCTGTCATCAAAGCAAAAGGTGGCTACTTTGAAACATTTGTTTAACACTTTTTTGTTTACTACATAATTCCATGTGTTCCTTCATAGTTTTGATGTCTTCAATATTAATCTACAATGTAGAAAATAATAAAAAATAAAGAAAAACCATTGAATGAGAAGGTGTGTCCAAACTTTAGACTGGTACTGTACAAATGCATACACAGTATACAATCAAGTATGACTACTACCGAAGTAGTCAAGTTACTATCACGTAACTATTGGGTAGACAATCGAAGATCATAGGTTGTTATCAAGATGAAATAAATGTGCTTTATACTTGATGTGAAGCTGTCTACTTACGACCTGTGTTACATTCACTTATCCTACATTAACTCTTATAATGACAGACAGACAGACAGACAGACAGACAGACAGACATAGTAAAACACACAAGTGCTTTGGGGAGCTACTCTACCTGTGAGCAATACTTGGACTTAGACACCACCTGTAGCAGCTTCATGATTGGCTGAGATTGAGACACCAATGGGGAGACAGCATGAATGACAGCGGTGAACTCCTGACCTGGGCTCACCCCTGTAAAGGAGGAGGAGGCAGAGGAGGAGGAGGAGGAGGAAGAAAGAGAGAAGAAGACAAGACGACCAGACAAACAGAATTAGGGTCACGATACTGTTATACTGCTACTTGGTCAGAGTCAACAGTCTGACCGGGTGCAGCCAGATGGGTTTAGTGAGGTGAGGTGTGGTTACCTAGGCTTAGGTAGTAGAAGGGGAAATGGGCCAGGTGAGTAGAGTATTCAGGCAGCACCAGCAGGCCGCCTGGCAGGGCGTTCCACATATACTTATTCCTGGAGACATGGGAGAACACTCGGTCCTTAATGATCTGAGAGAGAGAGGGGGGAGGGGGAGGGGGGGGGGACAAGGTTAATACAATTTCCTCTACGTATTTGGTGTATGTTTGTTTGACTTGAGTTTATATTTTTGGAGCGCCTGGTGTACAAATATAGGCCTGTATCAATTTAGCAAAAATGGTGTTTGATGTGACATTTGCCCTATGCTAGGTTTACTATATGTCTGTATTCTTATGATCAACGAAAACATTTTGTTGGCTTGGCAACTTCTGGTTAAACCTGAAATAAATAATATCTCAATATTTCAATCAAACAAACAAACAAACAAACAAACAACCACTATATCACTATACTTCCAGTGAACATGAACTTTCCCAATGCAACCACTAGGTGGCAGTGTAGGAGAAGATACAAGTACACACAGTCCATGCAATCTACTTTGAAACCTGCTCTCAGGGGGTAAATTCCTTCCTGTTGAAGCTCCTTATCATGAACCTCCAGGGTGGTGGTGGTGGGTGGGTGGGTGGTTGTGTGTGTGTTTGGGGGGGGGGGGGGTCTTTACCTCCAGAGTGGTGAGCACTATCTTGTCCACAGAGGAGAAATAAGCCTCCCATAGCATCTGGGTGCGCTGCCTGAGAGCTAGAACCCTCTCATTGCCCACCGCCCGCACTGTGGAGGGGACCTGAGGAAAGAGGGAGGGAAGGAGGAAAAGAGAAAAGGAGACATCTTTATTCAGTGTATTCAGCAGGGTGAAACATCCAAAATGTACAGATCAAAATGGACGTTGTAGAAAACACACAGTTCTCTACTCTACTACAGTTTTCTCAACCTATCTACATATTCTCT
>NC_139668.1:4170000-4352500 GCF_951799395.1 Argentina silus
TTTCTTCGCAATGGATGAACGTGCTTCACTTCAGTCTCTTACTGTAGACACTCTCTCTGAAGAAATGTCTCAACTTGTCCAGGAGGTTAGTGACCTCACTGGGCTCTTGGTGAGCGAAGTCCTGGACTCCTCTACTACCTTGAACAGACCAAGGCCTTCTGTTGATCAATTGCTGGCCTCTGTAATGTCCCTGAGCGCACCACCTCTGCCCAGAGAGGCCTGGGATACCAATGATAAGGAGGCTGAGGACCCTGAGATCCTAAGCCAGTCCTCCTCCGTGGACATATCCTGGCCCTTCGCCGTCTACCCTCGATGTGAGGAAAGAATGCCTGTGTTGGAGAAGTACCCCACCAGCCTTATTGTGAGGAAGGTATCCAAGAACAGGGCCAGATCTTCCCTGTCAGCGGGGTCAGGCTGCTCTGAGCAGACCCTGCCCAGTATCCAGGAAGAGGAGGAGATTCATGTGTTCTCCCTCATTGGGCAAGCTGTCCCTGAGAAAACGACTATGGAAACGGCTGTGGTGGAAGACATGGCTAGTAACACCAAAGAGAAGACCTCTCTCTGGAGGAGGCTGAGAAGTTTCTGCAGTCTGTGGAAGAGGGGGAGGGCTGCAACTTCAGATAAGAAGACCAAGGTGGTGCAGGAGTGCAAGAAGGTGAAATAGTCACTCTACTCATCAAGTCACTGATGTTGAGATACTGTGTATCATGTCTCTCTTTTATAATCTTTCTTCCCTTCTTCTATAGTCTCTGTTCGTTTTACAGGAGGAGGAGGAGGAGGAGGAGGACACAGAGGAGACACATGGATGCTGTTTTCCTTACATGGATTTCATTAAATTGCTTAAGAGATGATGTTCTTATTCTTCTTCAAAATGTTCCTAATAAAAAGCATGAACATTTAGACCCACAGTGTGGACAATAGTTTCCTTGGGTCAGAGGCAGAGGATTGAATTTTGGAATGGTAGTAATCTATTTTGTTATTCAACAGACAATTTCTTCCAATAACTTACAGTCTGTAAACGCAATAAAGGGGATGGACAACAACATAGATAAACAATCATTGATCCAATACAGTTCTAGCAAGTCACAAGGCAAGGTGGTGACAGTCTATTCTCTTGCCCTTGGTTCTTTGATGCCCTGCAGAGTGTAACAAATGGCCACAGGAATAGATTGGTTTTACTTTGTTATGAAGGAATTAGATTTCAGTAAACAAAACATTTGTTTAAACCACTTTTAATCATGGCATACTCAGATACTGTAAGTGGCAGAATACTCACCATTTCTAAAACATTAAAACATTACCGCGCAATTCTCTACCCCCGCTTGAAATGAAACCGTTCGTTAACAACTGCCCTACCAATATAATAATACCGCATAATGCGGTGATACATACGTATAGGTTGTCGATAGCGGACACCTCATCACCTTTATCTGCAGCAGACGTTTTCGCCGGGCGCGGTGGCGCATGCCTGTAATCCAAGTCACCGGGAGGCTGAGGTTGGCGGATCGAGTGAGCTGAGGAGCTCTGCGCTGTAGTGGCCCATGTCGAATGGGTGTCCGCACTAAGTTCGGTATCGATATGGTGCTCCCGGGGGAGCCCGGGACCACCAGGTCGTCTAAGGAGGGGTGCACCGGCCCAGGCCGGGAACGGAGCAGGCCAAATCCCCCGTGCCGTCCAGTAGTGGGATCGCGCCTGTGAGTGGACGCTGCAGTGCAGCCTTGACAATAGATCGGAACACAATCTTTTCATTCATCCACTGAGGCTAAAGTCTTTATTTCAACTTTGGTGTCCTTCCCTCTGAGAGATGCTACAGCACACGCACACAATTCAGGCATACGATCACATTTATTATAGCCTATTCTATAATAATACCGCATAATGCGGTGATACATAAGTATAGGTAACAACAACAACTGTAGTTGCACTTAGTCCCAATTATTGAAACTATAGAATATTGAATTGATTTAGTTCACTAACTCAAATGGTTCACCATGTTTTTTTTTAATTATTATTTTTTTTTATCTCCGTAATGTTGTCAATTGCGCGTCTGTATGGCAAGACGCCCATTATTCAGCCAAGTTTCGTCTAAATGTGGTATCGGAGATAAAGCGTGTGACTTTACCTGGATAGCTTCTATGAATTATTGTAAAGGACACCTCTCCTTGTACAATAAGACTGTTTGGGGTAAAACCCATGTCTTACTCCAATCTATATTCCCATAAAGATGACACCAAAAAAAAGGCTGTATAGCAGAGGGTAGCCTACTATGTCCCTTTGAATTGTATTCCATTTCTAAAGCACTTTTCATTTGACAAGAGTAATAGGAATTAAAAAGATGTATACATATCATAAAAGCACATCTAGGCTACTGTCAGGTCGCAAAATCCAAAATCCGAATGGTGTAATGGTTAACGCGGAAGACAATTCCGGGTGTTGGCAATCCGAAGGTCGCAGGTTCGAGACTGACTATGAACTCGGGTGCGACCTAGGTGCCCTCACCGTGGTGCCAAACAACTCACTTTCCCGAGAGCGGTCTTACCTTTTTCACAACATTTGATGACATGTATTCACCGTCAACTGTCTTCTTCGCTACTTTATTGGATGTTTTTGACCGCCAGATTTCAGCTATAATCAGAGACAACGGCCGGGAGCTACCGGTAAACTGGGCGGGGGGACTGGACCCTGTCGTCGTTAGCGGCTAGTTAGCATTCAACTGGAAGGGGAGTCTCCTATGCTAGGTGAAACTTGCAATCATGTCCAACTCTTTCTGATGAGCTAGCTAGCTAACTTAACATTGTTTACCTAGCTACTAACTAACGCTATGGTCAGCCTCATAGTCTTAAACATGGTCATGCTGATTCTTAATGTTAGCTTAGGCTAACTCATAATACGGCTAGCATTAACGTCAGGACAAGTCACATAATATATACGGCCCTGAGTAATTCGATATTGTTTAGAGAAATAATGACTTTGAAGTTGTAAAGACCAATTTATTTCCATGTCTAACCATATGATGTTAGCAAGCGGTGTGACTGTATTTGATAGCGAGTGATTCAGTCAACGTTCTGGCCATGACGAATTGACTAGGCCAGCAAGCGACCCTTTCATGTGAGGTTTAATGATAATGCTACTAATGCTAATGAGTCATGTGTGGGTGTCACTTGGTTTTTATTTCATTTGATCCAGATCTGTGCAGATGAGATTGCCATTGTTGCTCAATTCTATGCAGACAGTCAAGACACGGTGCTTGTGTTTTCTTCCAAGGTATGTAGCATTTTGAATGGAATATAACAATACAAGAGAAAAGAAAGACAAGTTTAATTTCCAATGCTGGAGATCTGTGCAGATTGCCATTGTTCATTTCTATGAGGACAGACTTGACTTGAAGTGTCTTCTTCCCAGCTTCCAGAATGAATTCTGGAAAGAGAGAAAGCCAAGTCCTGTCTGTCCATTATCACTGACCATATGACCACCATTACTTCTATCCACATGCATTTTGCGTCTGTGTTTGTTTAGGTGCCGTTCCTAAGAACAAGCCAGGGCAGCCCTGGTTGGACGGACTCTGGGAGTCAGGGCTGGGTGCCGAATGAGAGAGCTATGGTACCACCAAGGGAAACGCGCGTTCTTGTTTGTATATGTGTCAATATCGGACGTGCATTCTATCAATGTGATTTGAGTGAGTATGGTGCAAGAGCTGAACACAGTCTGTTTTTGTACAAATTGCCAAATTTCTACTTTAAAAGAAACACACACACACACACACACACACACACACATTAGTATTGTATATTTGCTTGTCTTGCTTTCATTAGACGGCCACACATATGTTTTGTATTTATTGCATGTCTCACTTTCATTACACTAGACTAACTTACTAAATGATGTTTATTCTTATTTTTATTCTTATTAATAATAATAACAATAAAAGTAATTGGACAGCTGGCTCATAAATAAACCCCTAAAGGGTTCATTGAGGAACCATTTCAAGGAGTTCTTTGAAGAACAACAGTTTCAACTTGAAGAACCTCTAAAAGAGCCTCCAGGAACCTTTTGTTTTTCGAGACCAAACTTCTTATCGCCTGTTTGCATTGCACAGTGCAGGCTATTGTATGATTTTCTATAGACCTAAAACACGTTTTGGATTCCTATGTAGGCTCAAAATAAGACCCCCACCTCACTTTTCTTGGACATGTTTTTGTATTGGACATTGTTTTTCAAACCACTGGATTATAGAAACGCTATTCATTTCAATAAATCTTCCTGCAAAAAATGTAGCCCGCAGTCTGCTTCAAATCCCCACCAATATTGTCACCCCTTCATGAAGGCTCGACTACGGCACTTTGGAAATGGTGACGTCAGTAGCGGACACCTCATCACCTTTATCTGCAGCAGATGTTTTCGCCGGGCGCGGTGGCGCGTGCCTGTAATCCAAGTCACCGGGAGGCTGAGGTTGGCGGATCGAGTGAGCTGAGGAGCTCTGCGCTGTAGTGGCCCATGTCGAATGGGTGTCCGCACTAAGTTCGGTATCGATATGGTGCTCCCGGGGGAGCCCGGAACCACCAGGTCGTCTAAGGAGGGGTGCACCGGCCCAGGCCGGGAACGGAGCAGGCCAAATCCCCCGTGCCGTCCAGTAGTGGGATCGCGCCTGTGAGTGGACGCTGCAGTGCAGCCTTGACAATAGATCGGAACACAATCTTTTCATTCATCCACTGAGGCTAAAGTCTTTATTTCAACTTTGGTGTCCTTCCCTCTGAGAGATGCTACAGCACACGCACACAATTCAGGCATACGATCACATTTATTATAGCCTATTCTATAATAATACCGCATAATGCGGTGATACATAAGTATAGGTAACAACAACAACTGTAGTTGCACTTAGTCACAAATTTTAGAATATTGAATTGATTTAGTTCACTAACTCAAATGGTTCACCATGTTTTTTTTAAATTATAATTTTTTTTATCTCCGTAATGTTGTCAATTGCGCGTCTGTATGGCAAGACGCCCATTATTCAGCCAAGTTTCGTCTAAATGTGGTATCGGAGATAAAGCGTGTGACTTTACCTGAGTAGCTTCTATGAATTATTGTAAAGGACCCTTTACAATAACCCTAACCCTCATTATGGCAATTTTCAGGAAGTTAACCATTACAAAAAAGCATTACGGTTAGGCTATAGGGTTTAGGGTAGGGACGTTCCAATGATCCCATTTAGCTTAGACCATTTACGAATCTGACTATACGTTTGTAAAGTGGAACGTCACTGGAGACACCCAAACAAGCGCGCACCGCTGTAACACTGACATGATAATGCAGATATTTGGCTGTCAAACTAGATACCACTGTAATTAAATTGACACGTGTTAATTATTTCGCTTTCCCCATCATCCCAGAAACGGAGACGGCGTTAAACATTGTGCAGGTTTATCAACTATATTAGCGACTGGGCACGGTACTTCTACCAGTACAATGAATGGGTGTATGGAGTGTCAAATAAAAAATATGATATCACGCTCAAAAAATAGGTAGAATAGCTTTATTGATGAGTGTCGTAGAGAGCTTCCAACAGTACACACTTTCTATGTTTGTCCCAAGACAGCTTCGTTGTCATGGTGTTCTTTGATTATGGTCATTATGACGTCAAGTGGTCACTATCAAGATTTTGTCGTCAGTTGCGGTCAATATAATTACAGTGTTTGTCATACATTGAACACTATTGATACTAGTTGCATACTATTAGCTTATTGGTGTCTTTTTCAGTGATTTTTCTTCGCAATGGATGAACGTGCTTCACTTCAGTCTCTTACTGTAGACACTCTCTCTGAAGAAATGTCTCAACTTGTCCAGGAGGTTAGTGACCTCACTGGGCTCTTGGTGAGCGAAGTCCTGGACTCCTCTACTACCTTGAACAGACCAAGGCCTTCTGTTGATCAATTGCTGGCCTCTGTAATGTCCCTGAGCGCACCACCTCTGCCCAGAGAGGCCTGGGATACCAATGATAAGGAGGCTGAGGACCCTGAGATCCTAAGCCAGTCCTCCTCCGTGGACATATCCTGGCCCTTCGCCGTCTACCCTCGATGTGAGGAAAGAATGCCTGTGTTGGAGAAGTACCCCACCAGCCTTATTGTGAGGAAGGTATCCAAGAACAGGGCCAGATCTTCCCTGTCAGCGGGGTCAGGCTGCTCTGAGCAGACCCTGCCCAGTATCCAGGAAGAGGAGGAGATTCATGTGTTCTCCCTCATTGGGCAAGCTGTCCCTGAGAAAACGACTATGGAAACGGCTGTGGTGGAAGACATGGCTAGTAACACCAAAGAGAAGACCTCTCTCTGGAGGAGGCTGAGAAGTTTCTGCAGTCTGTGGAAGAGGGGGAGGGCTGCAACTTCAGATAAGAAGACCAAGGTGGTGCAGGAGTGCAAGAAGGTGAAATAGTCACTCTACTCATCAAGTCACTGATGTTGAGATACTGTGTATCATGTCTCTCTTTTATAATCTTTCTTCCCTTCTTCTATAGTCTCTGTTCGTTTTACAGGAGGAGGAGGAGGAGGAGGAGGAGGAGGACACAGAGGAGACACATGAATGCTGTTTTCCTTACATGGATTTCATTAAATTGCTTAAGAGATGATGTTCTTATTCTTCTTCAAAATGTTCCTAATAAAAAGCATGAACATTTAGACCCACAGTGTGGACAATAGTTTCCTTGGGTCAGAGGCAGAGGATTGAATTTTGGAATGGTAGTAATCTATTTTGTTATTCAACAGACAATTTCTTCCAATAACTTACAGTCTGTAAACGCAATAAAGGGGATGGACAACAACATAGATAAACAATCATTGATCCAATACAGTTCTAGCAAGTCACAAGGCAAGGTGGTGACAGTCTATTCTCTTGCCCTTGGTTCTTTGATGCCCTGCAGAGTGTAACAAATGGCCACAGGAATAGATTGGTTTTACTTTGTTATGAAGGAATTAGATTTCAGTAAACAAAACATTTGTTTAAACCACTTTTAATCATGGCATACTCAGATACTGTAAGTGGCAGAATACTCACCATTTCTAAAACATTAAAACATTACCGCGCAATTCTCTACCCCCGCTTGAAATGAAACCGTTCGTTAACAACTGCCCTACCAATATAATAATACCGCATAATGCGGTGATACATACGTATAGGTTGTCGATAGCGGACACCTCATCACCTTTATCTGCAGCAGACGTTTTCGCCGGGCGCGGTGGCGCATGCCTGTAATCCAAGTCACCGGGAGGCTGAGGTTGGCGGATCGAGTGAGCTGAGGAGCTCTGCGCTGTAGTGGCCCATGTCGAATGGGTGTCCGCACTAAGTTCGGTATCGATATGGTGCTCCCGGGGGAGCCCGGGACCACCAGGTCGTCTAAGGAGGGGTGCACCGGCCCAGGCCGGGAACGGAGCAGGCCAAATCCCCCGTGCCGTCCAGTAGTGGGATCGCGCCTGTGAGTGGACGCTGCAGTGCAGCCTTGACAATAGATCGGAACACAATCTTTTCATTCATCCACTGAGGCTAAAGTCTTTATTTCAACTTTGGTGTCCTTCCCTCTGAGAGATGCTACAGCACACGCACACAATTCAGGCATACGATCACATTTATTATAGCCTATTCTATAATAATACCGCATAATGCGGTGATACATAAGTATAGGTAACAACAACAACTGTAGTTGCACTTAGTCCCAATTATTGAAACTATAGAATATTGAATTGATTTAGTTCACTAACTCAAATGGTTCACCATGTTTTTTTTTAATTATTATTTTTTTTTATCTCCGTAATGTTGTCAATTGCGCGTCTGTATGGCAAGACGCCCATTATTCAGCCAAGTTTCGTCTAAATGTGGTATCGGAGATAAAGCGTGTGACTTTACCTGGATAGCTTCTATGAATTATTGTAAAGGACACCTCTCCTTGTACAATAAGACTGTTTGGGGTAAAACCCATGTCTTACTCCAATCTATATTCCCATAAAGATGACACCAAAAAAAAGGCTGTATAGCAGAGGGTAGCCTACTATGTCCCTTTGAATTGTATTCCATTTCTAAAGCACTTTTCATTTGACAAGAGTAATAGGAATTAAAAAGATGTATACATATCATAAAAGCACATCTAGGCTACTGTCAGGTCGCAAAATCCAAAATCCGAATGGTGTAATGGTTAACGCGGAAGACAATTCCGGGTGTTGGCAATCCGAAGGTCGCAGGTTCGAGACTGACTATGAACTCGGGTGCGACCTAGGTGCCCTCACCGTGGTGCCAAACAACTCACTTTCCCGAGAGCGGTCTTACCTTTTTCACAACATTTGATGACATGTATTCACCGTCAACTGTCTTCTTCGCTACTTTATTGGATGTTTTTGACCGCCAGATTTCAGCTATAATCAGAGACAACGGCCGGGAGCTACCGGTAAACTGGGCGGGGGGACTGGACCCTGTCGTCGTTAGCGGCTAGTTAGCATTCAACTGGAAGGGGAGTCTCCTATGCTAGGTGAAACTTGCAATCATGTCCAACTCTTTCTGATGAGCTAGCTAGCTAACTTAACATTGTTTACCTAGCTACTAACTAACGCTATGGTCAGCCTCATAGTCTTAAACATGGTCATGCTGATTCTTAATGTTAGCTTAGGCTAACTCATAATACGGCTAGCATTAACGTCAGGACAAGTCACATAATATATACGGCCCTGAGTAATTCGATATTGTTTAGAGAAATAATGACTTTGAAGTTGTAAAGACCAATTTATTTCCATGTCTAACCATATGATGTTAGCAAGCGGTGTGACTGTATTTGATAGCGAGTGATTCAGTCAACGTTCTGGCCATGACGAATTGACTAGGCCAGCAAGCGACCCTTTCATGTGAGGTTTAATGATAATGCTACTAATGCTAATGAGTCATGTGTGGGTGTCACTTGGTTTTTATTTCATTTGATCCAGATCTGTGCAGATGAGATTGCCATTGTTGCTCAATTCTATGCAGACAGTCAAGACACGGTGCTTGTGTTTTCTTCCAAGGTATGTAGCATTTTGAATGGAATATAACAATACAAGAGAAAAGAAAGACAAGTTTAATTTCCAATGCTGGAGATCTGTGCAGATTGCCATTGTTCATTTCTATGAGGACAGACTTGACTTGAAGTGTCTTCTTCCCAGCTTCCAGAATGAATTCTGGAAAGAGAGAAAGCCAAGTCCTGTCTGTCCATTATCACTGACCATATGACCACCATTACTTCTATCCACATGCATTTTGCGTCTGTGTTTGTTTAGGTGCCGTTCCTAAGAACAAGCCAGGGCAGCCCTGGTTGGACGGACTCTGGGAGTCAGGGCTGGGTGCCGAATGAGAGAGCTATGGTACCACCAAGGGAAACGCGCGTTCTTGTTTGTATATGTGTCAATATCGGACGTGCATTCTATCAATGTGATTTGAGTGAGTATGGTGCAAGAGCTGAACACAGTCTGTTTTTGTACAAATTGCCAAATTTCTACTTTAAAAGAAACACACACACACACACACACACACACACACACACACACATTAGTATTGTATATTTGCTTGTCTTGCTTTCATTAGACGGCCACACATATGTTTTGTATTTATTGCATGTCTCACTTTCATTACACTAGACTAACTTACTAAATGATGTTTATTCTTATTTTTATTCTTATTAATAATAATAACAATAAAAGTAATTGGACAGCTGGCTCATAAATAAACCCCTAAAGGGTTCATTGAGGAACCATTTCAAGGAGTTCTTTGAAGAACAACAGTTTCAACTTGAAGAACCTCTAAAAGAGCCTCCAGGAACCTTTTGTTTTTCGAGACCAAACTTCTTATCGCCTGTTTGCATTGCACAGTGCAGGCTATTGTATGATTTTCTATAGACCTAAAACACGTTTTGGATTCCTATGTAGGCTCAAAATAAGACCCCCACCTCACTTTTCTTGGACATGTTTTTGTATTGGACATTGTTTTTCAAACCACTGGATTATAGAAACGCTATTCATTTCAATAAATCTTCCTGCAAAAAATGTAGCCCGCAGTCTGCTTCAAATCCCCACCAATATTGTCACCCCTTCATGAAGGCTCGACTACGGCACTTTGGAAATGGTGACGTCAGTAGCGGACACCTCATCACCTTTATCTGCAGCAGATGTTTTCGCCGGGCGCGGTGGCGCGTGCCTGTAATCCAAGTCACCGGGAGGCTGAGGTTGGCGGATCGAGTGAGCTGAGGAGCTCTGCGCTGTAGTGGCCCATGTCGAATGGGTGTCCGCACTAAGTTCGGTATCGATATGGTGCTCCCGGGGGAGCCCGGAACCACCAGGTCGTCTAAGGAGGGGTGCACCGGCCCAGGCCGGGAACGGAGCAGGCCAAATCCCCCGTGCCGTCCAGTAGTGGGATCGCGCCTGTGAGTGGACGCTGCAGTGCAGCCTTGACAATAGATCGGAACACAATCTTTTCATTCATCCACTGAGGCTAAAGTCTTTATTTCAACTTTGGTGTCCTTCCCTCTGAGAGATGCTACAGCACACGCACACAATTCAGGCATACGATCACATTTATTATAGCCTATTCTATAATAATACCGCATAATGCGGTGATACATAAGTATAGGTAACAACAACAACTGTAGTTGCACTTAGTCACAAATTTTAGAATATTGAATTGATTTAGTTCACTAACTCAAATGGTTCACCATGTTTTTTTTAAATTATAATTTTTTTTATCTCCGTAATGTTGTCAATTGCGCGTCTGTATGGCAAGACGCCCATTATTCAGCCAAGTTTCGTCTAAATGTGGTATCGGAGATAAAGCGTGTGACTTTACCTGAGTAGCTTCTATGAATTATTGTAAAGGACCCTTTACAATAACCCTAACCCTCATTATGGCAATTTTCAGGAAGTTAACCATTACAAAAAAGCATTACGGTTAGGCTATAGGGTTTAGGGTAGGGACGTTCCAATGATCCCATTTAGCTTAGACCATTTACGAATCTGACTATACGTTTGTAAAGTGGAACGTCACTGGAGACACCCAAACAAGCGCGCACCGCTGTAACACTGACATGATAATGCAGATATTTGGCTGTCAAACTAGATACCACTGTAATTAAATTGACACGTGTTAATTATTTCGCTTTCCCCATCATCCCAGAAACGGAGACGGCGTTAAACATTGTGCAGGTTTATCAACTATATTAGCGACTGGGCACGGTACTTCTACCAGTACAATGAATGGGTGTATGGAGTGTCAAATAAAAAATATGATATCACGCTCAAAAAATAGGTAGAATAGCTTTATTGATGAGTGTCGTAGAGAGCTTCCAACAGTACACACTTTCTATGTTTGTCCCAAGACAGCTTCGTTGTCATGGTGTTCTTTGATTATGGTCATTATGACGTCAAGTGGTCACTATCAAGATTTTGTCGTCAGTTGCGGTCAATATAATTACAGTGTTTGTCATACATTGAACACTATTGATACTAGTTGCATACTATTAGCTTATTGGTGTCTTTTTCAGTGATTTTTCTTCGCAATGGATGAACGTGCTTCACTTCAGTCTCTTACTGTAGACACTCTCTCTGAAGAAATGTCTCAACTTGTCCAGGAGGTTAGTGACCTCACTGGGCTCTTGGTGAGCGAAGTCCTGGACTCCTCTACTACCTTGAACAGACCAAGGCCTTCTGTTGATCAATTGCTGGCCTCTGTAATGTCCCTGAGCGCACCACCTCTGCCCAGAGAGGCCTGGGATACCAATGATAAGGAGGCTGAGGACCCTGAGATCCTAAGCCAGTCCTCCTCCGTGGACATATCCTGGCCCTTCGCCGTCTACCCTCGATGTGAGGAAAGAATGCCTGTGTTGGAGAAGTACCCCACCAGCCTTATTGTGAGGAAGGTATCCAAGAACAGGGCCAGATCTTCCCTGTCAGCGGGGTCAGGCTGCTCTGAGCAGACCCTGCCCAGTATCCAGGAAGAGGAGGAGATTCATGTGTTCTCCCTCATTGGGCAAGCTGTCCCTGAGAAAACGACTATGGAAACGGCTGTGGTGGAAGACATGGCTAGTAACACCAAAGAGAAGACCTCTCTCTGGAGGAGGCTGAGAAGTTTCTGCAGTCTGTGGAAGAGGGGGAGGGCTGCAACTTCAGATAAGAAGACCAAGGTGGTGCAGGAGTGCAAGAAGGTGAAATAGTCACTCTACTCATCAAGTCACTGATGTTGAGATACTGTGTATCATGTCTCTCTTTTATAATCTTTCTTCCCTTCTTCTATAGTCTCTGTTCGTTTTACAGGAGGAGGAGGAGGAGGAGGAGGAGGAGGACACAGAGGAGACACATGGATGCTGTTTTCCTTACATGGATTTCATTAAATTGCTTAAGAGATGATGTTCTTATTCTTCTTCAAAATGTTCCTAATAAAAAGTATGAACATTTAGACCCACAGTGTGGACAATAGTTTCCTTGGGTCAGAGGCAGAGGATTGAATTTTGGAATGGTAGTAATCTATTTTGTTATTCAACAGACAATTTCTTCCAATAACTTACAGTCTGTAAACGCAATAAAGGGGATGGACAACAACATAGATAAACAATCATTGATCCAATACAGTTCTAGCAAGTCACAAGGCAAGGTGGTGACAGTCTATTCTCTTGCCCTTGGTTCTTTGATGCCCTGCAGAGTGTAACAAATGGCCACAGGAATAGATTGGTTTTACTTTGTTATGAAGGAATTAGATTTCAGTAAACAAAACATTTGTTTAAACCACTTTTAATCATGGCATACTCAGATACTGTAAGTGGCAGAATACTCACCATTTCTAAAACATTAAAACATTACCGCGCAATTCTCTACCCCCGCTTGAAATGAAACCGTTCGTTAACAACTGCCCTACCAATATAATAATACCGCATAATGCGGTGATACATACGTATAGGTTGTCGATAGCGGACACTGTGGTGGAAGTCTAGGATTTACCACTCTGTACTTTAGCTCTTCGGAGGTAAGAATCAAGAAACAAGTCCTGAGTCGCCACAATATCTGAGTCCGGTATTTATTGCTTGCAAACAAGAGACAAGAGCGTAACAGCAGCCCAGCGTAGAACCGGGGTTCGTTCAGCACAAGTCTAAAGAGACAATGATCAGGTTCGTCTTTTATACAGTTTAAACATGATACAGGCGCCGCCAAGGCTATCGGCTGATGGGCCTGTGCTTACGTGAGAAAGGGCGGGAAAGAATGAACAATGGGGAGACTTTCTTATTGATTAATCGCCGTTCAACATTTCACACCTATCGACAGGATGCGCCTGTCCCCCCACTATTGCTCTCTCCTACCACCCCCTCAGAGATCACCGCTGTTCAAATGGTAAATCATACAGTGCTTCTCAGAACAATGGCTATAGAACTTTAGAGGAGTGGCAAGAGAAAATGTCATCACAGTAGTTACACAAGTTGTATCAGTCATATGAAAGTGTATAACCTGAAAATAGTTCTATGAATGTATTTTCCATAACAATCCCTCCTTTTAACATTTAATTCCTTGAATGTTAACAACACTTCAGCCTAAATATCATATTTCACTGGACGGAGGTTCTCATATCCTCCTCATCAAATAAGTTAAACCCGGGAAAGGGATCCAGGTTAGAAAAGTCATCCCCTGTCTCCATTCGTTCGAGCACCATGTTAGTTGTCATTATATGGGTGGCCGCCCTCCTTATACATGCCTTGCCAACCACCGACATCACTATACAACTATTTTTTATTAAGAAAGCAATAAGTGCACGCCTGATTAAGGGCGTCACATAGGCCAAATAGCAAGTTCCACCTGCATTTTTAGGTACACAACTGTAAGCTTTTGGACCGCAGACTAAGTACACTTGCTCTGGCAGTGGTTTAGCTACGGTGAGGTCGAATTGGGTTTGGTTTCCTGCGTTATCATGAACAATCACTCTTTCCCAGATAAAATTTGCCTCTTGTCTTATTAGAGAACAGTATGTCACATTATGTAGCTCATATACAGCCACTCCGTAGGCCGCAATCGTCTCGGCGGCTTCATGGTGTTTCAATTATGTTGGGATCAGAGGTTACTAGCACGTGATTCTTGTTGGAGCCCTGCGGTGGCTCAGTGTTGTCCTTGTCTTGGGCCTTGCTGCTTCTCTCCTCCTGGCTGGTCATGCCTGGTCCTGTCGTGTTCTGGTCATGCCTGGTCCTGGCCGCTGATGTCTAGTCTCGCTGGGTCGCTCCTGGTCTGCCTGCTGATGGCTGGTCCCACTGGGTCACTCCTGGTCTGCCTGCTGATGGCTGGTCTCACTGGGTCACTCCTGGTCTGCCTGCTGATGGCTGGTCTCACTGGGTCACTCCGTGTCTGCCCGCTGACGTCCCCACTGGTCTCTCCAGTGGTGGTGCCTTCTTGCCGTGTGTGGCATGTACCCACGTGCCTCTCTCTGCAGACTGCGTGACGAGATGTACCTGGAAAGGACCCAACCACCATGGACTGCTCCAGTGTTTTCTCCTGCAGTTCTCGATCAGCACTCACTCCCCTTGCTGGATGTCGTGGAGAGGTCCCCCTAGTGGTGTGAGGAGTGCCTCTTTCATGGTTCTGTGGATGCCTCTTAAAACTCTGGTCAAGTTAGCACAGCATGTTAGCATAGAGTAATTCACGTAGCATTGGTCTACCAGTCAGGATCCCATGAGGAGACAGGCCGTTCTTTGCCCTAGGCCTCCCTCGCCTAGCTGTGAGAATCAATGGAAAAGCTTTAGCCCAGTTCAGTCCAACTTCTTCACAGAAAACATGCCCACAAAAACTAAAAAAATATTTCTTTCCCTCGCAGGGGTTTAACTCAACAAAACAACAAAGTTCATCATAACATGATCAAATGGGCCATCAGGGGGAGGATGGCTTGATTGGGGAACCATTTGCCCTCTTTCTACACTATGCCAAATTCTGTGAATAATGCTTATTTACAATATCCGTCATCCCCCCTTTTGACACATGATCTTCTCCATGTGACAACACTTCATAAAAATAAAATAAACATTTGGTAAACATGGGTTATCATTTTAGGCCAACCCAAAACAAAAAATATATAACAGGTGTTTCTGAGTAATTATCTTAGGTCTTTTAGTGATTGCGTCTATTCTGTTTGTACTCCGACCTTTGCCCTCCCTGGTGAGCTTATGGCCCAAAAACAAACAACCACAACAGCGACAACAACAGCAACAACCTTTACAAATAGTAATCTCTGCTCTGTTCTGCCAAATATGTTAAGGGTGCCTACCCCCTTTCAACACCAAATTCTTACTGAATAGATACTAAAGTTATCTCTTATAGTTGCCCAAATACTGCTGGGTTTTCAACGTAGCCCCTAGGGGCTCTAGACCATGTATCTATCTATAAATCAATCAATCAATCAATCAACCTACTTATCTATCTATCTATCTCTACCTATCTATATATATATATATATCATATCATATCACTTATCCTTAAAGCGAAATGCGAACCAGAACTGGAATCCTCATGTACAGGAATACTGGAGAACGCATTAGCTAGGTCGACCACTGAGAAATATGTAGCATTACTTCGTATATGTGTAATTAGTATATGGATCCGTAACAATAGGGGCGCGCGCTTGGACTGCTTCATTAACCTTTTTAAGATCCCGAACAAAGCGCCAGGTTTGTGGTTGGCCTTCCTGTTTGGCCTCTTTTATGGGGAACATGAGTACTACAAACGGCTGCCAGGACATGGAACAATAATGCCTCTTTCCAATAATGCCTAAAAAGCTAGTGTAAATATCCTCTATGGCTTCTCTCTGAACCAAACGTTTCCAACACTCATCCTGAATTTCCGAGACCTTAGCTATACAATGAAAATTATCTTTATCATACACTGTGAATCTCTCTTTTACCCCTCTTCCCTCTGCTCCGACTATGGTGATTACCCTTCCACTGAGTTTCGGTGGGGGTTGCCAATCTTCTGTTCTTAAGACAGAGTACCCTGCTCCTGAATCTATTAACAAATGTAACCGATCTGCCAGCCACCTTCAATGTTATTCTAGGTAGTACCTCATATGTACTTTCTTTCCTAATAGCCTGTATGTCTAGTTGTGGTGTACGTGTGTGCTTGCGTATTGGTTTTATCTCACCGGGTTATGCTGTCGATGGGACCTCTCCCGCCTCCTCTGACCGTCAACCGCCCTCTTGCTCCGTTCCCCTCGGATTGTTGACAGTAATCCCTTGTTTATAGCTCAGTTTCTTCTCCTTCCGCTGGCTCGGGACAGTCTTTTATCCAGTGGTCTTCCGCTCGGCAGCGGAAACACCCAGACCGTTTCTTGTACCTGTAATGATCGTTCTTGTTGCGCCTGCCTCCGAACTTTCCTCGCTCCCGATCACGTACTCCTCTGGCTTGGTCGTAGTGGTTAAGTTGGGCCAACTGCAACCTCGTTTCCCTTTTCTCTTTAGTTTTTCCTTTCTCGGCCTTCTGGTTTTCTACCACCCTCTCGGCGTGTTTAATGTACGGCCAGACCTCTCTCATCCTCCCGGTGTCATAGATGATGCAATTGTTCTTCACGTAATCCTGAATATCTGGCAAAAGTCCCGCTATAAAGTTATGTTTGCACTGTTGTTCCCAGGGAGTGTCATCCGCCCCATTGGGTCTGGCCTGGCCACTATGGTCCCCAAACACTTTCTCAAAGCGCAGTCGGAATTCGCTTACTTCCTCGCCCGCTTTCTGATGGCAGTCTTTGATTTTCTCCCAGTTCATTCGCAAAGGGAAAGTCTCTCTGATCCGATCATACAATGCGTGCACGGCCGTTCGGTAGTAGGTCCCCGCTTCGTTACTCCATACGACAGAATGCTGGGGCCAGGTCCCCTTTACTAATGTCCACCTGAGCATAAGGGCTTTCATCATTACCATCTCGATTTCGGCGGAGTTGGGTTTGTATTGGCTAATTAGCAGTTCGAGGGCTGTGACAAGCCTCTCTCCCCCTTCCATGTCGGGGTTCGGGAGTATTGCCGCCACCTCTCTCAGATCGGCGGGCGTCCAGGGGCGATACACCAGGACGGTATTTGGCTGACCGTCCACCCCGGCTTGTGGATTAGTCACCTCCACCATGGGGAAAGAGCCCTGGCTGTCCGGGTCGCGGTGGTGCTGTCTCGTTCTTGAAGATATAGGCGAGGTCAACGCTGGGTTCGGGCGAGCCGTATCTGCCCGTGGTGCTGTCAGGGGTCTGTAGGGTGGAGGACGGACAGAGGAGCAGTCGAGATCCGCATCAACCTGTTCGGACAAGAATACTACAGGACACTGGTTAGAAAGCCCTGGCCTATCTGACTCAACTGGCTTTGCCTTCTCTAATTCGACTTGTTTTACCTTCTTAAGCTGTTCAGCCTGTTCTTGTTGTGACTGTCTAATTGCCCCCTCCGCTTTCCATGCCCAAAACGCCTTCCAATCTACTCGACGTGACCCTTTTTGTAACTTCTTTATTTTACCCGCAGCATAATTTTCAAGCCTGTCTTCTAGCATGTTAATCTGTCGTTGGCTAAAACTCCCGTTCAATGGAAAACCCAAAATCTCCCACATAGGCAATTGTTCACATGTCCATCGACCATATTTTTCAATCATTATCTTAGCGCATCCCCCCGTGCTCAAAGGCAGCGGGTTGGCTTTACTGGCCGCTTCCCCCATTACCAATTAGTGTAGCAACTTTTTCAGGTATTTTAAAAAAGGTTAAGTGTCGTCAACAACAATAGGTGAGTTCCTTACCTTTTATTCACGTCTCCACACCGGTCTTTACGCGTTTCATAAACATTCTAACTATTAGGTATACCAAAAAATTATAATAGAAAATATATATATATTCATATATGTGTGCCTTCCACACGTTGAGTGCCCCCGACACCACTTCTCGAAGTGTCAATCAGCCCGTCGGCTCTTAGCAACACGTTTATCTAGATTAAAAACAAAAACAGAAACATACACAAACAACAAAACAAAAACAGAAACACAAACAACAAACTGCAGACCTATTACTAAAATAGGTTTTTCAACATTATTTTACAACTGCAGACCTATTACCAAAATAGGATTTTCAACAATACACCCACACCAAAATAGGATTTACACTGAATATCAGCGACCCAGCACCTAGCTGGGGTTTTTGCTAGCACCTCTCACCTTTTTTTTTTTTTTTTTTTTTACAAATATTGTGGTCTTACCTCTTCCGAGCTCAACGTCTTTTCGGACTCGCCATGCCTGAAAACGCCGCCTCTCTCCTTTCAGGCGCCTTTTCTCTCAACCTTTGCGTTCTGAACTTTCAAAGGGAGGATTTCGGCTCCAGGAATATATCCTGACCGTATACGAGTTGACCTTCTTGGCAGAGAGACGACGAAATCAGGGCAGGCGATCCCGGATCGAGCCCCCAAATTGTGGTGGAAGTCTAGGATTTACCACTCTGTACTTTAGCTCTTCGGAGGTAAGAATCAAGAAACAAGTCCTGAGTCGCCACAATATCTGAGTCCGGTATTTATTGCTTGCAAACAAGAGACAAGAGCGTAACAGCAGCCCAGCGTAGAACCGGGGTTCGTTCAGCACAAGTCTAAAGAGACAATGATCAGGTTCGTCTTTTATACAGTTTAAACATGATACAGGCGCCGCCAAGGCTATCGGCTGATGGGCCTGTGCTTACGTGAGAAAGGGCGGGAAAGAATGAACAATGGGGAGACTTTCTTATTGATTAATCGCCGTTCAACATTTCACACCTATCGACAGGATGCGCCTGTCCCCCCACTATTGCTCTCTCCTACCACCCCCTCAGAGATCACCGCTGTTCAAATGGTAAATCATACAGTGCTTCTCAGAACAATGGCTATAGAACTTTAGAGGAGTGGCAAGAGAAAATGTCATCACAGTAGTTACACAAGTTGTATCAGTCATATGAAAGTGTATAACCTGAAAATAGTTCTATGAATGTATTTTCCATAACAACACCTCATCACCTTTATCTGCAGCAGACGTTTTCGCCGGGCGCGGTGGCGCATGCCTGTAATCCAAGTCACCGGGAGGCTGAGGTTGGCGGATCGAGTGAGCTGAGGAGCTCTGCGCTGTAGTGGCCCATGTCGAATGGGTGTCCGCACTAAGTTCGGTATCGATATGGTGCTCCCGGGGGAGCCCGGGACCACCAGGTCGTCTAAGGAGGGGTGCACCGGCCCAGGCCGGGAACGGAGCAGGCCAAATCCCCCGTGCCGTCCAGTAGTGGGATCGCGCCTGTGAGTGGACGCTGCAGTGCAGCCTTGACAATAGATCGGAACACAATCTTTTCATTCATCCACTGAGGCTAAAGTCTTTATTTCAACTTTGGTGTCCTTCCCTCTGAGAGATGCTACAGCACACGCACACAATTCAGGCATACGATCACATTTATTATAGCCTATTCTATAATAATACCGCATAATGCGGTGATACATAAGTATAGGTAACAACAACAACTGTAGTTGCACTTAGTCCCAATTATTGAAACTATAGAATATTGAATTGATTTAGTTCACTAACTCAAATGGTTCACCATGTTTTTTTTTAATTTTTTTTTTTTTTATCTCCGTAATGTTGTCAATTGCGCGTCTGTATGGCAAGACGCCCATTATTCAGCCAAGTTTCGTCTAAATGTGGTATCGGAGATAAAGCGTGTGACTTTACCTGGATAGCTTCTATGAATTATTGTAAAGGACACCTCTCCTTGTACAATAAGACTGTTTGGGGTAAAACCCATGTCTTACTCCAATCTATATTCCCATAAAGATGACACCAAAAAAAAGGCTGTATAGCAGAGGGTAGCCTACTATGTCCCTTTGAATTGTATTCCATTTCTAAAGCACTTTTCATTTGACAAGAGTAATAGGAATTAAAAAGATGTATACATATCATAAAAGCACATCTAGGCTACTGTCAGGTCGCAAAATCCAAAATCCGAATGGTGTAATGGTTAACGCGGAAGACAATTCCGGGTGTTGGCAATCCGAAGGTCGCAGGTTCGAGACTGACTATGAACTCGGGTGCGACCTAGGTGCCCTCACCGTGGTGCCAAACAACTCACTTTCCCGAGAGCGGTCTTACCTTTTTCACAACATTTGATGACATGTATTCACCGTCAACTGTCTTCTTCGCTACTTTATTGGATGTTTTTGACCGCCAGATTTCAGCTATAATCAGAGACAACGGCCGGGAGCTACCGGTAAACTGGGCGGGGGGACTGGACCCTGTCGTCGTTAGCGGCTAGTTAGCATTCAACTGGAAGGGGAGTCTCCTATGCTAGGTGAAACTTGCAATCATGTCCAACTCTTTCTGATGAGCTAGCTAGCTAACTTAACATTGTTTACCTAGCTACTAACTAACGCTATGGTCAGCCTCATAGTCTTAAACATGGTCATGCTGATTCTTAATGTTAGCTTAGGCTAACTCATAATACGGCTAGCATTAACGTCAGGACAAGTCACATAATATATACGGCCCTGAGTAATTCGATATTGTTTAGAGAAATAATGACTTTGAAGTTGTAAAGACCAATTTATTTCCATGTCTAACCATATGATGTTAGCAAGCGGTGTGACTGTATTTGATAGCGAGTGATTCAGTCAACGTTCTGGCCATGACGAATTGACTAGGCCAGCAAGCGACCCTTTCATGTGAGGTTTAATGATAATGCTACTAATGCTAATGAGTCATGTGTGGGTGTCACTTGGTTTTTATTTCATTTGATCCAGATCTGTGCAGATGAGATTGCCATTGTTGCTCAATTCTATGCAGACAGTCAAGACACGGTGCTTGTGTTTTCTTCCAAGGTATGTAGCATTTTGAATGGAATATAACAATACAAGAGAAAAGAAAGACATCACTAAGTAATCTCTGCTCTGTTCTGCCAAATATGTTAAGGGTGCCTACCCCCTTTCAACACCAAATTCTTACTGAATAGATACTAAAGTTATCTCTTATAGTTGCCCAAATACTGCTGGGTTTTCAACGTAGCCCCTAGGGGCTCTAGACCATGTATCTATCTATAAATCAATCAATCAATCAATCAACCTACTTATCTATCTATCTATCTCTACCTATCTATATATATATATATATCATATCATATCACTTATCCTTAAAGCGAAATGCGAACCAGAACTGGAATCCTCATGTACAGGAATACTGGAGAACGCATTAGCTAGGTCGACCACTGAGAAATATGTAGCATTACTTCGTATATGTGTAATTAGTATATGGATCCGTAACAATAGGGGCGCGCGCTTGGACTGCTTCATTAACCTTTTTAAGATCCCGAACAAAGCGCCAGGTTTGTGGTTGGCCTTCCTGTTTGGCCTCTTTTATGGGGAACATGAGTACTACAAACGGCTGCCAGGACATGGAACAATAATGCCTCTTTCCAATAATGCCTAAAAAGCTAGTGTAAATATCCTCTATGGCTTCTCTCTGAACCAAACGTTTCCAACACTCATCCTGAATTTCCGAGACCTTAGCTATACAATGAAAATTATCTTTATCATACACTGTGAATCTCTCTTTTACCCCTCTTCCCTCTGCTCCGACTATGGTGATTACCCTTCCACTGAGTTTCGGTGGGGGTTGCCAATCTTCTGTTCTTAAGACAGAGTACCCTGCTCCTGAATCTATTAACAAATGTAACCGATCTGCCAGCCACCTTCAATGTTATTCTAGGTAGTACCTCATATGTACTTTCTTTCCTAATAGCCTGTATGTCTAGTTGTGGTGTACGTGTGTGCTTGCGTATTGGTTTTATCTCACCGGGTTATGCTGTCGATGGGACCTCTCCCGCCTCCTCTGACCGTCAACCGCCCTCTTGCTCCGTTCCCCTCGGATTGTTGACAGTAATCCCTTGTTTATAGCTCAGTTTCTTCTCCTTCCGCTGGCTCGGGACAGTCTTTTATCCAGTGGTCTTCCGCTCGGCAGCGGAAACACCCAGACCGTTTCTTGTACCTGTAATGATCGTTCTTGTTGCGCCTGCCTCCGAACTTTCCTCGCTCCCGATCACGTACTCCTCTGGCTTGGTCGTAGTGGTTAAGTTGGGCCAACTGCAACCTCGTTTCCCTTTTCTCTTTAGTTTTTCCTTTCTCGGCCTTCTGGTTTTCTACCACCCTCTCGGCGTGTTTAATGTACGGCCAGACCTCTCTCATCCTCCCGGTGTCATAGATGATGCAATTGTTCTTCACGTAATCCTGAATATCTGGCAAAAGTCCCGCTATAAAGTTATGTTTGCACTGTTGTTCCCAGGGAGTGTCATCCGCCCCATTGGGTCTGGCCTGGCCACTATGGTCCCCAAACACTTTCTCAAAGCGCAGTCGGAATTCGCTTACTTCCTCGCCCGCTTTCTGATGGCAGTCTTTGATTTTCTCCCAGTTCATTCGCAAAGGGAAAGTCTCTCTGATCCGATCATACAATGCGTGCACGGCCGTTCGGTAGTAGGTCCCCGCTTCGTTACTCCATACGACAGAATGCTGGGGCCAGGTCCCCTTTACTAATGTCCACCTGAGCATAAGGGCTTTCATCATTACCATCTCGATTTCGGCGGAGTTGGGTTTGTATTGGCTAATTAGCAGTTCGAGGGCTGTGACAAGCCTCTCTCCCCCTTCCATGTCGGGGTTCGGGAGTATTGCCGCCACCTCTCTCAGATCGGCGGGCGTCCAGGGGCGATACACCAGGACGGTATTTGGCTGACCGTCCACCCCGGCTTGTGGATTAGTCACCTCCACCATGGGGAAAGAGCCCTGGCTGTCCGGGTCGCGGTGGTGCTGTCTCGTTCTTGAAGATATAGGCGAGGTCAACGCTGGGTTCGGGCGAGCCGTATCTGCCCGTGGTGCTGTCAGGGGTCTGTAGGGTGGAGGACGGACAGAGGAGCAGTCGAGATCCGCATCAACCTGTTCGGACAAGAATACTACAGGACACTGGTTAGAAAGCCCTGGCCTATCTGACTCAACTGGCTTTGCCTTCTCTAATTCGACTTGTTTTACCTTCTTAAGCTGTTCAGCCTGTTCTTGTTGTGACTGTCTAATTGCCCCCTCCGCTTTCCATGCCCAAAACGCCTTCCAATCTACTCGACGTGACCCTTTTTGTAACTTCTTTATTTTACCCGCAGCATAATTTTCAAGCCTGTCTTCTAGCATGTTAATCTGTCGTTGGCTAAAACTCCCGTTCAATGGAAAACCCAAAATCTCCCACATAGGCAATTGTTCACATGTCCATCGACCATATTTTTCAATCATTATCTTAGCGCATCCCCCCGTGCTCAAAGGCAGCGGGTTGGCTTTACTGGCCGCTTCCCCCATTACCAATTAGTGTAGCAACTTTTTCAGGTATTTTAAAAAAGGTTAAGTGTCGTCAACAACAATAGGTGAGTTCCTTACCTTTTATTCACGTCTCCACACCGGTCTTTACGCGTTTCATAAACATTCTAACTATTAGGTATACCAAAAAATTATAATAGAAAATATATATATATTCATATATGTGTGCCTTCCACACGTTGAGTGCCCCCGACACCACTTCTCGAAGTGTCAATCAGCCCGTCGGCTCTTAGCAACACGTTTATCTAGATTAAAAACAAAAACAGAAACATACACAAACAACAAAACAAAAACAGAAACACAAACAACAAACTGCAGACCTATTACTAAAATAGGTTTTTCAACATTATTTTACAACTGCAGACCTATTACCAAAATAGGATTTTCAACAATACACCCACACCAAAATAGGATTTACACTGAATATCAGCGACCCAGCACCTAGCTGGGGTTTTTGCTAGCACCTCTCACCTTTTTTTTTTTTTTTTTTTTTACAAATATTGTGGTCTTACCTCTTCCGAGCTCAACGTCTTTTCGGACTCGCCATGCCTGAAAACGCCGCCTCTCTCCTTTCAGGCGCCTTTTCTCTCAACCTTTGCGTTCTGAACTTTCAAAGGGAGGATTTCGGCTCCAGGAATATATCCTGACCGTATACGAGTTGACCTTCTTGGCAGAGAGACGACGAAATCAGGGCAGGCGATCCCGGATCGAGCCCCCAAATTGTGGTGGAAGTCTAGGATTTACCACTCTGTACTTTAGCTCTTCGGAGGTAAGAATCAAGAAACAAGTCCTGAGTCGCCACAATATCTGAGTCCGGTATTTATTGCTTGCAAACAAGAGACAAGAGCGTAACAGCAGCCCAGCGTAGAACCGGGGTTCGTTCAGCACAAGTCTAAAGAGACAATGATCAGGTTCGTCTTTTATACAGTTTAAACATGATACAGGCGCCGCCAAGGCTATCGGCTGATGGGCCTGTGCTTACGTGAGAAAGGGCGGGAAAGAATGAACAATGGGGAGACTTTCTTATTGATTAATCGCCGTTCAACATTTCACACCTATCGACAGGATGCGCCTGTCCCCCCACTATTGCTCTCTCCTACCACCCCCTCAGAGATCACCGCTGTTCAAATGGTAAATCATACAGTGCTTCTCAGAACAATGGCTATAGAACTTTAGAGGAGTGGCAAGAGAAAATGTCATCACAGTAGTTACACAAGTTGTATCAGTCATATGAAAGTGTATAACCTGAAAATAGTTCTATGAATGTATTTTCCATAACAACACCTCATCACCTTTATCTGCAGCAGACGTTTTCGCCGGGCGCGGTGGCGCATGCCTGTAATCCAAGTCACCGGGAGGCTGAGGTTGGCGGATCGAGTGAGCTGAGGAGCTCTGCGCTGTAGTGGCCCATGTCGAATGGGTGTCCGCACTAAGTTCGGTATCGATATGGTGCTCCCGGGGGAGCCCGGGACCACCAGGTCGTCTAAGGAGGGGTGCACCGGCCCAGGCCGGGAACGGAGCAGGCCAAATCCCCCGTGCCGTCCAGTAGTGGGATCGCGCCTGTGAGTGGACGCTGCAGTGCAGCCTTGACAATAGATCGGAACACAATCTTTTCATTCATCCACTGAGGCTAAAGTCTTTATTTCAACTTTGGTGTCCTTCCCTCTGAGAGATGCTACAGCACACGCACACAATTCAGGCATACGATCACATTTATTATAGCCTATTCTATAATAATACCGCATAATGCGGTGATACATAAGTATAGGTAACAACAACAACTGTAGTTGCACTTAGTCCCAATTATTGAAACTATAGAATATTGAATTGATTTAGTTCACTAACTCAAATGGTTCACCATGTTTTTTTTTAATTTTTTTTTTTTTTATCTCCGTAATGTTGTCAATTGCGCGTCTGTATGGCAAGACGCCCATTATTCAGCCAAGTTTCGTCTAAATGTGGTATCGGAGATAAAGCGTGTGACTTTACCTGGATAGCTTCTATGAATTATTGTAAAGGACACCTCTCCTTGTACAATAAGACTGTTTGGGGTAAAACCCATGTCTTACTCCAATCTATATTCCCATAAAGATGACACCAAAAAAAAGGCTGTATAGCAGAGGGTAGCCTACTATGTCCCTTTGAATTGTATTCCATTTCTAAAGCACTTTTCATTTGACAAGAGTAATAGGAATTAAAAAGATGTATACATATCATAAAAGCACATCTAGGCTACTGTCAGGTCGCAAAATCCAAAATCCGAATGGTGTAATGGTTAACGCGGAAGACAATTCCGGGTGTTGGCAATCCGAAGGTCGCAGGTTCGAGACTGACTATGAACTCGGGTGCGACCTAGGTGCCCTCACCGTGGTGCCAAACAACTCACTTTCCCGAGAGCGGTCTTACCTTTTTCACAACATTTGATGACATGTATTCACCGTCAACTGTCTTCTTCGCTACTTTATTGGATGTTTTTGACCGCCAGATTTCAGCTATAATCAGAGACAACGGCCGGGAGCTACCGGTAAACTGGGCGGGGGGACTGGACCCTGTCGTCGTTAGCGGCTAGTTAGCATTCAACTGGAAGGGGAGTCTCCTATGCTAGGTGAAACTTGCAATCATGTCCAACTCTTTCTGATGAGCTAGCTAGCTAACTTAACATTGTTTACCTAGCTACTAACTAACGCTATGGTCAGCCTCATAGTCTTAAACATGGTCATGCTGATTCTTAATGTTAGCTTAGGCTAACTCATAATACGGCTAGCATTAACGTCAGGACAAGTCACATAATATATACGGCCCTGAGTAATTCGATATTGTTTAGAGAAATAATGACTTTGAAGTTGTAAAGACCAATTTATTTCCATGTCTAACCATATGATGTTAGCAAGCGGTGTGACTGTATTTGATAGCGAGTGATTCAGTCAACGTTCTGGCCATGACGAATTGACTAGGCCAGCAAGCGACCCTTTCATGTGAGGTTTAATGATAATGCTACTAATGCTAATGAGTCATGTGTGGGTGTCACTTGGTTTTTATTTCATTTGATCCAGATCTGTGCAGATGAGATTGCCATTGTTGCTCAATTCTATGCAGACAGTCAAGACACGGTGCTTGTGTTTTCTTCCAAGGTATGTAGCATTTTGAATGGAATATAACAATACAAGAGAAAAGAAAGACATCACTAAGTAATCTCTGCTCTGTTCTGCCAAATATGTTAAGGGTGCCTACCCCCTTTCAACACCAAATTCTTACTGAATAGATACTAAAGTTATCTCTTATAGTTGCCCAAATACTGCTGGGTTTTCAACGTAGCCCCTAGGGGCTCTAGACCATGTATCTATCTATAAATCAATCAATCAATCAATCAACCTACTTATCTATCTATCTATCTCTACCTATCTATATATATATATATATCATATCATATCACTTATCCTTAAAGCGAAATGCGAACCAGAACTGGAATCCTCATGTACAGGAATACTGGAGAACGCATTAGCTAGGTCGACCACTGAGAAATATGTAGCATTACTTCGTATATGTGTAATTAGTATATGGATCCGTAACAATAGGGGCGCGCGCTTGGACTGCTTCATTAACCTTTTTAAGATCCCGAACAAAGCGCCAGGTTTGTGGTTGGCCTTCCTGTTTGGCCTCTTTTATGGGGAACATGAGTACTACAAACGGCTGCCAGGACATGGAACAATAATGCCTCTTTCCAATAATGCCTAAAAAGCTAGTGTAAATATCCTCTATGGCTTCTCTCTGAACCAAACGTTTCCAACACTCATCCTGAATTTCCGAGACCTTAGCTATACAATGAAAATTATCTTTATCATACACTGTGAATCTCTCTTTTACCCCTCTTCCCTCTGCTCCGACTATGGTGATTACCCTTCCACTGAGTTTCGGTGGGGGTTGCCAATCTTCTGTTCTTAAGACAGAGTACCCTGCTCCTGAATCTATTAACAAATGTAACCGATCTGCCAGCCACCTTCAATGTTATTCTAGGTAGTACCTCATATGTACTTTCTTTCCTAATAGCCTGTATGTCTAGTTGTGGTGTACGTGTGTGCTTGCGTATTGGTTTTATCTCACCGGGTTATGCTGTCGATGGGACCTCTCCCGCCTCCTCTGACCGTCAACCGCCCTCTTGCTCCGTTCCCCTCGGATTGTTGACAGTAATCCCTTGTTTATAGCTCAGTTTCTTCTCCTTCCGCTGGCTCGGGACAGTCTTTTATCCAGTGGTCTTCCGCTCGGCAGCGGAAACACCCAGACCGTTTCTTGTACCTGTAATGATCGTTCTTGTTGCGCCTGCCTCCGAACTTTCCTCGCTCCCGATCACGTACTCCTCTGGCTTGGTCGTAGTGGTTAAGTTGGGCCAACTGCAACCTCGTTTCCCTTTTCTCTTTAGTTTTTCCTTTCTCGGCCTTCTGGTTTTCTACCACCCTCTCGGCGTGTTTAATGTACGGCCAGACCTCTCTCATCCTCCCGGTGTCATAGATGATGCAATTGTTCTTCACGTAATCCTGAATATCTGGCAAAAGTCCCGCTATAAAGTTATGTTTGCACTGTTGTTCCCAGGGAGTGTCATCCGCCCCATTGGGTCTGGCCTGGCCACTATGGTCCCCAAACACTTTCTCAAAGCGCAGTCGGAATTCGCTTACTTCCTCGCCCGCTTTCTGATGGCAGTCTTTGATTTTCTCCCAGTTCATTCGCAAAGGGAAAGTCTCTCTGATCCGATCATACAATGCGTGCACGGCCGTTCGGTAGTAGGTCCCCGCTTCGTTACTCCATACGACAGAATGCTGGGGCCAGGTCCCCTTTACTAATGTCCACCTGAGCATAAGGGCTTTCATCATTACCATCTCGATTTCGGCGGAGTTGGGTTTGTATTGGCTAATTAGCAGTTCGAGGGCTGTGACAAGCCTCTCTCCCCCTTCCATGTCGGGGTTCGGGAGTATTGCCGCCACCTCTCTCAGATCGGCGGGCGTCCAGGGGCGATACACCAGGACGGTATTTGGCTGACCGTCCACCCCGGCTTGTGGATTAGTCACCTCCACCATGGGGAAAGAGCCCTGGCTGTCCGGGTCGCGGTGGTGCTGTCTCGTTCTTGAAGATATAGGCGAGGTCAACGCTGGGTTCGGGCGAGCCGTATCTGCCCGTGGTGCTGTCAGGGGTCTGTAGGGTGGAGGACGGACAGAGGAGCAGTCGAGATCCGCATCAACCTGTTCGGACAAGAATACTACAGGACACTGGTTAGAAAGCCCTGGCCTATCTGACTCAACTGGCTTTGCCTTCTCTAATTCGACTTGTTTTACCTTCTTAAGCTGTTCAGCCTGTTCTTGTTGTGACTGTCTAATTGCCCCCTCCGCTTTCCATGCCCAAAACGCCTTCCAATCTACTCGACGTGACCCTTTTTGTAACTTCTTTATTTTACCCGCAGCATAATTTTCAAGCCTGTCTTCTAGCATGTTAATCTGTCGTTGGCTAAAACTCCCGTTCAATGGAAAACCCAAAATCTCCCACATAGGCAATTGTTCACATGTCCATCGACCATATTTTTCAATCATTATCTTAGCGCATCCCCCCGTGCTCAAAGGCAGCGGGTTGGCTTTACTGGCCGCTTCCCCCATTACCAATTAGTGTAGCAACTTTTTCAGGTATTTTAAAAAAGGTTAAGTGTCGTCAACAACAATAGGTGAGTTCCTTACCTTTTATTCACGTCTCCACACCGGTCTTTACGCGTTTCATAAACATTCTAACTATTAGGTATACCAAAAAATTATAATAGAAAATATATATATATTCATATATGTGTGCCTTCCACACGTTGAGTGCCCCCGACACCACTTCTCGAAGTGTCAATCAGCCCGTCGGCTCTTAGCAACACGTTTATCTAGATTAAAAACAAAAACAGAAACATACACAAACAACAAAACAAAAACAGAA
Organism: Argentina silus; assembly: GCF_951799395.1. Taxonomy (NCBI): domain Eukaryota; kingdom Metazoa; phylum Chordata; class Actinopteri; order Argentiniformes; family Argentinidae; genus Argentina; species Argentina silus. The sequence continues at coordinate 4,199,327 of NC_139668.1, forward strand.
ACACAAACAACAAACTGCAGACCTATTACTAAAATAGGTTTTTCAACATTATTTTACAACTGCAGACCTATTACCAAAATAGGATTTTCAACAATACACCCACACCAAAATAGGATTTACACTGAATATCAGCGACCCAGCACCTAGCTGGGGTTTTTGCTAGCACCTCTCACCTTTTTTTTTTTTTTTTTTTTTACAAATATTGTGGTCTTACCTCTTCCGAGCTCAACGTCTTTTCGGACTCGCCATGCCTGAAAACGCCGCCTCTCTCCTTTCAGGCGCCTTTTCTCTCAACCTTTGCGTTCTGAACTTTCAAAGGGAGGATTTCGGCTCCAGGAATATATCCTGACCGTATACGAGTTGACCTTCTTGGCAGAGAGACGACGAAATCAGGGCAGGCGATCCCGGATCGAGCCCCCAAATTGTGGTGGAAGTCTAGGATTTACCACTCTGTACTTTAGCTCTTCGGAGGTAAGAATCAAGAAACAAGTCCTGAGTCGCCACAATATCTGAGTCCGGTATTTATTGCTTGCAAACAAGAGACAAGAGCGTAACAGCAGCCCAGCGTAGAACCGGGGTTCGTTCAGCACAAGTCTAAAGAGACAATGATCAGGTTCGTCTTTTATACAGTTTAAACATGATACAGGCGCCGCCAAGGCTATCGGCTGATGGGCCTGTGCTTACGTGAGAAAGGGCGGGAAAGAATGAACAATGGGGAGACTTTCTTATTGATTAATCGCCGTTCAACATTTCACACCTATCGACAGGATGCGCCTGTCCCCCCACTATTGCTCTCTCCTACCACCCCCTCAGAGATCACCGCTGTTCAAATGGTAAATCATACAGTGCTTCTCAGAACAATGGCTATAGAACTTTAGAGGAGTGGCAAGAGAAAATGTCATCACAGTAGTTACACAAGTTGTATCAGTCATATGAAAGTGTATAACCTGAAAATAGTTCTATGAATGTATTTTCCATAACAACACCTCATCACCTTTATCTGCAGCAGACGTTTTCGCCGGGCGCGGTGGCGCATGCCTGTAATCCAAGTCACCGGGAGGCTGAGGTTGGCGGATCGAGTGAGCTGAGGAGCTCTGCGCTGTAGTGGCCCATGTCGAATGGGTGTCCGCACTAAGTTCGGTATCGATATGGTGCTCCCGGGGGAGCCCGGGACCACCAGGTCGTCTAAGGAGGGGTGCACCGGCCCAGGCCGGGAACGGAGCAGGCCAAATCCCCCGTGCCGTCCAGTAGTGGGATCGCGCCTGTGAGTGGACGCTGCAGTGCAGCCTTGACAATAGATCGGAACACAATCTTTTCATTCATCCACTGAGGCTAAAGTCTTTATTTCAACTTTGGTGTCCTTCCCTCTGAGAGATGCTACAGCACACGCACACAATTCAGGCATACGATCACATTTATTATAGCCTATTCTATAATAATACCGCATAATGCGGTGATACATAAGTATAGGTAACAACAACAACTGTAGTTGCACTTAGTCCCAATTATTGAAACTATAGAATATTGAATTGATTTAGTTCACTAACTCAAATGGTTCACCATGTTTTTTTTTAATTTTTTTTTTTTTTATCTCCGTAATGTTGTCAATTGCGCGTCTGTATGGCAAGACGCCCATTATTCAGCCAAGTTTCGTCTAAATGTGGTATCGGAGATAAAGCGTGTGACTTTACCTGGATAGCTTCTATGAATTATTGTAAAGGACACCTCTCCTTGTACAATAAGACTGTTTGGGGTAAAACCCATGTCTTACTCCAATCTATATTCCCATAAAGATGACACCAAAAAAAAGGCTGTATAGCAGAGGGTAGCCTACTATGTCCCTTTGAATTGTATTCCATTTCTAAAGCACTTTTCATTTGACAAGAGTAATAGGAATTAAAAAGATGTATACATATCATAAAAGCACATCTAGGCTACTGTCAGGTCGCAAAATCCAAAATCCGAATGGTGTAATGGTTAACGCGGAAGACAATTCCGGGTGTTGGCAATCCGAAGGTCGCAGGTTCGAGACTGACTATGAACTCGGGTGCGACCTAGGTGCCCTCACCGTGGTGCCAAACAACTCACTTTCCCGAGAGCGGTCTTACCTTTTTCACAACATTTGATGACATGTATTCACCGTCAACTGTCTTCTTCGCTACTTTATTGGATGTTTTTGACCGCCAGATTTCAGCTATAATCAGAGACAACGGCCGGGAGCTACCGGTAAACTGGGCGGGGGGACTGGACCCTGTCGTCGTTAGCGGCTAGTTAGCATTCAACTGGAAGGGGAGTCTCCTATGCTAGGTGAAACTTGCAATCATGTCCAACTCTTTCTGATGAGCTAGCTAGCTAACTTAACATTGTTTACCTAGCTACTAACTAACGCTATGGTCAGCCTCATAGTCTTAAACATGGTCATGCTGATTCTTAATGTTAGCTTAGGCTAACTCATAATACGGCTAGCATTAACGTCAGGACAAGTCACATAATATATACGGCCCTGAGTAATTCGATATTGTTTAGAGAAATAATGACTTTGAAGTTGTAAAGACCAATTTATTTCCATGTCTAACCATATGATGTTAGCAAGCGGTGTGACTGTATTTGATAGCGAGTGATTCAGTCAACGTTCTGGCCATGACGAATTGACTAGGCCAGCAAGCGACCCTTTCATGTGAGGTTTAATGATAATGCTACTAATGCTAATGAGTCATGTGTGGGTGTCACTTGGTTTTTATTTCATTTGATCCAGATCTGTGCAGATGAGATTGCCATTGTTGCTCAATTCTATGCAGACAGTCAAGACACGGTGCTTGTGTTTTCTTCCAAGGTATGTAGCATTTTGAATGGAATATAACAATACAAGAGAAAAGAAAGACAAGTTTAATTTCCAATGCTGGAGATCTGTGCAGATTGCCATTGTTCATTTCTATGAGGACAGACTTGACTTGAAGTGTCTTCTTCCCAGCTTCCAGAATGAATTCTGGAAAGAGAGAAAGCCAAGTCCTGTCTGTCCATTATCACTGACCATATGACCACCATTACTTCTATCCACATGCATTTTGCGTCTGTGTTTGTTTAGGTGCCGTTCCTAAGAACAAGCCAGGGCAGCCCTGGTTGGACGGACTCTGGGAGTCAGGGCTGGGTGCCGAATGAGAGAGCTATGGTACCACCAAGGGAAACGCGCGTTCTTGTTTGTATATGTGTCAATATCGGACGTGCATTCTATCAATGTGATTTGAGTGAGTATGGTGCAAGAGTTGAACACAGTCTGTTTTTGTACAAATTGCCAAATTTCTACTTTAAAAGAAACACACACACACACACACACACACACACACATTAGTATTGTATATTTGCTTGTCTTGCTTTCATTAGACGGCCACACATATGTTTTGTATTTATTGCATGTCTCACTTTCATTACACTAGACTAACTTACTAAATGATGTTTATTCTTATTTTTATTCTTATTAATAATAATAACAATAAAAGTAATTGGACAGCTGGCTCATAAATAAACCCCTAAAGGGTTCATTGAGGAACCATTTCAAGGAGTTCTTTGAAGAACAACAGTTTCAACTTGAAGAACCTCTAAAAGAGCCTCCAGGAACCTTTTGTTTTTCGAGACCAAACTTCTTATCGCCTGTTTGCATTGTACAGTGCAGGCTATTGTATGATTTTCTATAGACCTAAAACACGTTTTGGATTCCTATGTAGGCTCAAAATAAGACCCCCACCTCACTTTTCTTGGACATGTTTTTGTATTGGACATTGTTTTTCAAACCACTGGATTATAGAAACGCTATTCATTTCAATAAATCTTCCTGCAAAAAATGTAGCCCGCAGTCTGCTTCAAATCCCCACCAATATTGTCACCCCTTCATGAAGGCTCGACTACGGCACTTTGGAAATGGTGACGTCAGTAGCGGACACCTCATCACCTTTATCTGCAGCAGATGTTTTCGCCGGGCGCGGTGGCGCGTGCCTGTAATCCAAGTCACCGGGAGGCTGAGGTTGGCGGATCGAGTGAGCTGAGGAGCTCTGCGCTGTAGTGGCCCATGTCGAATGGGTGTCCGCACTAAGTTCGGTATCGATATGGTGCTCCCGGGGGAGCCCGGAACCACCAGGTCGTCTAAGGAGGGGTGCACCGGCCCAGGCCGGGAACGGAGCAGGCCAAATCCCCCGTGCCGTCCAGTAGTGGGATCGCGCCTGTGAGTGGACGCTGCAGTGCAGCCTTGACAATAGATCGGAACACAATCTTTTCATTCATCCACTAAGGCTAAAGTCTTTATTTCAACTTTGGTGTCCTTCCCTCTGAGAGATGCTACAGCACACGCACACAATTCAGGCATACGATCACATTTATTATAGCCTATTCTATAATAATACCGCATAATGCGGTGATACATAAGTATAGGTAACAACAACAACTGTAGTTGCACTTAGTCACAAATTTTAGAATATTGAATTGATTTAGTTCACTAACTCAAATGGTTCACCATGTTTTTTTTAAATTATATTTTTTTTTATCTCCGTAATGTTGTCAATTGCGCGTCTGTATGGCAAGACGCCCATTATTCAGCCAAGTTTCGTCTAAATGTGGTATCGGAGATAAAGCGTGTGACTTTACCTGAGTAGCTTCTATGAATTATTGTAAAGGACCCTTTACAATAACCCTAACCCTCATTATGGCAATTTTCAGGAAGTTAACCATTACAAAAAAGCATTACGGTTAGGCTATAGGGTTTAGGGTAGGGACGTTCCAATGATCCCATTTAGCTTAGACCATTTACGAATCTGACTATACGTTTGTAAAGTGGAACGTCACTGGAGACACCCAAACAAGCGCGCACCGCTGTAACACTGACATGATAATGCAGATATTTGGCTGTCAAACTAGATACCACTGTAATTAAATTGACACGTGTTAATTATTTCGCTTTCCCCATCATCCCAGAAACGGAGACGGCGTTAAACATTGTGCAGGTTTTTCAACTATATTAGCGACTGGGCACGGTACTTCTACCAGTACAATGAATGGGTGTATGGAGTGTCAAATAAAAAATATGATATCACGCTCAAAAAATAGGTAGAATAGCTTTATTGATGAGTGTCGTAGAGAGCTTCCAACAGTACACACTTTCTATGTTTGTCCCAAGACAGCTTCGTTGTCATGGTGTTCTTTGATTATGGTCATTATGACGTCAAGTGGTCACTATCAAGATTTTGTCGTCAGTTGCGGTCAATATAATTACAGTGTTTGTCATACATTGAACACTATTGATACTAGTTGCATACTATTAGCTTATTGGTGTCTTTTTCAGTGATTTTTCTTCGCAATGGATGAACGTGCTTCACTTCAGTCTCTTACTGTAGACACTCTCTCTGAAGAAATGTCTCAACTTGTCCAGGAGGTTAGTGACCTCACTGGGCTCTTGGTGAGCGAAGTCCTGGACTCCTCTACTACCTTGAACAGACCAAGGCCTTCTGTTGATCAATTGCTGGCCTCTGTAATGTCCCTGAGCGCACCACCTCTGCCCAGAGAGGCCTGGGATACCAATGATAAGGAGGCTGAGGACCCTGAGATCCTAAGCCAGTCCTCCTCCGTGGACATATCCTGGCCCTTCGCCGTCTACCCTCGATGTGAGGAAAGAATGCCTGTGTTGGAGAAGTACCCCACCAGCCTTATTGTGAGGAAGGTATCCAAGAACAGGGCCAGATCTTCCCTGTCAGTGGGGTCAGGCTGCTCTGAGCAGACCCTGCCCAGTATCCAGGAAGAGGAGGAGATTCATGTGTTCTCCCTCATTGGGCAAGCTGTCCCTGAGAAAACGACTATGGAAACGGCTGTGGTGGAAGACATGGCTAGTAACACCAAAGAGAAGACCTCTCTCTGGAGGAGGCTGAGAAGTTTCTGCAGTCTGTGGAAGAGGGGGAGGGCTGCAACTTCAGATAAGAAGACCAAGGTGGTGCAGGAGTGCAAGAAGGTGAAATAGTCACTCTACTCATCAAGTCACTGATGTTGAGATACTGTGTATCATGTCTCTCTTTTATAATCTTTCTTCCCTTCTTCTATAGTCTCTGTTCGTTTTACAGGAGGAGGAGGAGGAGGAGGAGGAGGAGGACACAGAGGAGACACATGGATGCTGTTTTCCTTACATGGATTTCATTAAATTGCTTAAGAGATGATGTTCTTATTCTTCTTCAAAATGTTCCTAATAAAAAGTATGAACATTTAGACCCACAGTGTGGACAATAGTTTCCTTGGGTCAGAGGCAGAGGATTGAATTTTGGAATGGTAGTAATCTATTTTGTTATTCAACAGACAATTTCTTCCAATAACTTACAGTCTGTAAACGCAATAAAGGGGATGGACAACAACATAGATAAACAATCATTGATCCAATACAGTTCTAGCAAGTCACAAGGCAAGGTGGTGACAGTCTATTCTCTTGCCCTTGGTTCTTTGATGCCCTGCAGAGTGTAACAAATGGCCACAGGAATAGATTGGTTTTACTTTGTTATGAAGGAATTAGATTTCAGTAAACAAAACATTTGTTTAAACCACTTTTAATCATGGCATACTCAGATACTGTAAGTGGCAGAATACTCACCATTTCTAAAACATTAAAACATTACCGCGCAATTCTCTACCCCCGCTTGAAATGAAACCGTTCGTTAACAACTGCCCTACCAATATAATAATACCGCATAATGCGGTGATACATACGTATAGGTTGTCGATAGCGGACACCTCATCACCTTTATCTGCAGCAGACGTTTTCGCCGGGCGCGGTGGCGCATGCCTGTAATCCAAGTCACCGGGAGGCTGAGGTTGGCGGATCGAGTGAGCTGAGGAGCTCTGCGCTGTAGTGGCCCATGTCGAATGGGTGTCCGCACTAAGTTCGGTATCGATATGGTGCTCCCGGGGGAGCCCGGGACCACCAGGTCGTCTAAGGAGGGGTGCACCGGCCCAGGCCGGGAACGGAGCAGGCCAAATCCCCCGTGCCGTCCAGTAGTGGGATCGCGCCTGTGAGTGGACGCTGCAGTGCAGCCTTGACAATAGATCGGAACACAATCTTTTCATTCATCCACTGAGGCTAAAGTCTTTATTTCAACTTTGGTGTCCTTCCCTCTGAGAGATGCTACAGCACACGCACACAATTCAGGCATACGATCACATTTATTATAGCCTATTCTATAATAATACCGCATAATGCGGTGATACATAAGTATAGGTAACAACAACAACTGTAGTTGCACTTAGTCCCAATTATTGAAACTATAGAATATTGAATTGATTTAGTTCACTAACTCAAATGGTTCACCATGTTTTTTTTTAATTTTTTTTTTTTTTATCTCCGTAATGTTGTCAATTGCGCGTCTGTATGGCAAGACGCCCATTATTCAGCCAAGTTTCGTCTAAATGTGGTATCGGAGATAAAGCGTGTGACTTTACCTGGATAGCTTCTATGAATTATTGTAAAGGACACCTCTCCTTGTACAATAAGACTGTTTGGGGTAAAACCCATGTCTTACTCCAATCTATATTCCCATAAAGATGACACCAAAAAAAAGGCTGTATAGCAGAGGGTAGCCTACTATGTCCCTTTGAATTGTATTCCATTTCTAAAGCACTTTTCATTTGACAAGAGTAATAGGAATTAAAAAGATGTATACATATCATAAAAGCACATCTAGGCTACTGTCAGGTCGCAAAATCCAAAATCCGAATGGTGTAATGGTTAACGCGGAAGACAATTCCGGGTGTTGGCAATCCGAAGGTCGCAGGTTCGAGACTGACTATGAACTCGGGTGCGACCTAGGTGCCCTCACCGTGGTGCCAAACAACTCACTTTCCCGAGAGCGGTCTTACCTTTTTCACAACATTTGATGACATGTATTCACCGTCAACTGTCTTCTTCGCTACTTTATTGGATGTTTTTGACCGCCAGATTTCAGCTATAATCAGAGACAACGGCCGGGAGCTACCGGTAAACTGGGCGGGGGGACTGGACCCTGTCGTCGTTAGCGGCTAGTTAGCATTCAACTGGAAGGGGAGTCTCCTATGCTAGGTGAAACTTGCAATCATGTCCAACTCTTTCTGATGAGCTAGCTAGCTAACTTAACATTGTTTACCTAGCTACTAACTAACGCTATGGTCAGCCTCATAGTCTTAAACATGGTCATGCTGATTCTTAATGTTAGCTTAGGCTAACTCATAATACGGCTAGCATTAACGTCAGGACAAGTCACATAATATATACGGCCCTGAGTAATTCGATATTGTTTAGAGAAATAATGACTTTGAAGTTGTAAAGACCAATTTATTTCCATGTCTAACCATATGATGTTAGCAAGCGGTGTGACTGTATTTGATAGCGAGTGATTCAGTCAACGTTCTGGCCATGACGAATTGACTAGGCCAGCAAGCGACCCTTTCATGTGAGGTTTAATGATAATGCTACTAATGCTAATGAGTCATGTGTGGGTGTCACTTGGTTTTTATTTCATTTGATCCAGATCTGTGCAGATGAGATTGCCATTGTTGCTCAATTCTATGCAGACAGTCAAGACACGGTGCTTGTGTTTTCTTCCAAGGTATGTAGCATTTTGAATGGAATATAACAATACAAGAGAAAAGAAAGACAAGTTTAATTTCCAATGCTGGAGATCTGTGCAGATTGCCATTGTTCATTTCTATGAGGACAGACTTGACTTGAAGTGTCTTCTTCCCAGCTTCCAGAATGAATTCTGGAAAGAGAGAAAGCCAAGTCCTGTCTGTCCATTATCACTGACCATATGACCACCATTACTTCTATCCACATGCATTTTGCGTCTGTGTTTGTTTAGGTGCCGTTCCTAAGAACAAGCCAGGGCAGCCCTGGTTGGACGGACTCTGGGAGTCAGGGCTGGGTGCCGAATGAGAGAGCTATGGTACCACCAAGGGAAACGCGCGTTCTTGTTTGTATATGTGTCAATATCGGACGTGCATTCTATCAATGTGATTTGAGTGAGTATGGTGCAAGAGTTGAACACAGTCTGTTTTTGTACAAATTGCCAAATTTCTACTTTAAAAGAAACACACACACACACACACACACACACACACATTAGTATTGTATATTTGCTTGTCTTGCTTTCATTAGACGGCCACACATATGTTTTGTATTTATTGCATGTCTCACTTTCATTACACTAGACTAACTTACTAAATGATGTTTATTCTTATTTTTATTCTTATTAATAATAATAACAATAAAAGTAATTGGACAGCTGGCTCATAAATAAACCCCTAAAGGGTTCATTGAGGAACCATTTCAAGGAGTTCTTTGAAGAACAACAGTTTCAACTTGAAGAACCTCTAAAAGAGCCTCCAGGAACCTTTTGTTTTTCGAGACCAAACTTCTTATCGCCTGTTTGCATTGTACAGTGCAGGCTATTGTATGATTTTCTATAGACCTAAAACACGTTTTGGATTCCTATGTAGGCTCAAAATAAGACCCCCACCTCACTTTTCTTGGACATGTTTTTGTATTGGACATTGTTTTTCAAACCACTGGATTATAGAAACGCTATTCATTTCAATAAATCTTCCTGCAAAAAATGTAGCCCGCAGTCTGCTTCAAATCCCCACCAATATTGTCACCCCTTCATGAAGGCTCGACTACGGCACTTTGGAAATGGTGACGTCAGTAGCGGACACCTCATCACCTTTATCTGCAGCAGATGTTTTCGCCGGGCGCGGTGGCGCGTGCCTGTAATCCAAGTCACCGGGAGGCTGAGGTTGGCGGATCGAGTGAGCTGAGGAGCTCTGCGCTGTAGTGGCCCATGTCGAATGGGTGTCCGCACTAAGTTCGGTATCGATATGGTGCTCCCGGGGGAGCCCGGAACCACCAGGTCGTCTAAGGAGGGGTGCACCGGCCCAGGCCGGGAACGGAGCAGGCCAAATCCCCCGTGCCGTCCAGTAGTGGGATCGCGCCTGTGAGTGGACGCTGCAGTGCAGCCTTGACAATAGATCGGAACACAATCTTTTCATTCATCCACTAAGGCTAAAGTCTTTATTTCAACTTTGGTGTCCTTCCCTCTGAGAGATGCTACAGCACACGCACACAATTCAGGCATACGATCACATTTATTATAGCCTATTCTATAATAATACCGCATAATGCGGTGATACATAAGTATAGGTAACAACAACAACTGTAGTTGCACTTAGTCACAAATTTTAGAATATTGAATTGATTTAGTTCACTAACTCAAATGGTTCACCATGTTTTTTTTAAATTATATTTTTTTTTATCTCCGTAATGTTGTCAATTGCGCGTCTGTATGGCAAGACGCCCATTATTCAGCCAAGTTTCGTCTAAATGTGGTATCGGAGATAAAGCGTGTGACTTTACCTGAGTAGCTTCTATGAATTATTGTAAAGGACCCTTTACAATAACCCTAACCCTCATTATGGCAATTTTCAGGAAGTTAACCATTACAAAAAAGCATTACGGTTAGGCTATAGGGTTTAGGGTAGGGACGTTCCAATGATCCCATTTAGCTTAGACCATTTACGAATCTGACTATACGTTTGTAAAGTGGAACGTCACTGGAGACACCCAAACAAGCGCGCACCGCTGTAACACTGACATGATAATGCAGATATTTGGCTGTCAAACTAGATACCACTGTAATTAAATTGACACGTGTTAATTATTTCGCTTTCCCCATCATCCCAGAAACGGAGACGGCGTTAAACATTGTGCAGGTTTTTCAACTATATTAGCGACTGGGCACGGTACTTCTACCAGTACAATGAATGGGTGTATGGAGTGTCAAATAAAAAATATGATATCACGCTCAAAAAATAGGTAGAATAGCTTTATTGATGAGTGTCGTAGAGAGCTTCCAACAGTACACACTTTCTATGTTTGTCCCAAGACAGCTTCGTTGTCATGGTGTTCTTTGATTATGGTCATTATGACGTCAAGTGGTCACTATCAAGATTTTGTCGTCAGTTGCGGTCAATATAATTACAGTGTTTGTCATACATTGAACACTATTGATACTAGTTGCATACTATTAGCTTATTGGTGTCTTTTTCAGTGATTTTTCTTCGCAATGGATGAACGTGCTTCACTTCAGTCTCTTACTGTAGACACTCTCTCTGAAGAAATGTCTCAACTTGTCCAGGAGGTTAGTGACCTCACTGGGCTCTTGGTGAGCGAAGTCCTGGACTCCTCTACTACCTTGAACAGACCAAGGCCTTCTGTTGATCAATTGCTGGCCTCTGTAATGTCCCTGAGCGCACCACCTCTGCCCAGAGAGGCCTGGGATACCAATGATAAGGAGGCTGAGGACCCTGAGATCCTAAGCCAGTCCTCCTCCGTGGACATATCCTGGCCCTTCGCCGTCTACCCTCGATGTGAGGAAAGAATGCCTGTGTTGGAGAAGTACCCCACCAGCCTTATTGTGAGGAAGGTATCCAAGAACAGGGCCAGATCTTCCCTGTCAGTGGGGTCAGGCTGCTCTGAGCAGACCCTGCCCAGTATCCAGGAAGAGGAGGAGATTCATGTGTTCTCCCTCATTGGGCAAGCTGTCCCTGAGAAAACGACTATGGAAACGGCTGTGGTGGAAGACATGGCTAGTAACACCAAAGAGAAGACCTCTCTCTGGAGGAGGCTGAGAAGTTTCTGCAGTCTGTGGAAGAGGGGGAGGGCTGCAACTTCAGATAAGAAGACCAAGGTGGTGCAGGAGTGCAAGAAGGTGAAATAGTCACTCTACTCATCAAGTCACTGATGTTGAGATACTGTGTATCATGTCTCTCTTTTATAATCTTTCTTCCCTTCTTCTATAGTCTCTGTTCGTTTTACAGGAGGAGGAGGAGGAGGAGGAGGAGGAGGACACAGAGGAGACACATGGATGCTGTTTTCCTTACATGGATTTCATTAAATTGCTTAAGAGATGATGTTCTTATTCTTCTTCAAAATGTTCCTAATAAAAAGTATGAACATTTAGACCCACAGTGTGGACAATAGTTTCCTTGGGTCAGAGGCAGAGGATTGAATTTTGGAATGGTAGTAATCTATTTTGTTATTCAACAGACAATTTCTTCCAATAACTTACAGTCTGTAAACGCAATAAAGGGGATGGACAACAACATAGATAAACAATCATTGATCCAATACAGTTCTAGCAAGTCACAAGGCAAGGTGGTGACAGTCTATTCTCTTGCCCTTGGTTCTTTGATGCCCTGCAGAGTGTAACAAATGGCCACAGGAATAGATTGGTTTTACTTTGTTATGAAGGAATTAGATTTCAGTAAACAAAACATTTGTTTAAACCACTTTTAATCATGGCATACTCAGATACTGTAAGTGGCAGAATACTCACCATTTCTAAAACATTAAAACATTACCGCGCAATTCTCTACCCCCGCTTGAAATGAAACCGTTCGTTAACAACTGCCCTACCAATATAATAATACCGCATAATGCGGTGATACATACGTATAGGTTGTCGATAGCGGACACCTCATCACCTTTATCTGCAGCAGACGTTTTCGCCGGGCGCGGTGGCGCATGCCTGTAATCCAAGTCACCGGGAGGCTGAGGTTGGCGGATCGAGTGAGCTGAGGAGCTCTGCGCTGTAGTGGCCCATGTCGAATGGGTGTCCGCACTAAGTTCGGTATCGATATGGTGCTCCCGGGGGAGCCCGGGACCACCAGGTCGTCTAAGGAGGGGTGCACCGGCCCAGGCCGGGAACGGAGCAGGCCAAATCCCCCGTGCCGTCCAGTAGTGGGATCGCGCCTGTGAGTGGACGCTGCAGTGCAGCCTTGACAATAGATCGGAACACAATCTTTTCATTCATCCACTGAGGCTAAAGTCTTTATTTCAACTTTGGTGTCCTTCCCTCTGAGAGATGCTACAGCACACGCACACAATTCAGGCATACGATCACATTTATTATAGCCTATTCTATAATAATACCGCATAATGCGGTGATACATAAGTATAGGTAACAACAACAACTGTAGTTGCACTTAGTCCCAATTATTGAAACTATAGAATATTGAATTGATTTAGTTCACTAACTCAAATGGTTCACCATGTTTTTTTTTAATTATTATTTTTTTTATCTCCGTAATGTTGTCAATTGCGCGTCTGTATGGCAAGACGCCCATTATTCAGCCAAGTTTCGTCTAAATGTGGTATCGGAGATAAAGCGTGTGACTTTACCTGGATAGCTTCTATGAATTATTGTAAAGGACACCTCTCCTTGTACAATAAGACTGTTTGGGGTAAAACCCATGTCTTACTCCAATCTATATTCCCATAAAGATGACACCAAAAAAAAGGCTGTATAGCAGAGGGTAGCCTACTATGTCCCTTTGAATTGTATTCCATTTCTAAAGCACTTTTCATTTGACAAGAGTAATGGGAATTAAAAAGATGTATACATATCATAAAAGCACATCTAGGCTACTGTCAGGTCGCAAAATCCGAAATCCGAATGGTGTAATGGTTAACGCGGAAGACAATTCCGGGTGTTGGCAATCCGAAGGTCGCAGGTTCGAGACTGACTATGAACTCGGGTGCGACCTAGGTGCCCTCACCGTGGTGCCAAACAACTCACTTTCCCGAGAGCGGTCTTACCTTTTTCACAACATTTGATGACATGTATTCACCGTCAACTGTCTTCTTCGCTACTTTATTGGATGTTTTTGACCGCCAGATTTCAGCTATAATCAGAGACAACGGCCGGGAGCTACCGGTAAACTGGGCGGGGGGACTGGACCCTGTCGTCGTTAGCGGCTAGTTAGCATTCAACTGGAAGGGGAGTCTCCTATGCTAGGTGAAACTTGCAATCATGTCCAACTCTTTCTGATGAGCTAGCTAGCTAACTTAACATTGTTTACCTAGCTACTAACTAACGCTATGGTCAGCCTCATAGTCTTAAACATGGTCATGCTGATTCTTAATGTTAGCTTAGGCTAACTCATAATACGGCTAGCATTAACGTCAGGACAAGTCACATAATATATACGGCCCTGAGTAATTCGATATTGTTTAGAGAAATAATGACTTTGAAGTTGTAAAGACCAATTTATTTCCATGTCTAACCATATGATGTTAGCAAGCGGTGTGACTGTATTTGATAGCGAGTGATTCAGTCAACGTTCTGGCCATGACGAATTGACTAGGCCAGCAAGCGACCCTTTCATGTGAGGTTTAATGATAATGCTACTAATGCTAATGAGTCATGTGTGGGTGTCACTTGGTTTTTATTTCATTTGATCCAGATCTGTGCAGATGAGATTGCCATTGTTGCTCAATTCTATGCAGACAGTCAAGACACGGTGCTTGTGTTTTCTTCCAAGGTATGTAGCATTTTGAATGGAATATAACAATACAAGAGAAAAGAAAGACATCACTAAGTAATCTCTGCTCTGTTCTGCCAAATATGTTAAGGGTGCCTACCCCCTTTCAACACCAAATTCTTACTGAATAGATACTAAAGTTATCTCTTATAGTTGCCCAAATACTGCTGGGTTTTCAACGTAGCCCCTAGGGGCTCTAGACCATGTATCTATCTATAAATCAATCAATCAATCAATCAACCTACTTATCTATCTATCTATCTCTACCTATCTATATATATATATATATCATATCATATCACTTATCCTTAAAGCGAAATGCGAACCAGAACTGGAATCCTCATGTACAGGAATACTGGAGAACGCATTAGCTAGGTCGACCACTGAGAAATATGTAGCATTACTTCGTATATGTGTAATTAGTATATGGATCCGTAACAATAGGGGCGCGCGCTTGGACTGCTTCATTAACCTTTTTAAGATCCCGAACAAAGCGCCAGGTTTGTGGTTGGCCTTCCTGTTTGGCCTCTTTTATGGGGAACATGAGTACTACAAACGGCTGCCAGGACATGGAACAATAATGCCTCTTTCCAATAATGCCTAAAAAGCTAGTGTAAATATCCTCTATGGCTTCTCTCTGAACCAAACGTTTCCAACACTCATCCTGAATTTCCGAGACCTTAGCTATACAATGAAAATTATCTTTATCATACACTGTGAATCTCTCTTTTACCCCTCTTCCCTCTGCTCCGACTATGGTGATTACCCTTCCACTGAGTTTCGGTGGGGGTTGCCAATCTTCTGTTCTTAAGACAGAGTACCCTGCTCCTGAATCTATTAACAAATGTAACCGATCTGCCAGCCACCTTCAATGTTATTCTAGGTAGTACCTCATATGTACTTTCTTTCCTAATAGCCTGTATGTCTAGTTGTGGTGTACGTGTGTGCTTGCGTATTGGTTTTATCTCACCGGGTTATGCTGTCGATGGGACCTCTCCCGCCTCCTCTGACCGTCAACCGCCCTCTTGCTCCGTTCCCCTCGGATTGTTGACAGTAATCCCTTGTTTATAGCTCAGTTTCTTCTCCTTCCGCTGGCTCGGGACAGTCTTTTATCCAGTGGTCTTCCGCTCGGCAGCGGAAACACCCAGACCGTTTCTTGTACCTGTAATGATCGTTCTTGTTGCGCCTGCCTCCGAACTTTCCTCGCTCCCGATCACGTACTCCTCTGGCTTGGTCGTAGTGGTTAAGTTGGGCCAACTGCAACCTCGTTTCCCTTTTCTCTTTAGTTTTTCCTTTCTCGGCCTTCTGGTTTTCTACCACCCTCTCGGCGTGTTTAATGTACGGCCAGACCTCTCTCATCCTCCCGGTGTCATAGATGATGCAATTGTTCTTCACGTAATCCTGAATATCTGGCAAAAGTCCCGCTATAAAGTTATGTTTGCACTGTTGTTCCCAGGGAGTGTCATCCGCCCCATTGGGTCTGGCCTGGCCACTATGGTCCCCAAACACTTTCTCAAAGCGCAGTCGGAATTCGCTTACTTCCTCGCCCGCTTTCTGATGGCAGTCTTTGATTTTCTCCCAGTTCATTCGCAAAGGGAAAGTCTCTCTGATCCGATCATACAATGCGTGCACGGCCGTTCGGTAGTAGGTCCCCGCTTCGTTACTCCATACGACAGAATGCTGGGGCCAGGTCCCCTTTACTAATGTCCACCTGAGCATAAGGGCTTTCATCATTACCATCTCGATTTCGGCGGAGTTGGGTTTGTATTGGCTAATTAGCAGTTCGAGGGCTGTGAGAAGCCTCTCTCCCCCTTCCATGTCGGGGTTCGGGAGTATTGCCGCCACCTCTCTCAGATCGGCGGGCGTCCAGGGGCGATACACCAGGACGGTATTTGGCTGACCGTCCACCCCGGCTTGTGGATTAGTCACCTCCACCATGGGGAAAGAGCCCTGGCTGTCCGGGTCGCGGTGGTGCTGTCTCGTTCTTGAAGATATAGGCGAGGTCAACGCTGGGTTCGGGCGAGCCGTATCTGCCCGTGGTGCTGTCAGGGGTCTGTAGGGTGGAGGACGGACAGAGGAGCAGTCGAGATCCGCATCAACCTGTTCGGACAAGAATACTACAGGACACTGGTTAGAAAGCCCTGGCCTATCTGACTCAACTGGCTTTGCCTTCTCTAATTCGACTTGTTTTACCTTCTTAAGCTGTTCAGCCTGTTCTTGTTGTGACTGTCTAATTGCCCCCTCCGCTTTCCATGCCCAAAACGCCTTCCAATCTACTCGACGTGACCCTTTTTGTAACTTCTTTATTTTACCCGCAGCATAATTTTCAAGCCTGTCTTCTAGCATGTTAATCTGTCGTTGGCTAAAACTCCCGTTCAATGGAAAACCCAAAATCTCCCACATAGGCAATTGTTCACATGTCCATCGACCATATTTTTCAATCATTATCTTAGCGCATCCCCCCGTGCTCAAAGGCAGCGGGTTGGCTTTACTGGCCGCTTCCCCCATTACCAATTAGTGTAGCAACTTTTTCAGGTATTTTAAAAAAGGTTAAGTGTCGTCAACAACAATAGGTGAGTTCCTTACCTTTTATTCACGTCTCCACACCGGTCTTTACGCGTTTCATAAACATTCTAACTATTAGGTATACCAAAAAATTATAATAGAAAATATATATATATTCATATATGTGTGCCTTCCACACGTTGAGTGCCCCCGACACCACTTCTCGAAGTGTCAATCAGCCCGTCGGCTCTTAGCAACACGTTTATCTAGATTAAAAACAAAAACAGAAACATACACAAACAACAAAACAAAAACAGAAACACAAACAACAAACTGCAGACCTATTACTAAAATAGGTTTTTCAACATTATTTTACAACTGCAGACCTATTACCAAAATAGGATTTTCAACAATACACCCACACCAAAATAGGATTTACACTGAATATCAGCGACCCAGCACCTAGCTGGGGTTTTTGCTAGCACCTCTCACCTTTTTTTTTTTTTTTTTTTTTACAAATATTGTGGTCTTACCTCTTCCGAGCTCAACGTCTTTTCGGACTCGCCATGCCTGAAAACGCCGCCTCTCTCCTTTCAGGCGCCTTTTCTCTCAACCTTTGCGTTCTGAACTTTCAAAGGGAGGATTTCGGCTCCAGGAATATATCCTGACCGTATACGAGTTGACCTTCTTGGCAGAGAGACGACGAAATCAGGGCAGGCGATCCCGGATCGAGCCCCCAAATTGTGGTGGAAGTCTAGGATTTACCACTCTGTACTTTAGCTCTTCGGAGGTAAGAATCAAGAAACAAGTCCTGAGTCGCCACAATATCTGAGTCCGGTATTTATTGCTTGCAAACAAGAGACAAGAGCGTAACAGCAGCCCAGCGTAGAACCGGGGTTCGTTCAGCACAAGTCTAAAGAGACAATGATCAGGTTCGTCTTTTATACAGTTTAAACATGATACAGGCGCCGCCAAGGCTATCGGCTGATGGGCCTGTGCTTACGTGAGAAAGGGCGGGAAAGAATGAACAATGGGGAGACTTTCTTATTGATTAATCGCCGTTCAACATTTCACACCTATCGACAGGATGCGCCTGTCCCCCCACTATTGCTCTCTCCTACCACCCCCTCAGAGATCACCGCTGTTCAAATGGTAAATCATACAGTGCTTCTCAGAACAATGGCTATAGAACTTTAGAGGAGTGGCAAGAGAAAATGTCATCACAGTAGTTACACAAGTTGTATCAGTCATATGAAAGTGTATAACCTGAAAATAGTTCTATGAATGTATTTTCCATAACAACACCTCATCACCTTTATCTGCAGCAGACGTTTTCGCCGGGCGCGGTGGCGCATGCCTGTAATCCAAGTCACCGGGAGGCTGAGGTTGGCGGATCGAGTGAGCTGAGGAGCTCTGCGCTGTAGTGGCCCATGTCGAATGGGTGTCCGCACTAAGTTCGGTATCGATATGGTGCTCCCGGGGGAGCCCGGGACCACCAGGTCGTCTAAGGAGGGGTGCACCGGCCCAGGCCGGGAACGGAGCAGGCCAAATCCCCCGTGCCGTCCAGTAGTGGGATCGCGCCTGTGAGTGGACGCTGCAGTGCAGCCTTGACAATAGATCGGAACACAATCTTTTCATTCATCCACTGAGGCTAAAGTCTTTATTTCAACTTTGGTGTCCTTCCCTCTGAGAGATGCTACAGCACACGCACACAATTCAGGCATACGATCACATTTATTATAGCCTATTCTATAATAATACCGCATAATGCGGTGATACATAAGTATAGGTAACAACAACAACTGTAGTTGCACTTAGTCCCAATTATTGAAACTATAGAATATTGAATTGATTTAGTTCACTAACTCAAATGGTTCACCATGTTTTTTTTTAATTTTTTTTTTTTTTATCTCCGTAATGTTGTCAATTGCGCGTCTGTATGGCAAGACGCCCATTATTCAGCCAAGTTTCGTCTAAATGTGGTATCGGAGATAAAGCGTGTGACTTTACCTGGATAGCTTCTATGAATTATTGTAAAGGACACCTCTCCTTGTACAATAAGACTGTTTGGGGTAAAACCCATGTCTTACTCCAATCTATATTCCCATAAAGATGACACCAAAAAAAAGGCTGTATAGCAGAGGGTAGCCTACTATGTCCCTTTGAATTGTATTCCATTTCTAAAGCACTTTTCATTTGACAAGAGTAATAGGAATTAAAAAGATGTATACATATCATAAAAGCACATCTAGGCTACTGTCAGGTCGCAAAATCCAAAATCCGAATGGTGTAATGGTTAACGCGGAAGACAATTCCGGGTGTTGGCAATCCGAAGGTCGCAGGTTCGAGACTGACTATGAACTCGGGTGCGACCTAGGTGCCCTCACCGTGGTGCCAAACAACTCACTTTCCCGAGAGCGGTCTTACCTTTTTCACAACATTTGATGACATGTATTCACCGTCAACTGTCTTCTTCGCTACTTTATTGGATGTTTTTGACCGCCAGATTTCAGCTATAATCAGAGACAACGGCCGGGAGCTACCGGTAAACTGGGCGGGGGGACTGGACCCTGTCGTCGTTAGCGGCTAGTTAGCATTCAACTGGAAGGGGAGTCTCCTATGCTAGGTGAAACTTGCAATCATGTCCAACTCTTTCTGATGAGCTAGCTAGCTAACTTAACATTGTTTACCTAGCTACTAACTAACGCTATGGTCAGCCTCATAGTCTTAAACATGGTCATGCTGATTCTTAATGTTAGCTTAGGCTAACTCATAATACGGCTAGCATTAACGTCAGGACAAGTCACATAATATATACGGCCCTGAGTAATTCGATATTGTTTAGAGAAATAATGACTTTGAAGTTGTAAAGACCAATTTATTTCCATGTCTAACCATATGATGTTAGCAAGCGGTGTGACTGTATTTGATAGCGAGTGATTCAGTCAACGTTCTGGCCATGACGAATTGACTAGGCCAGCAAGCGACCCTTTCATGTGAGGTTTAATGATAATGCTACTAATGCTAATGAGTCATGTGTGGGTGTCACTTGGTTTTTATTTCATTTGATCCAGATCTGTGCAGATGAGATTGCCATTGTTGCTCAATTCTATGCAGACAGTCAAGACACGGTGCTTGTGTTTTCTTCCAAGGTATGTAGCATTTTGAATGGAATATAACAATACAAGAGAAAAGAAAGACAAGTTTAATTTCCAATGCTGGAGATCTGTGCAGATTGCCATTGTTCATTTCTATGAGGACAGACTTGACTTGAAGTGTCTTCTTCCCAGCTTCCAGAATGAATTCTGGAAAGAGAGAAAGCCAAGTCCTGTCTGTCCATTATCACTGACCATATGACCACCATTACTTCTATCCACATGCATTTTGCGTCTGTGTTTGTTTAGGTGCCGTTCCTAAGAACAAGCCAGGGCAGCCCTGGTTGGACGGACTCTGGGAGTCAGGGCTGGGTGCCGAATGAGAGAGCTATGGTACCACCAAGGGAAACGCGCGTTCTTGTTTGTATATGTGTCAATATCGGACGTGCATTCTATCAATGTGATTTGAGTGAGTATGGTGCAAGAGTTGAACACAGTCTGTTTTTGTACAAATTGCCAAATTTCTACTTTAAAAGAAACACACACACACACACACACACACACACACATTAGTATTGTATATTTGCTTGTCTTGCTTTCATTAGACGGCCACACATATGTTTTGTATTTATTGCATGTCTCACTTTCATTACACTAGACTAACTTACTAAATGATGTTTATTCTTATTTTTATTCTTATTAATAATAATAACAATAAAAGTAATTGGACAGCTGGCTCATAAATAAACCCCTAAAGGGTTCATTGAGGAACCATTTCAAGGAGTTCTTTGAAGAACAACAGTTTCAACTTGAAGAACCTCTAAAAGAGCCTCCAGGAACCTTTTGTTTTTCGAGACCAAACTTCTTATCGCCTGTTTGCATTGTACAGTGCAGGCTATTGTATGATTTTCTATAGACCTAAAACACGTTTTGGATTCCTATGTAGGCTCAAAATAAGACCCCCACCTCACTTTTCTTGGACATGTTTTTGTATTGGACATTGTTTTTCAAACCACTGGATTATAGAAACGCTATTCATTTCAATAAATCTTCCTGCAAAAAATGTAGCCCGCAGTCTGCTTCAAATCCCCACCAATATTGTCACCCCTTCATGAAGGCTCGACTACGGCACTTTGGAAATGGTGACGTCAGTAGCGGACACCTCATCACCTTTATCTGCAGCAGATGTTTTCGCCGGGCGCGGTGGCGCGTGCCTGTAATCCAAGTCACCGGGAGGCTGAGGTTGGCGGATCGAGTGAGCTGAGGAGCTCTGCGCTGTAGTGGCCCATGTCGAATGGGTGTCCGCACTAAGTTCGGTATCGATATGGTGCTCCCGGGGGAGCCCGGAACCACCAGGTCGTCTAAGGAGGGGTGCACCGGCCCAGGCCGGGAACGGAGCAGGCCAAATCCCCCGTGCCGTCCAGTAGTGGGATCGCGCCTGTGAGTGGACGCTGCAGTGCAGCCTTGACAATAGATCGGAACACAATCTTTTCATTCATCCACTAAGGCTAAAGTCTTTATTTCAACTTTGGTGTCCTTCCCTCTGAGAGATGCTACAGCACACGCACACAATTCAGGCATACGATCACATTTATTATAGCCTATTCTATAATAATACCGCATAATGCGGTGATACATAAGTATAGGTAACAACAACAACTGTAGTTGCACTTAGTCACAAATTTTAGAATATTGAATTGATTTAGTTCACTAACTCAAATGGTTCACCATGTTTTTTTTAAATTATATTTTTTTTTATCTCCGTAATGTTGTCAATTGCGCGTCTGTATGGCAAGACGCCCATTATTCAGCCAAGTTTCGTCTAAATGTGGTATCGGAGATAAAGCGTGTGACTTTACCTGAGTAGCTTCTATGAATTATTGTAAAGGACCCTTTACAATAACCCTAACCCTCATTATGGCAATTTTCAGGAAGTTAACCATTACAAAAAAGCATTACGGTTAGGCTATAGGGTTTAGGGTAGGGACGTTCCAATGATCCCATTTAGCTTAGACCATTTACGAATCTGACTATACGTTTGTAAAGTGGAACGTCACTGGAGACACCCAAACAAGCGCGCACCGCTGTAACACTGACATGATAATGCAGATATTTGGCTGTCAAACTAGATACCACTGTAATTAAATTGACACGTGTTAATTATTTCGCTTTCCCCATCATCCCAGAAACGGAGACGGCGTTAAACATTGTGCAGGTTTTTCAACTATATTAGCGACTGGGCACGGTACTTCTACCAGTACAATGAATGGGTGTATGGAGTGTCAAATAAAAAATATGATATCACGCTCAAAAAATAGGTAGAATAGCTTTATTGATGAGTGTCGTAGAGAGCTTCCAACAGTACACACTTTCTATGTTTGTCCCAAGACAGCTTCGTTGTCATGGTGTTCTTTGATTATGGTCATTATGACGTCAAGTGGTCACTATCAAGATTTTGTCGTCAGTTGCGGTCAATATAATTACAGTGTTTGTCATACATTGAACACTATTGATACTAGTTGCATACTATTAGCTTATTGGTGTCTTTTTCAGTGATTTTTCTTCGCAATGGATGAACGTGCTTCACTTCAGTCTCTTACTGTAGACACTCTCTCTGAAGAAATGTCTCAACTTGTCCAGGAGGTTAGTGACCTCACTGGGCTCTTGGTGAGCGAAGTCCTGGACTCCTCTACTACCTTGAACAGACCAAGGCCTTCTGTTGATCAATTGCTGGCCTCTGTAATGTCCCTGAGCGCACCACCTCTGCCCAGAGAGGCCTGGGATACCAATGATAAGGAGGCTGAGGACCCTGAGATCCTAAGCCAGTCCTCCTCCGTGGACATATCCTGGCCCTTCGCCGTCTACCCTCGATGTGAGGAAAGAATGCCTGTGTTGGAGAAGTACCCCACCAGCCTTATTGTGAGGAAGGTATCCAAGAACAGGGCCAGATCTTCCCTGTCAGTGGGGTCAGGCTGCTCTGAGCAGACCCTGCCCAGTATCCAGGAAGAGGAGGAGATTCATGTGTTCTCCCTCATTGGGCAAGCTGTCCCTGAGAAAACGACTATGGAAACGGCTGTGGTGGAAGACATGGCTAGTAACACCAAAGAGAAGACCTCTCTCTGGAGGAGGCTGAGAAGTTTCTGCAGTCTGTGGAAGAGGGGGAGGGCTGCAACTTCAGATAAGAAGACCAAGGTGGTGCAGGAGTGCAAGAAGGTGAAATAGTCACTCTACTCATCAAGTCACTGATGTTGAGATACTGTGTATCATGTCTCTCTTTTATAATCTTTCTTCCCTTCTTCTATAGTCTCTGTTCGTTTTACAGGAGGAGGAGGAGGAGGAGGAGGAGGAGGACACAGAGGAGACACATGGATGCTGTTTTCCTTACATGGATTTCATTAAATTGCTTAAGAGATGATGTTCTTATTCTTCTTCAAAATGTTCCTAATAAAAAGTATGAACATTTAGACCCACAGTGTGGACAATAGTTTCCTTGGGTCAGAGGCAGAGGATTGAATTTTGGAATGGTAGTAATCTATTTTGTTATTCAACAGACAATTTCTTCCAATAACTTACAGTCTGTAAACGCAATAAAGGGGATGGACAACAACATAGATAAACAATCATTGATCCAATACAGTTCTAGCAAGTCACAAGGCAAGGTGGTGACAGTCTATTCTCTTGCCCTTGGTTCTTTGATGCCCTGCAGAGTGTAACAAATGGCCACAGGAATAGATTGGTTTTACTTTGTTATGAAGGAATTAGATTTCAGTAAACAAAACATTTGTTTAAACCACTTTTAATCATGGCATACTCAGATACTGTAAGTGGCAGAATACTCACCATTTCTAAAACATTAAAACATTACCGCGCAATTCTCTACCCCCGCTTGAAATGAAACCGTTCGTTAACAACTGCCCTACCAATATAATAATACCGCATAATGCGGTGATACATACGTATAGGTTGTCGATAGCGGACACCTCATCACCTTTATCTGCAGCAGACGTTTTCGCCGGGCGCGGTGGCGCATGCCTGTAATCCAAGTCACCGGGAGGCTGAGGTTGGCGGATCGAGTGAGCTGAGGAGCTCTGCGCTGTAGTGGCCCATGTCGAATGGGTGTCCGCACTAAGTTCGGTATCGATATGGTGCTCCCGGGGGAGCCCGGGACCACCAGGTCGTCTAAGGAGGGGTGCACCGGCCCAGGCCGGGAACGGAGCAGGCCAAATCCCCCGTGCCGTCCAGTAGTGGGATCGCGCCTGTGAGTGGACGCTGCAGTGCAGCCTTGACAATAGATCGGAACACAATCTTTTCATTCATCCACTGAGGCTAAAGTCTTTATTTCAACTTTGGTGTCCTTCCCTCTGAGAGATGCTACAGCACACGCACACAATTCAGGCATACGATCACATTTATTATAGCCTATTCTATAATAATACCGCATAATGCGGTGATACATAAGTATAGGTAACAACAACAACTGTAGTTGCACTTAGTCCCAATTATTGAAACTATAGAATATTGAATTGATTTAGTTCACTAACTCAAATGGTTCACCATGTTTTTTTTTAATTATTATTTTTTTTATCTCCGTAATGTTGTCAATTGCGCGTCTGTATGGCAAGACGCCCATTATTCAGCCAAGTTTCGTCTAAATGTGGTATCGGAGATAAAGCGTGTGACTTTACCTGGATAGCTTCTATGAATTATTGTAAAGGACACCTCTCCTTGTACAATAAGACTGTTTGGGGTAAAACCCATGTCTTACTCCAATCTATATTCCCATAAAGATGACACCAAAAAAAAGGCTGTATAGCAGAGGGTAGCCTACTATGTCCCTTTGAATTGTATTCCATTTCTAAAGCACTTTTCATTTGACAAGAGTAATGGGAATTAAAAAGATGTATACATATCATAAAAGCACATCTAGGCTACTGTCAGGTCGCAAAATCCGAAATCCGAATGGTGTAATGGTTAACGCGGAAGACAATTCCGGGTGTTGGCAATCCGAAGGTCGCAGGTTCGAGACTGACTATGAACTCGGGTGCGACCTAGGTGCCCTCACCGTGGTGCCAAACAACTCACTTTCCCGAGAGCGGTCTTACCTTTTTCACAACATTTGATGACATGTATTCACCGTCAACTGTCTTCTTCGCTACTTTATTGGATGTTTTTGACCGCCAGATTTCAGCTATAATCAGAGACAACGGCCGGGAGCTACCGGTAAACTGGGCGGGGGGACTGGACCCTGTCGTCGTTAGCGGCTAGTTAGCATTCAACTGGAAGGGGAGTCTCCTATGCTAGGTGAAACTTGCAATCATGTCCAACTCTTTCTGATGAGCTAGCTAGCTAACTTAACATTGTTTACCTAGCTACTAACTAACGCTATGGTCAGCCTCATAGTCTTAAACATGGTCATGCTGATTCTTAATGTTAGCTTAGGCTAACTCATAATACGGCTAGCATTAACGTCAGGACAAGTCACATAATATATACGGCCCTGAGTAATTCGATATTGTTTAGAGAAATAATGACTTTGAAGTTGTAAAGACCAATTTATTTCCATGTCTAACCATATGATGTTAGCAAGCGGTGTGACTGTATTTGATAGCGAGTGATTCAGTCAACGTTCTGGCCATGACGAATTGACTAGGCCAGCAAGCGACCCTTTCATGTGAGGTTTAATGATAATGCTACTAATGCTAATGAGTCATGTGTGGGTGTCACTTGGTTTTTATTTCATTTGATCCAGATCTGTGCAGATGAGATTGCCATTGTTGCTCAATTCTATGCAGACAGTCAAGACACGGTGCTTGTGTTTTCTTCCAAGGTATGTAGCATTTTGAATGGAATATAACAATACAAGAGAAAAGAAAGACAAGTTTAATTTCCAATGCTGGAGATCTGTGCAGATTTCCATTGTTCATTTCTATGAGGACAGACTTGACTTGAAGTGTCTTCTTCCCAGCTTCCAGAATGAATTCTGGAAAGAGAGAAAGCCAAGTCCTGTCTGTCCATTATCACTGACCATATGACCACCATTACTTCTATCCACATGCATTTTGCGTCTGTGTTTGTTTAGGTGCCGTTCCTAAGAACAAGCCAGGGCAGCCCTGGTTGGACGGACTCTGGGAGTCAGGGCTGGGTGCCGAATGAGAGAGCTATGGTACCACCAAGGGAAACGCGCGTTCTTGTTTGTATATGTGTCAATATCGGACGTGCATTCTATCAATGTGATTTGAGTGAGTATGGTGCAAGAGTTGAACACAGTCTGTTTTTGTACAAATTGCCAAATTTCTACTTTAAAAGAAACACACACACACACACACACACACACACACACACACACACACACATTAGTATTGTATATTTGCTTGTCTTGCTTTCATTAGACGGCCACACATATGTTTTGTATTTATTGCATGTCTCACTTTCATTACACTAGACTAACTTACTAAATGATGTTTATTCTTATTTTTATTCTTATTAATAATAATAACAATAAAAGTAATTGGACAGCTGGCTCATAAATAAACCCCTAAAGGGTTCATTGAGGAACCATTTCAAGGAGTTCTTTGAAGAACAACAGTTTCAACTTGAAGAACCTCTAAAAGAGCCTCCAGGAACCTTTTGTTTTTCGAGACCAAACTTCTTATCGCCTGTTTGCATTGCACAGTGCAGGCTATTGTATGATTTTCTATAGACCTAAAACACGTTTTGGATTCCTATGTAGGCTCAAAATAAGACCCCCACCTCACTTTTCTTGGACATGTTTTTGTATTGGACATTGTTTTTCAAACCACTGGATTATAGAAACGCTATTCATTTCAATAAATCTTCCTGCAAAAAATGTAGCCCGCAGTCTGCTTCAAATCCCCACCAATATTGTCACCCCTTCATGAAGGCTCGACTACGGCACTTTGGAAATGGTGACGTCAGTAGCGGACACCTCATCACCTTTATCTGCAGCAGATGTTTTCGCCGGGCGCGGTGGCGCGTGCCTGTAATCCAAGTCACCGGGAGGCTGAGGTTGGCGGATCGAGTGAGCTGAGGAGCTCTGCGCTGTAGTGGCCCATGTCGAATGGGTGTCCGCACTAAGTTCGGTATCGATATGGTGCTCCCGGGGGAGCCCGGAACCACCAGGTCGTCTAAGGAGGGGTGCACCGGCCCAGGCCGGGAACGGAGCAGGCCAAATCCCCCGTGCCGTCCAGTAGTGGGATCGCGCCTGTGAGTGGACGCTGCAGTGCAGCCTTGACAATAGATCGGAACACAATCTTTTCATTCATCCACTGAGGCTAAAGTCTTTATTTCAACTTTGGTGTCCTTCCCTCTGAGAGATGCTACAGCACACGCACACAATTCAGGCATACGATCACATTTATTATAGCCTATTCTATAATAATACCGCATAATGCGGTGATACATAAGTATAGGTAACAACAACAACTGTAGTTGCACTTAGTCACAAATTTTAGAATATTGAATTGATTTAGTTCACTAACTCAAATGGTTCACCATGTTTTTTTTAAATTATAATTTTTTTTATCTCCGTAATGTTGTCAATTGCGCGTCTGTATGGCAAGACGCCCATTATTCAGCCAAGTTTCGTCTAAATGTGGTATCGGAGATAAAGCGTGTGACTTTACCTGAGTAGCTTCTATGAATTATTGTAAAGGACCCTTTACAATAACCCTAACCCTCATTATGGCAATTTTCAGGAAGTTAACCATTACAAAAAAGCATTACGGTTAGGCTATAGGGTTTAGGGTAGGGACGTTCCAATGATCCCATTTAGCTTAGACCATTTACGAATCTGACTATACGTTTGTAAAGTGGAACGTCACTGGAGACACCCAAACAAGCGCGCACCGCTGTAACACTGACATGATAATGCAGATATTTGGCTGTCAAACTAGATACCACTGTAATTAAATTGACACGTGTTAATTATTTCGCTTTCCCCATCATCCCAGAAACGGAGACGGCGTTAAACATTGTGCAGGTTTTTCAACTATATTAGCGACTGGGCACGGTACTTCTACCAGTACAATGAATGGGTGTATGGAGTGTCAAATAAAAAATATGATATCACGCTCAAAAAATAGGTAGAATAGCTTTATTGATGAGTGTCGTAGAGAGCTTCCAACAGTACACACTTTCTATGTTTGTCCCAAGACAGCTTCGTTGTCATGGTGTTCTTTGATTATGGTCATTATGACGTCAAGTGGTCACTATCAAGATTTTGTCGTCAGTTGCGGTCAATATAATTACAGTGTTTGTCATACATTGAACACTATTGATACTAGTTGCATACTATTAGCTTATTGGTGTCTTTTTCAGTGATTTTTCTTCGCAATGGATGAACGTGCTTCACTTCAGTCTCTTACTGTAGACACTCTCTCTGAAGAAATGTCTCAACTTGTCCAGGAGGTGAGTGACCTCACTGGGCTCTTGGTGAGCGAAGTCCTGGACTCCTCTACTACCTTGAACAGACCAAGGCCTTCTGTTGATCAATTGCTGGCCTCTGTAATGTCCCTGAGCGCACCACCTCTGCCCAGAGAGGCCTGGGATACCAATGATAAGGAGGCTGAGGACCCTGAGATCCTAAGCCAGTCCTCCTCCGTGGACATATCCTGGCCCTTCGCCGTCTACCCTCGATGTGAGGAAAGAATGCCTGTGTTGGAGAAGTACCCCACCAGCCTTATTGTGAGGAAGGTATCCAAGAACAGGGCCAGATCTTCCCTGTCAGCGGGGTCAGGCTGCTCTGAGCAGACCCTGCCCAGTATCCAGGAAGAGGAGGAGATTCATGTGTTCTCCCTCATTGGGCAAGCTGTCCCTGAGAAAACGACTATGGAAACGGCTGTGGTGGAAGACATGGCTAGTAACACCAAAGAGAAGACCTCTCTCTGGAGGAGGCTGAGAAGTTTCTGCAGTCTGTGGAAGAGGGGGAGGGCTGCAACTTCAGATAAGAAGACCAAGGTGGTGCAGGAGTGCAAGAAGGTGAAATAGTCACTCTACTCATCAAGTCACTGATGTTGAGATACTGTGTATCATGTCTCTCTTTTATAATCTTTCTTCCCTTCTTCTATAGTCTCTGTTCGTTTTACAGGAGGAGGAGGAGGAGGAGGAGGAGGAGGACACAGAGGAGACACATGGATGCTGTTTTCCTTACATGGATTTCATTAAATTGCTTAAGAGATGATGTTCTTATTCTTCTTCAAAATGTTCCTAATAAAAAGCATGAACATTTAGACCCACAGTGTGGACAATAGTTTCCTTGGGTCAGAGGCAGAGGATTGAATTTTGGAATGGTAGTAATCTATTTTGTTATTCAACAGACAATTTCTTCCAATAACTTACAGTCTGTAAACGCAATAAAGGGGATGGACAACAACATAGATAAACAATCATTGATCCAATACAGTTCTAGCAAGTCACAAGGCAAGGTGGTGACAGTCTATTCTCTTGCCCTTGGTTCTTTGATGCCCTGCAGAGTGTAACAAATGGCCACAGGAATAGATTGGTTTTACTTTGTTATGAAGGAATTAGATTTCAGTAAACAAAACATTTGTTTAAACCACTTTTAATCATGGCATACTCAGATACTGTAAGTGGCAGAATACTCACCATTTCTAAAACATTAAAACATTACCGCGCAATTCTCTACCCCCGCTTGAAATGAAACCGTTCGTTAACAACTGCCCTACCAATATAATAATACCGCATAATGCGGTGATACATACGTATAGGTTGTCGATAGCGGACACCTCATCACCTTTATCTGCAGCAGACGTTTTCGCCGGGCGCGGTGGCGCATGCCTGTAATCCAAGTCACCGGGAGGCTGAGGTTGGCGGATCGAGTGAGCTGAGGAGCTCTGCGCTGTAGTGGCCCATGTCGAATGGGTGTCCGCACTAAGTTCGGTATCGATATGGTGCTCCCGGGGGAGCCCGGGACCACCAGGTCGTCTAAGGAGGGGTGCACCGGCCCAGGCCGGGAACGGAGCAGGCCAAATCCCCCGTGCCGTCCAGTAGTGGGATCGCGCCTGTGAGTGGACGCTGCAGTGCAGCCTTGACAATAGATCGGAACACAATCTTTTCATTCATCCACTGAGGCTAAAGTCTTTATTTCAACTTTGGTGTCCTTCCCTCTGAGAGATGCTACAGCACACGCACACAATTCAG
The DNA here is from genome assembly GCF_951799395.1 of Argentina silus. Lineage (NCBI taxonomy): Eukaryota > Metazoa > Chordata > Actinopteri > Argentiniformes > Argentinidae > Argentina > Argentina silus. The sequence goes on from NC_139668.1 coordinate 4,229,479, forward strand.
GCATACGATCACATTTATTATAGCCTATTCTATAATAATACCGCATAATGCGGTGATACATAAGTATAGGTAACAACAACAACTGTAGTTGCACTTAGTCCCAATTATTGAAACTATAGAATATTGAATTGATTTAGTTCACTAACTCAAATGGTTCACCATGTTTTTTTTTAATTATTATTTTTTTTATCTCCGTAATGTTGTCAATTGCGCGTCTGTATGGCAAGACGCCCATTATTCAGCCAAGTTTCGTCTAAATGTGGTATCGGAGATAAAGCGTGTGACTTTACCTGGATAGCTTCTATGAATTATTGTAAAGGACACCTCTCCTTGTACAATAAGACTGTTTGGGGTAAAACCCATGTCTTACTCCAATCTATATTCCCATAAAGATGACACCAAAAAAAAGGCTGTATAGCAGAGGGTAGCCTACTATGTCCCTTTGAATTGTATTCCATTTCTAAAGCACTTTTCATTTGACAAGAGTAATGGGAATTAAAAAGATGTATACATATCATAAAAGCACATCTAGGCTACTGTCAGGTCGCAAAATCCGAAATCCGAATGGTGTAATGGTTAACGCGGAAGACAATTCCGGGTGTTGGCAATCCGAAGGTCGCAGGTTCGAGACTGACTATGAACTCGGGTGCGACCTAGGTGCCCTCACCGTGGTGCCAAACAACTCACTTTCCCGAGAGCGGTCTTACCTTTTTCACAACATTTGATGACATGTATTCACCGTCAACTGTCTTCTTCGCTACTTTATTGGATGTTTTTGACCGCCAGATTTCAGCTATAATCAGAGACAACGGCCGGGAGCTACCGGTAAACTGGGCGGGGGGACTGGACCCTGTCGTCGTTAGCGGCTAGTTAGCATTCAACTGGAAGGGGAGTCTCCTATGCTAGGTGAAACTTGCAATCATGTCCAACTCTTTCTGATGAGCTAGCTAGCTAACTTAACATTGTTTACCTAGCTACTAACTAACGCTATGGTCAGCCTCATAGTCTTAAACATGGTCATGCTGATTCTTAATGTTAGCTTAGGCTAACTCATAATACGGCTAGCATTAACGTCAGGACAAGTCACATAATATATACGGCCCTGAGTAATTCGATATTGTTTAGAGAAATAATGACTTTGAAGTTGTAAAGACCAATTTATTTCCATGTCTAACCATATGATGTTAGCAAGCGGTGTGACTGTATTTGATAGCGAGTGATTCAGTCAACGTTCTGGCCATGACGAATTGACTAGGCCAGCAAGCGACCCTTTCATGTGAGGTTTAATGATAATGCTACTAATGCTAATGAGTCATGTGTGGGTGTCACTTGGTTTTTATTTCATTTGATCCAGATCTGTGCAGATGAGATTGCCATTGTTGCTCAATTCTATGCAGACAGTCAAGACACGGTGCTTGTGTTTTCTTCCAAGGTATGTAGCATTTTGAATGGAATATAACAATACAAGAGAAAAGAAAGACAAGTTTAATTTCCAATGCTGGAGATCTGTGCAGATTTCCATTGTTCATTTCTATGAGGACAGACTTGACTTGAAGTGTCTTCTTCCCAGCTTCCAGAATGAATTCTGGAAAGAGAGAAAGCCAAGTCCTGTCTGTCCATTATCACTGACCATATGACCACCATTACTTCTATCCACATGCATTTTGCGTCTGTGTTTGTTTAGGTGCCGTTCCTAAGAACAAGCCAGGGCAGCCCTGGTTGGACGGACTCTGGGAGTCAGGGCTGGGTGCCGAATGAGAGAGCTATGGTACCACCAAGGGAAACGCGCGTTCTTGTTTGTATATGTGTCAATATCGGACGTGCATTCTATCAATGTGATTTGAGTGAGTATGGTGCAAGAGTTGAACACAGTCTGTTTTTGTACAAATTGCCAAATTTCTACTTTAAAAGAAACACACACACACACACACACACACACACACACACACACACACACATTAGTATTGTATATTTGCTTGTCTTGCTTTCATTAGACGGCCACACATATGTTTTGTATTTATTGCATGTCTCACTTTCATTACACTAGACTAACTTACTAAATGATGTTTATTCTTATTTTTATTCTTATTAATAATAATAACAATAAAAGTAATTGGACAGCTGGCTCATAAATAAACCCCTAAAGGGTTCATTGAGGAACCATTTCAAGGAGTTCTTTGAAGAACAACAGTTTCAACTTGAAGAACCTCTAAAAGAGCCTCCAGGAACCTTTTGTTTTTCGAGACCAAACTTCTTATCGCCTGTTTGCATTGCACAGTGCAGGCTATTGTATGATTTTCTATAGACCTAAAACACGTTTTGGATTCCTATGTAGGCTCAAAATAAGACCCCCACCTCACTTTTCTTGGACATGTTTTTGTATTGGACATTGTTTTTCAAACCACTGGATTATAGAAACGCTATTCATTTCAATAAATCTTCCTGCAAAAAATGTAGCCCGCAGTCTGCTTCAAATCCCCACCAATATTGTCACCCCTTCATGAAGGCTCGACTACGGCACTTTGGAAATGGTGACGTCAGTAGCGGACACCTCATCACCTTTATCTGCAGCAGATGTTTTCGCCGGGCGCGGTGGCGCGTGCCTGTAATCCAAGTCACCGGGAGGCTGAGGTTGGCGGATCGAGTGAGCTGAGGAGCTCTGCGCTGTAGTGGCCCATGTCGAATGGGTGTCCGCACTAAGTTCGGTATCGATATGGTGCTCCCGGGGGAGCCCGGAACCACCAGGTCGTCTAAGGAGGGGTGCACCGGCCCAGGCCGGGAACGGAGCAGGCCAAATCCCCCGTGCCGTCCAGTAGTGGGATCGCGCCTGTGAGTGGACGCTGCAGTGCAGCCTTGACAATAGATCGGAACACAATCTTTTCATTCATCCACTGAGGCTAAAGTCTTTATTTCAACTTTGGTGTCCTTCCCTCTGAGAGATGCTACAGCACACGCACACAATTCAGGCATACGATCACATTTATTATAGCCTATTCTATAATAATACCGCATAATGCGGTGATACATAAGTATAGGTAACAACAACAACTGTAGTTGCACTTAGTCACAAATTTTAGAATATTGAATTGATTTAGTTCACTAACTCAAATGGTTCACCATGTTTTTTTTAAATTATAATTTTTTTTATCTCCGTAATGTTGTCAATTGAAGCTTCCCATTCCATTTAGCTTAGACCATTTACGATTCTGACTATACGTTTGTAAAGTGGAACGTCACTGGAGACACCCAAACAAGCGCGCACCGCTGTAACACTGACATGATAATGCAGATATTTGGCTGTCAAACTAGATACCACTGTAATTAAATTGACACGTGTTAATTATTTCGCTTTCCCCATCATCCCAGAAACGGAGACGGCGTTAAACATTGTGCAGGTTTTTCAACTATATTAGCGACTGGGCACGGTACTTCTACCAGTACAATGAATGGGTGTATGGAGTGTCAAATAAAAAATATGATATCACGCTCAAAAAATAGGTAGAATAGCTTTATTGATGAGTGTCGTAGAGAGCTTCCAACAGTACACACTTTCTATGTTTGTCCCAAGACAGCTTCGTTGTCATGGTGTTCTTTGATTATGGTCATTATGACGTCAAGTGGTCACTATCAAGATTTTGTCGTCAGTTGCGGTCAATATAATTACAGTGTTTGTCATACATTGAACACTATTGATACTAGTTGCATACTATTAGCTTATTGGTGTCTTTTTCAGTGATTTTTCTTCGCAATGGATGAACGTGCTTCACTTCAGTCTCTTACTGTAGACACTCTCTCTGAAGAAATGTCTCAACTTGTCCAGGAGGTGAGTGACCTCACTGGGCTCTTGGTGAGCGAAGTCCTGGACTCCTCTACTACCTTGAACAGACCAAGGCCTTCTGTTGATCAATTGCTGGCCTCTGTAATGTCCCTGAGCGCACCACCTCTGCCCAGAGAGGCCTGGGATACCAATGATAAGGAGGCTGAGGACCCTGAGATCCTAAGCCAGTCCTCCTCCGTGGACATATCCTGGCCCTTCGCCGTCTACCCTCGATGTGAGGAAAGAATGCCTGTGTTGGAGAAGTACCCCACCAGCCTTATTGTGAGGAAGGTATCCAAGAACAGGGCCAGATCTTCCCTGTCAGCGGGGTCAGGCTGCTCTGAGCAGACCCTGCCCAGTATCCAGGAAGAGGAGGAGATTCATGTGTTCTCCCTCATTGGGCAAGCTGTCCCTGAGAAAACGACTATGGAAACGGCTGTGGTGGAAGACATGGCTAGTAACACCAAAGAGAAGACCTCTCTCTGGAGGAGGCTGAGAAGTTTCTGCAGTCTGTGGAAGAGGGGGAGGGCTGCAACTTCAGATAAGAAGACCAAGGTGGTGCAGGAGTGCAAGAAGGTGAAATAGTCACTCTACTCATCAAGTCACTGATGTTGAGATACTGTGTATCATGTCTCTCTTTTATAATCTTTCTTCCCTTCTTCTATAGTCTCTGTTCGTTTTACAGGAGGAGGAGGAGGAGGAGGAGGAGGAGGACACAGAGGAGACACATGGATGCTGTTTTCCTTACATGGATTTCATTAAATTGCTTAAGAGATGATGTTCTTATTCTTCTTCAAAATGTTCCTAATAAAAAGCATGAACATTTAGACCCACAGTGTGGACAATAGTTTCCTTGGGTCAGAGGCAGAGGATTGAATTTTGGAATGGTAGTAATCTATTTTGTTATTCAACAGACAATTTCTTCCAATAACTTACAGTCTGTAAACGCAATAAAGGGGATGGACAACAACATAGATAAACAATCATTGATCCAATACAGTTCTAGCAAGTCACAAGGCAAGGTGGTGACAGTCTATTCTCTTGCCCTTGGTTCTTTGATGCCCTGCAGAGTGTAACAAATGGCCACAGGAATAGATTGGTTTTACTTTGTTATGAAGGAATTAGATTTCAGTAAACAAAACATTTGTTTAAACCACTTTTAATCATGGCATACTCAGATACTGTAAGTGGCAGAATACTCACCATTTCTAAAACATTAAAACATTACCGCGCAATTCTCTACCCCCGCTTGAAATGAAACCGTTCGTTAACAACTGCCCTACCAATATAATAATACCGCATAATGCGGTGATACATACGTATAGGTTGTCGATAGCGGACACCTCATCACCTTTATCTGCAGCAGACGTTTTCGCCGGGCGCGGTGGCGCATGCCTGTAATCCAAGTCACCGGGAGGCTGAGGTTGGCGGATCGAGTGAGCTGAGGAGCTCTGCGCTGTAGTGGCCCATGTCGAATGGGTGTCCGCACTAAGTTCGGTATCGATATGGTGCTCCCGGGGGAGCCCGGGACCACCAGGTCGTCTAAGGAGGGGTGCACCGGCCCAGGCCGGGAACGGAGCAGGCCAAATCCCCCGTGCCGTCCAGTAGTGGGATCGCGCCTGTGAGTGGACGCTGCAGTGCAGCCTTGACAATAGATCGGAACACAATCTTTTCATTCATCCACTGAGGCTAAAGTCTTTATTTCAACTTTGGTGTCCTTCCCTCTGAGAGATGCTACAGCACACGCACACAATTCAGGCATACGATCACATTTATTATAGCCTATTCTATAATAATACCGCATAATGCGGTGATACATAAGTATAGGTAACAACAACAACTGTAGTTGCACTTAGTCCCAATTATTGAAACTATAGAATATTGAATTGATTTAGTTCACTAACTCAAATGGTTCACCATGTTTTTTTTTAATTATTATTTTTTTTATCTCCGTAATGTTGTCAATTGCGCGTCTGTATGGCAAGACGCCCATTATTCAGCCAAGTTTCGTCTAAATGTGGTATCGGAGATAAAGCGTGTGACTTTACCTGGATAGCTTCTATGAATTATTGTAAAGGACACCTCTCCTTGTACAATAAGACTGTTTGGGGTAAAACCCATGTCTTACTCCAATCTATATTCCCATAAAGATGACACCAAAAAAAAGGCTGTATAGCAGAGGGTAGCCTACTATGTCCCTTTGAATTGTATTCCATTTCTAAAGCACTTTTCATTTGACAAGAGTAATGGGAATTAAAAAGATGTATACATATCATAAAAGCACATCTAGGCTACTGTCAGGTCGCAAAATCCGAAATCCGAATGGTGTAATGGTTAACGCGGAAGACAATTCCGGGTGTTGGCAATCCGAAGGTCGCAGGTTCGAGACTGACTATGAACTCGGGTGCGACCTAGGTGCCCTCACCGTGGTGCCAAACAACTCACTTTCCCGAGAGCGGTCTTACCTTTTTCACAACATTTGATGACATGTATTCACCGTCAACTGTCTTCTTCGCTACTTTATTGGATGTTTTTGACCGCCAGATTTCAGCTATAATCAGAGACAACGGCCGGGAGCTACCGGTAAACTGGGCGGGGGGACTGGACCCTGTCGTCGTTAGCGGCTAGTTAGCATTCAACTGGAAGGGGAGTCTCCTATGCTAGGTGAAACTTGCAATCATGTCCAACTCTTTCTGATGAGCTAGCTAGCTAACTTAACATTGTTTACCTAGCTACTAACTAACGCTATGGTCAGCCTCATAGTCTTAAACATGGTCATGCTGATTCTTAATGTTAGCTTAGGCTAACTCATAATACGGCTAGCATTAACGTCAGGACAAGTCACATAATATATACGGCCCTGAGTAATTCGATATTGTTTAGAGAAATAATGACTTTGAAGTTGTAAAGACCAATTTATTTCCATGTCTAACCATATGATGTTAGCAAGCGGTGTGACTGTATTTGATAGCGAGTGATTCAGTCAACGTTCTGGCCATGACGAATTGACTAGGCCAGCAAGCGACCCTTTCATGTGAGGTTTAATGATAATGCTACTAATGCTAATGAGTCATGTGTGGGTGTCACTTGGTTTTTATTTCATTTGATCCAGATCTGTGCAGATGAGATTGCCATTGTTGCTCAATTCTATGCAGACAGTCAAGACACGGTGCTTGTGTTTTCTTCCAAGGTATGTAGCATTTTGAATGGAATATAACAATACAAGAGAAAAGAAAGACAAGTTTAATTTCCAATGCTGGAGATCTGTGCAGATTTCCATTGTTCATTTCTATGAGGACAGACTTGACTTGAAGTGTCTTCTTCCCAGCTTCCAGAATGAATTCTGGAAAGAGAGAAAGCCAAGTCCTGTCTGTCCATTATCACTGACCATATGACCACCATTACTTCTATCCACATGCATTTTGCGTCTGTGTTTGTTTAGGTGCCGTTCCTAAGAACAAGCCAGGGCAGCCCTGGTTGGACGGACTCTGGGAGTCAGGGCTGGGTGCCGAATGAGAGAGCTATGGTACCACCAAGGGAAACGCGCGTTCTTGTTTGTATATGTGTCAATATCGGACGTGCATTCTATCAATGTGATTTGAGTGAGTATGGTGCAAGAGTTGAACACAGTCTGTTTTTGTACAAATTGCCAAATTTCTACTTTAAAAGAAACACACACACACACACACACACACACACACACACACACACACACATTAGTATTGTATATTTGCTTGTCTTGCTTTCATTAGACGGCCACACATATGTTTTGTATTTATTGCATGTCTCACTTTCATTACACTAGACTAACTTACTAAATGATGTTTATTCTTATTTTTATTCTTATTAATAATAATAACAATAAAAGTAATTGGACAGCTGGCTCATAAATAAACCCCTAAAGGGTTCATTGAGGAACCATTTCAAGGAGTTCTTTGAAGAACAACAGTTTCAACTTGAAGAACCTCTAAAAGAGCCTCCAGGAACCTTTTGTTTTTCGAGACCAAACTTCTTATCGCCTGTTTGCATTGCACAGTGCAGGCTATTGTATGATTTTCTATAGACCTAAAACACGTTTTGGATTCCTATGTAGGCTCAAAATAAGACCCCCACCTCACTTTTCTTGGACATGTTTTTGTATTGGACATTGTTTTTCAAACCACTGGATTATAGAAACGCTATTCATTTCAATAAATCTTCCTGCAAAAAATGTAGCCCGCAGTCTGCTTCAAATCCCCACCAATATTGTCACCCCTTCATGAAGGCTCGACTACGGCACTTTGGAAATGGTGACGTCAGTAGCGGACACCTCATCACCTTTATCTGCAGCAGATGTTTTCGCCGGGCGCGGTGGCGCGTGCCTGTAATCCAAGTCACCGGGAGGCTGAGGTTGGCGGATCGAGTGAGCTGAGGAGCTCTGCGCTGTAGTGGCCCATGTCGAATGGGTGTCCGCACTAAGTTCGGTATCGATATGGTGCTCCCGGGGGAGCCCGGAACCACCAGGTCGTCTAAGGAGGGGTGCACCGGCCCAGGCCGGGAACGGAGCAGGCCAAATCCCCCGTGCCGTCCAGTAGTGGGATCGCGCCTGTGAGTGGACGCTGCAGTGCAGCCTTGACAATAGATCGGAACACAATCTTTTCATTCATCCACTGAGGCTAAAGTCTTTATTTCAACTTTGGTGTCCTTCCCTCTGAGAGATGCTACAGCACACGCACACAATTCAGGCATACGATCACATTTATTATAGCCTATTCTATAATAATACCGCATAATGCGGTGATACATAAGTATAGGTAACAACAACAACTGTAGTTGCACTTAGTCACAAATTTTAGAATATTGAATTGATTTAGTTCACTAACTCAAATGGTTCACCATGTTTTTTTTAAATTATAATTTTTTTTATCTCCGTAATGTTGTCAATTGCGCGTCTGTATGGCAAGACGCCCATTATTCAGCCAAGTTTCGTCTAAATGTGGTATCGGAGATAAAGCGTGTGACTTTACCTGAGTAGCTTCTATGAATTATTGTAAAGGACCCTTTACAATAACCCTAACCCTCATTATGGCAATTTTCAGGAAGTTAACCATTACAAAAAAGCATTACGGTTAGGCTATAGGGTTTAGGGTAGGGACGTTCCAATGATCCCATTTAGCTTAGACCATTTACGAATCTGACTATACGTTTGTAAAGTGGAACGTCACTGGAGACACCCAAACAAGCGCGCACCGCTGTAACACTGACATGATAATGCAGATATTTGGCTGTCAAACTAGATACCACTGTAATTAAATTGACACGTGTTAATTATTTCGCTTTCCCCATCATCCCAGAAACGGAGACGGCGTTAAACATTGTGCAGGTTTTTCAACTATATTAGCGACTGGGCACGGTACTTCTACCAGTACAATGAATGGGTGTATGGAGTGTCAAATAAAAAATATGATATCACGCTCAAAAAATAGGTAGAATAGCTTTATTGATGAGTGTCGTAGAGAGCTTCCAACAGTACACACTTTCTATGTTTGTCCCAAGACAGCTTCGTTGTCATGGTGTTCTTTGATTATGGTCATTATGACGTCAAGTGGTCACTATCAAGATTTTGTCGTCAGTTGCGGTCAATATAATTACAGTGTTTGTCATACATTGAACACTATTGATACTAGTTGCATACTATTAGCTTATTGGTGTCTTTTTCAGTGATTTTTCTTCGCAATGGATGAACGTGCTTCACTTCAGTCTCTTACTGTAGACACTCTCTCTGAAGAAATGTCTCAACTTGTCCAGGAGGTGAGTGACCTCACTGGGCTCTTGGTGAGCGAAGTCCTGGACTCCTCTACTACCTTGAACAGACCAAGGCCTTCTGTTGATCAATTGCTGGCCTCTGTAATGTCCCTGAGCGCACCACCTCTGCCCAGAGAGGCCTGGGATACCAATGATAAGGAGGCTGAGGACCCTGAGATCCTAAGCCAGTCCTCCTCCGTGGACATATCCTGGCCCTTCGCCGTCTACCCTCGATGTGAGGAAAGAATGCCTGTGTTGGAGAAGTACCCCACCAGCCTTATTGTGAGGAAGGTATCCAAGAACAGGGCCAGATCTTCCCTGTCAGCGGGGTCAGGCTGCTCTGAGCAGACCCTGCCCAGTATCCAGGAAGAGGAGGAGATTCATGTGTTCTCCCTCATTGGGCAAGCTGTCCCTGAGAAAACGACTATGGAAACGGCTGTGGTGGAAGACATGGCTAGTAACACCAAAGAGAAGACCTCTCTCTGGAGGAGGCTGAGAAGTTTCTGCAGTCTGTGGAAGAGGGGGAGGGCTGCAACTTCAGATAAGAAGACCAAGGTGGTGCAGGAGTGCAAGAAGGTGAAATAGTCACTCTACTCATCAAGTCACTGATGTTGAGATACTGTGTATCATGTCTCTCTTTTATAATCTTTCTTCCCTTCTTCTATAGTCTCTGTTCGTTTTACAGGAGGAGGAGGAGGAGGAGGAGGAGGAGGACACAGAGGAGACACATGGATGCTGTTTTCCTTACATGGATTTCATTAAATTGCTTAAGAGATGATGTTCTTATTCTTCTTCAAAATGTTCCTAATAAAAAGCATGAACATTTAGACCCACAGTGTGGACAATAGTTTCCTTGGGTCAGAGGCAGAGGATTGAATTTTGGAATGGTAGTAATCTATTTTGTTATTCAACAGACAATTTCTTCCAATAACTTACAGTCTGTAAACGCAATAAAGGGGATGGACAACAACATAGATAAACAATCATTGATCCAATACAGTTCTAGCAAGTCACAAGGCAAGGTGGTGACAGTCTATTCTCTTGCCCTTGGTTCTTTGATGCCCTGCAGAGTGTAACAAATGGCCACAGGAATAGATTGGTTTTACTTTGTTATGAAGGAATTAGATTTCAGTAAACAAAACATTTGTTTAAACCACTTTTAATCATGGCATACTCAGATACTGTAAGTGGCAGAATACTCACCATTTCTAAAACATTAAAACATTACCGCGCAATTCTCTACCCCCGCTTGAAATGAAACCGTTCGTTAACAACTGCCCTACCAATATAATAATACCGCATAATGCGGTGATACATACGTATAGGTTGTCGATAGCGGACACCTCATCACCTTTATCTGCAGCAGACGTTTTCGCCGGGCGCGGTGGCGCATGCCTGTAATCCAAGTCACCGGGAGGCTGAGGTTGGCGGATCGAGTGAGCTGAGGAGCTCTGCGCTGTAGTGGCCCATGTCGAATGGGTGTCCGCACTAAGTTCGGTATCGATATGGTGCTCCCGGGGGAGCCCGGGACCACCAGGTCGTCTAAGGAGGGGTGCACCGGCCCAGGCCGGGAACGGAGCAGGCCAAATCCCCCGTGCCGTCCAGTAGTGGGATCGCGCCTGTGAGTGGACGCTGCAGTGCAGCCTTGACAATAGATCGGAACACAATCTTTTCATTCATCCACTGAGGCTAAAGTCTTTATTTCAACTTTGGTGTCCTTCCCTCTGAGAGATGCTACAGCACACGCACACAATTCAGGCATACGATCACATTTATTATAGCCTATTCTATAATAATACCGCATAATGCGGTGATACATAAGTATAGGTAACAACAACAACTGTAGTTGCACTTAGTCCCAATTATTGAAACTATAGAATATTGAATTGATTTAGTTCACTAACTCAAATGGTTCACCATGTTTTTTTTTAATTATTATTTTTTTTATCTCCGTAATGTTGTCAATTGCGCGTCTGTATGGCAAGACGCCCATTATTCAGCCAAGTTTCGTCTAAATGTGGTATCGGAGATAAAGCGTGTGACTTTACCTGGATAGCTTCTATGAATTATTGTAAAGGACACCTCTCCTTGTACAATAAGACTGTTTGGGGTAAAACCCATGTCTTACTCCAATCTATATTCCCATAAAGATGACACCAAAAAAAAGGCTGTATAGCAGAGGGTAGCCTACTATGTCCCTTTGAATTGTATTCCATTTCTAAAGCACTTTTCATTTGACAAGAGTAATGGGAATTAAAAAGATGTATACATATCATAAAAGCACATCTAGGCTACTGTCAGGTCGCAAAATCCGAAATCCGAATGGTGTAATGGTTAACGCGGAAGACAATTCCGGGTGTTGGCAATCCGAAGGTCGCAGGTTCGAGACTGACTATGAACTCGGGTGCGACCTAGGTGCCCTCACCGTGGTGCCAAACAACTCACTTTCCCGAGAGCGGTCTTACCTTTTTCACAACATTTGATGACATGTATTCACCGTCAACTGTCTTCTTCGCTACTTTATTGGATGTTTTTGACCGCCAGATTTCAGCTATAATCAGAGACAACGGCCGGGAGCTACCGGTAAACTGGGCGGGGGGACTGGACCCTGTCGTCGTTAGCGGCTAGTTAGCATTCAACTGGAAGGGGAGTCTCCTATGCTAGGTGAAACTTGCAATCATGTCCAACTCTTTCTGATGAGCTAGCTAGCTAACTTAACATTGTTTACCTAGCTACTAACTAACGCTATGGTCAGCCTCATAGTCTTAAACATGGTCATGCTGATTCTTAATGTTAGCTTAGGCTAACTCATAATACGGCTAGCATTAACGTCAGGACAAGTCACATAATATATACGGCCCTGAGTAATTCGATATTGTTTAGAGAAATAATGACTTTGAAGTTGTAAAGACCAATTTATTTCCATGTCTAACCATATGATGTTAGCAAGCGGTGTGACTGTATTTGATAGCGAGTGATTCAGTCAACGTTCTGGCCATGACGAATTGACTAGGCCAGCAAGCGACCCTTTCATGTGAGGTTTAATGATAATGCTACTAATGCTAATGAGTCATGTGTGGGTGTCACTTGGTTTTTATTTCATTTGATCCAGATCTGTGCAGATGAGATTGCCATTGTTGCTCAATTCTATGCAGACAGTCAAGACACGGTGCTTGTGTTTTCTTCCAAGGTATGTAGCATTTTGAATGGAATATAACAATACAAGAGAAAAGAAAGACAAGTTTAATTTCCAATGCTGGAGATCTGTGCAGATTGCCATTGTTCATTTCTATGAGGACAGACTTGACTTGAAGTGTCTTCTTCCCAGCTTCCAGAATGAATTCTGGAAAGAGAGAAAGCCAAGTCCTGTCTGTCCATTATCACTGACCATATGACCACCATTACTTCTATCCACATGCATTTTGCGTCTGTGTTTGTTTAGGTGCCGTTCCTAAGAACAAGCCAGGGCAGCCCTGGTTGGACGGACTCTGGGAGTCAGGGCTGGGTGCCGAATGAGAGAGCTATGGTACCACCAAGGGAAACGCGCGTTCTTGTTTGTATATGTGTCAATATCGGACGTGCATTCTATCAATGTGATTTGAGTGAGTATGGTGCAAGAGCTGAACACAGTCTGTTTTTGTACAAATTGCCAAATTTCTACTTTAAAAGAAACACACACACACACACACACACACACACACACACACACACACATTAGTATTGTATATTTGCTTGTCTTGCTTTCATTAGACGGCCACACATATGTTTTGTATTTATTGCATGTCTCACTTTCATTACACTAGACTAACTTACTAAATGATGTTTATTCTTATTTTTATTCTTATTAATAATAATAACAATAAAAGTAATTGGACAGCTGGCTCATAAATAAACCCCTAAAGGGTTCATTGAGGAACCATTTCAAGGAGTTCTTTGAAGAACAACAGTTTCAACTTGAAGAACCTCTAAAAGAGCCTCCAGGAACCTTTTGTTTTTCGAGACCAAACTTCTTATCGCCTGTTTGCATTGCACAGTGCAGGCTATTGTATGATTTTCTATAGACCTAAAACACGTTTTGGATTCCTATGTAGGCTCAAAATAAGACCCCCACCTCACTTTTCTTGGACATGTTTTTGTATTGGACATTGTTTTTCAAACCACTGGATTATAGAAACGCTATTCATTTCAATAAATCTTCCTGCAAAAAATGTAGCCCGCAGTCTGCTTCAAATCCCCACCAATATTGTCACCCCTTCATGAAGGCTCGACTACGGCACTTTGGAAATGGTGACGTCAGTAGCGGACACCTCATCACCTTTATCTGCAGCAGATGTTTTCGCCGGGCGCGGTGGCGCGTGCCTGTAATCCAAGTCACCGGGAGGCTGAGGTTGGCGGATCGAGTGAGCTGAGGAGCTCTGCGCTGTAGTGGCCCATGTCGAATGGATGTCCGCACTAAGTTCGGTATCGATATGGTGCTCCCGGGGGAGCCCGGAACCACCAGGTCGTCTAAGGAGGGGTGCACCGGCCCAGGCCGGGAACGGAGCAGGCCAAATCCCCCGTGCCGTCCAGTAGTGGGATCGCGCCTGTGAGTGGACGCTGCAGTGCAGCCTTGACAATAGATCGGAACACAATCTTTTCATTCATCCACTGAGGCTAAAGTCTTTATTTCAACTTTGGTGTCCTTCCCTCTGAGAGATGCTACAGCACACGCACACAATTCAGGCATACGATCACATTTATTATAGCCTATTCTATAATAATACCGCATAATGCGGTGATACATAAGTATAGGTAACAACAACAACAACTGTAGTTGCACTTAGTCACAAATTTTAGAATATTGAATTGATTTAGTTCACTAACTCAAATGGTTCACCATGTTTTTTTTAAATTATAATTTTTTTTATCTCCGTAATGTTGTCAATTGCGCGTCTGTATGGCAAGACGCCCATTATTCAGCCAAGTTTCGTCTAAATGTGGTATCGGAGATAAAGCGTGTGACTTTACCTGAGTAGCTTCTATGAATTATTGTAAAGGACCCTTTACAATAACCCTAACCCTCATTATGGCAATTTTCAGGAAGTTAACCAATACAAAAAAGCATTACGGTTAGGCTATAGGGTTTAGGGTAGGGACGTTCCAATGATCCCATTTAGCTTAGACCATTTACGAATCTGACTATACGTTTGTAAAGTGGAACGTCACTGGAGACACCCAAACAAGCGCGCACCGCTGTAACACTGACATGATAATGCAGATATTTGGCTGTCAAACTAGATACCACTGTAATTAAATTGACACGTGTTAATTATTTCGCTTTCCCCATCATCCCAGAAACGGAGACGGCGTTAAACATTGTGCAGGTTTTTCAACTATATTAGCGACTGGGCACGGTACTTCTACCAGTACAATGAATGGGTGTATGGAGTGTCAAATAAAAAATATGATATCACGCTCAAAAAATAGGTAGAATAGCTTTATTGATGAGTGTCGTAGAGAGCTTCCAACAGTACACACTTTCTATGTTTGTCCCAAGACAGCTTCGTTGTCATGGTGTTCTTTGATTATGGTCATTATGACGTCAAGTGGTCACTATCAAGATTTTGTCGTCAGTTGCGGTCAATATAATTACAGTGTTTGTCATACATTGAACACTATTGATACTAGTTGCATACTATTAGCTTATTGGTGTCTTTTTCAGTGATTTTTCTTCGCAATGGATGAACGTGCTTCACTTCAGTCTCTTACTGTAGACACTCTCTCTGAAGAAATGTCTCAACTTGTCCAGGAGGTGAGTGACCTCACTGGGCTCTTGGTGAGCGAAGTCCTGGACTCCTCTACTACCTTGAACAGACCAAGGCCTTCTGTTGATCAATTGCTGGCCTCTGTAATGTCCCTGAGCGCACCACCTCTGCCCAGAGAGGCCTGGGATACCAATGATAAGGAGGCTGAGGACCCTGAGATCCTAAGCCAGTCCTCCTCCGTGGACATATCCTGGCCCTTCGCCGTCTACCCTCGATGTGAGGAAAGAATGCCTGTGTTGGAGAAGTACCCCACCAGCCTTATTGTGAGGAAGGTATCCAAGAACAGGGCCAGATCTTCCCTGTCAGCGGGGTCAGGCTGCTCTGAGCAGACCCTGCCCAGTATCCAGGAAGAGGAGGAGATTCATGTGTTCTCCCTCATTGGGCAAGCTGTCCCTGAGAAAACGACTATGGAAACGGCTGTGGTGGAAGACATGGCTAGTAACACCAAAGAGAAGACCTCTCTCTGGAGGAGGCTGAGAAGTTTCTGCAGTCTGTGGAAGAGGGGGAGGGCTGCAACTTCAGATAAGAAGACCAAGGTGGTGCAGGAGTGCAAGAAGGTGAAATAGTCACTCTACTCATCAAGTCACTGATGTTGAGATACTGTGTATCATGTCTCTCTTTTATAATCTTTCTTCCCTTCTTCTATAGTCTCTGTTCGTTTTACAGGAGGAGGAGGAGGAGGAGGAGGAGGAGGACACAGAGGAGACACATGGATGCTGTTTTCCTTACATGGATTTCATTAAATTGCTTAAGAGATGATGTTCTTATTCTTCTTCAAAATGTTCCTAATAAAAAGCATGAACATTTAGACCCACAGTGTGGACAATAGTTTCCTTGGGTCAGAGGCAGAGGATTGAATTTTGGAATGGTAGTAATCTATTTTGTTATTCAACAGACAATTTCTTCCAATAACTTACAGTCTGTAAACGCAATAAAGGGGATGGACAACAACATAGATAAACAATCATTGATCCAATACAGTTCTAGCAAGTCACAAGGCAAGGTGGTGACAGTCTATTCTCTTGCCCTTGGTTCTTTGATGCCCTGCAGAGTGTAACAAATGGCCACAGGAATAGATTGGTTTTACTTTGTTATGAAGGAATTAGATTTCAGTAAACAAAACATTTGTTTAAACCACTTTTAATCATGGCATACTCAGATACTGTAAGTGGCAGAATACTCACCATTTCTAAAACATTAAAACATTACCGCGCAATTCTCTACCCCCGCTTGAAATGAAACCGTTCGTTAACAACTGCCCTACCAATATAATAATACCGCATAATGCGGTGATACATACGTATAGGTTGTCGATAGCGGACACCTCATCACCTTTATCTGCAGCAGACGTTTTCGCCGGGCGCGGTGGCGCATGCCTGTAATCCAAGTCACCGGGAGGCTGAGGTTGGCGGATCGAGTGAGCTGAGGAGCTCTGCGCTGTAGTGGCCCATGTCGAATGGGTGTCCGCACTAAGTTCGGTATCGATATGGTGCTCCCGGGGGAGCCCGGGACCACCAGGTCGTCTAAGGAGGGGTGCACCGGCCCAGGCCGGGAACGGAGCAGGCCAAATCCCCCGTGCCGTCCAGTAGTGGGATCGCGCCTGTGAGTGGACGCTGCAGTGCAGCCTTGACAATAGATCGGAACACAATCTTTTCATTCATCCACTGAGGCTAAAGTCTTTATTTCAACTTTGGTGTCCTTCCCTCTGAGAGATGCTACAGCACACGCACACAATTCAGGCATACGATCACATTTATTATAGCCTATTCTATAATAATACCGCATAATGCGGTGATACATAAGTATAGGTAACAACAACAACTGTAGTTGCACTTAGTCCCAATTATTGAAACTATAGAATATTGAATTGATTTAGTTCACTAACTCAAATGGTTCACCATGTTTTTTTTTAATTATTATTTTTTTTATCTCCGTAATGTTGTCAATTGCGCGTCTGTATGGCAAGACGCCCATTATTCAGCCAAGTTTCGTCTAAATGTGGTATCGGAGATAAAGCGTGTGACTTTACCTGGATAGCTTCTATGAATTATTGTAAAGGACACCTCTCCTTGTACAATAAGACTGTTTGGGGTAAAACCCATGTCTTACTCCAATCTATATTCCCATAAAGATGACACCAAAAAAAAGGCTGTATAGCAGAGGGTAGCCTACTATGTCCCTTTGAATTGTATTCCATTTCTAAAGCACTTTTCATTTGACAAGAGTAATGGGAATTAAAAAGATGTATACATATCATAAAAGCACATCTAGGCTACTGTCAGGTCGCAAAATCCGAAATCCGAATGGTGTAATGGTTAACGCGGAAGACAATTCCGGGTGTTGGCAATCCGAAGGTCGCAGGTTCGAGACTGACTATGAACTCGGGTGCGACCTAGGTGCCCTCACCGTGGTGCCAAACAACTCACTTTCCCGAGAGCGGTCTTACCTTTTTCACAACATTTGATGACATGTATTCACCGTCAACTGTCTTCTTCGCTACTTTATTGGATGTTTTTGACCGCCAGATTTCAGCTATAATCAGAGACAACGGCCGGGAGCTACCGGTAAACTGGGCGGGGGGACTGGACCCTGTCGTCGTTAGCGGCTAGTTAGCATTCAACTGGAAGGGGAGTCTCCTATGCTAGGTGAAACTTGCAATCATGTCCAACTCTTTCTGATGAGCTAGCTAGCTAACTTAACATTGTTTACCTAGCTACTAACTAACGCTATGGTCAGCCTCATAGTCTTAAACATGGTCATGCTGATTCTTAATGTTAGCTTAGGCTAACTCATAATACGGCTAGCATTAACGTCAGGACAAGTCACATAATATATACGGCCCTGAGTAATTCGATATTGTTTAGAGAAATAATGACTTTGAAGTTGTAAAGACCAATTTATTTCCATGTCTAACCATATGATGTTAGCAAGCGGTGTGACTGTATTTGATAGCGAGTGATTCAGTCAACGTTCTGGCCATGACGAATTGACTAGGCCAGCAAGCGACCCTTTCATGTGAGGTTTAATGATAATGCTACTAATGCTAATGAGTCATGTGTGGGTGTCACTTGGTTTTTATTTCATTTGATCCAGATCTGTGCAGATGAGATTGCCATTGTTGCTCAATTCTATGCAGACAGTCAAGACACGGTGCTTGTGTTTTCTTCCAAGGTATGTAGCATTTTGAATGGAATATAACAATACAAGAGAAAAGAAAGACAAGTTTAATTTCCAATGCTGGAGATCTGTGCAGATTGCCATTGTTCATTTCTATGAGGACAGACTTGACTTGAAGTGTCTTCTTCCCAGCTTCCAGAATGAATTCTGGAAAGAGAGAAAGCCAAGTCCTGTCTGTCCATTATCACTGACCATATGACCACCATTACTTCTATCCACATGCATTTTGCGTCTGTGTTTGTTTAGGTGCCGTTCCTAAGAACAAGCCAGGGCAGCCCTGGTTGGACGGACTCTGGGAGTCAGGGCTGGGTGCCGAATGAGAGAGCTATGGTACCACCAAGGGAAACGCGCGTTCTTGTTTGTATATGTGTCAATATCGGACGTGCATTCTATCAATGTGATTTGAGTGAGTATGGTGCAAGAGC
Source organism: Argentina silus (assembly GCF_951799395.1). Classification (NCBI taxonomy): domain Eukaryota; kingdom Metazoa; phylum Chordata; class Actinopteri; order Argentiniformes; family Argentinidae; genus Argentina; species Argentina silus. The sequence continues at coordinate 4,248,486 of NC_139668.1, forward strand.
TGAACACAGTCTGTTTTTGTACAAATTGCCAAATTTCTACTTTAAAAGAAACACACACACACACACACACACACACACATTAGTATTGTATATTTGCTTGTCTTGCTTTCATTAGACGGCCACACATATGTTTTGTATTTATTGCATGTCTCACTTTCATTACACTAGACTAACTTACTAAATGATGTTTATTCTTATTTTTATTCTTATTAATAATAATAACAATAAAAGTAATTGGACAGCTGGCTCATAAATAAACCCCTAAAGGGTTCATTGAGGAACCATTTCAAGGAGTTCTTTGAAGAACAACAGTTTCAACTTGAAGAACCTCTAAAAGAGCCTCCAGGAACCTTTTGTTTTTCGAGACCAAACTTCTTATCGCCTGTTTGCATTGCACAGTGCAGGCTATTGTATGATTTTCTATAGACCTAAAACACGTTTTGGATTCCTATGTAGGCTCAAAATAAGACCCCCACCTCACTTTTCTTGGACATGTTTTTGTATTGGACATTGTTTTTCAAACCACTGGATTATAGAAACGCTATTCATTTCAATAAATCTTCCTGCAAAAAATGTAGCCCGCAGTCTGCTTCAAATCCCCACCAATATTGTCACCCCTTCATGAAGGCTCGACTACGGCACTTTGGAAATGGTGACGTCAGTAGCGGACACCTCATCACCTTTATCTGCAGCAGATGTTTTCGCCGGGCGCGGTGGCGCGTGCCTGTAATCCAAGTCACCGGGAGGCTGAGGTTGGCGGATCGAGTGAGCTGAGGAGCTCTGCGCTGTAGTGGCCCATGTCGAATGGGTGTCCGCACTAAGTTCGGTATCGATATGGTGCTCCCGGGGGAGCCCGGAACCACCAGGTCGTCTAAGGAGGGGTGCACCGGCCCAGGCCGGGAACGGAGCAGGCCAAATCCCCCGTGCCGTCCAGTAGTGGGATCGCGCCTGTGAGTGGACGCTGCAGTGCAGCCTTGACAATAGATCGGAACACAATCTTTTCATTCATCCACTGAGGCTAAAGTCTTTATTTCAACTTTGGTGTCCTTCCCTCTGAGAGATGCTACAGCACACGCACACAATTCAGGCATACGATCACATTTATTATAGCCTATTCTATAATAATACCGCATAATGCGGTGATACATAAGTATAGGTAACAACAACAACAACTGTAGTTGCACTTAGTCACAAATTTTAGAATATTGAATTGATTTAGTTCACTAACTCAAATGGTTCACCATGTTTTTTTTAAATTATAATTTTTTTTATCTCCGTAATGTTGTCAATTGCGCGTCTGTATGGCAAGACGCCCATTATTCAGCCAAGTTTCGTCTAAATGTGGTATCGGAGATAAAGCGTGTGACTTTACCTGAGTAGCTTCTATGAATTATTGTAAAGGACCCTTTACAATAACCCTAACCCTCATTATGGCAATTTTCAGGAAGTTAACCAATACAAAAAAGCATTACGGTTAGGCTATAGGGTTTAGGGTAGGGACGTTCCAATGATCCCATTTAGCTTAGACCATTTACGAATCTGACTATACGTTTGTAAAGTGGAACGTCACTGGAGACACCCAAACAAGCGCGCACCGCTGTAACACTGACATGATAATGCAGATATTTGGCTGTCAAACTAGATACCACTGTAATTAAATTGACACGTGTTAATTATTTCGCTTTCCCCATCATCCCAGAAACGGAGACGGCGTTAAACATTGTGCAGGTTTTTCAACTATATTAGCGACTGGGCACGGTACTTCTACCAGTACAATGAATGGGTGTATGGAGTGTCAAATAAAAAATATGATATCACGCTCAAAAAATAGGTAGAATAGCTTTATTGATGAGTGTCGTAGAGAGCTTCCAACAGTACACACTTTCTATGTTTGTCCCAAGACAGCTTCGTTGTCATGGTGTTCTTTGATTATGGTCATTATGACGTCAAGTGGTCACTATCAAGATTTTGTCGTCAGTTGCGGTCAATATAATTACAGTGTTTGTCATACATTGAACACTATTGATACTAGTTGCATACTATTAGCTTATTGGTGTCTTTTTCAGTGATTTTTCTTCGCAATGGATGAACGTGCTTCACTTCAGTCTCTTACTGTAGACACTCTCTCTGAAGAAATGTCTCAACTTGTCCAGGAGGTGAGTGACCTCACTGGGCTCTTGGTGAGCGAAGTCCTGGACTCCTCTACTACCTTGAACAGACCAAGGCCTTCTGTTGATCAATTGCTGGCCTCTGTAATGTCCCTGAGCGCACCACCTCTGCCCAGAGAGGCCTGGGATACCAATGATAAGGAGGCTGAGGACCCTGAGATCCTAAGCCAGTCCTCCTCCGTGGACATATCCTGGCCCTTCGCCGTCTACCCTCGATGTGAGGAAAGAATGCCTGTGTTGGAGAAGTACCCCACCAGCCTTATTGTGAGGAAGGTATCCAAGAACAGGGCCAGATCTTCCCTGTCAGCGGGGTCAGGCTGCTCTGAGCAGACCCTGCCCAGTATCCAGGAAGAGGAGGAGATTCATGTGTTCTCCCTCATTGGGCAAGCTGTCCCTGAGAAAACGACTATGGAAACGGCTGTGGTGGAAGACATGGCTAGTAACACCAAAGAGAAGACCTCTCTCTGGAGGAGGCTGAGAAGTTTCTGCAGTCTGTGGAAGAGGGGGAGGGCTGCAACTTCAGATAAGAAGACCAAGGTGGTGCAGGAGTGCAAGAAGGTGAAATAGTCACTCTACTCATCAAGTCACTGATGTTGAGATACTGTGTATCATGTCTCTCTTTTATAATCTTTCTTCCCTTCTTCTATAGTCTCTGTTCGTTTTACAGGAGGAGGAGGAGGAGGAGGAGGAGGAGGACACAGAGGAGACACATGGATGCTGTTTTCCTTACATGGATTTCATTAAATTGCTTAAGAGATGATGTTCTTATTCTTCTTCAAAATGTTCCTAATAAAAAGCATGAACATTTAGACCCACAGTGTGGACAATAGTTTCCTTGGGTCAGAGGCAGAGGATTGAATTTTGGAATGGTAGTAATCTATTTTGTTATTCAACAGACAATTTCTTCCAATAACTTACAGTCTGTAAACGCAATAAAGGGGATGGACAACAACATAGATAAACAATCATTGATCCAATACAGTTCTAGCAAGTCACAAGGCAAGGTGGTGACAGTCTATTCTCTTGCCCTTGGTTCTTTGATGCCCTGCAGAGTGTAACAAATGGCCACAGGAATAGATTGGTTTTACTTTGTTATGAAGGAATTAGATTTCAGTAAACAAAACATTTGTTTAAACCACTTTTAATCATGGCATACTCAGATACTGTAAGTGGCAGAATACTCACCATTTCTAAAACATTAAAACATTACCGCGCAATTCTCTACCCCCGCTTGAAATGAAACCGTTCGTTAACAACTGCCCTACCAATATAATAATACCGCATAATGCGGTGATACATACGTATAGGTTGTCGATAGCGGACACCTCATCACCTTTATCTGCAGCAGACGTTTTCGCCGGGCGCGGTGGCGCATGCCTGTAATCCAAGTCACCGGGAGGCTGAGGTTGGCGGATCGAGTGAGCTGAGGAGCTCTGCGCTGTAGTGGCCCATGTCGAATGGGTGTCCGCACTAAGTTCGGTATCGATATGGTGCTCCCGGGGGAGCCCGGGACCACCAGGTCGTCTAAGGAGGGGTGCACCGGCCCAGGCCGGGAACGGAGCAGGCCAAATCCCCCGTGCCGTCCAGTAGTGGGATCGCGCCTGTGAGTGGACGCTGCAGTGCAGCCTTGACAATAGATCGGAACACAATCTTTTCATTCATCCACTGAGGCTAAAGTCTTTATTTCAACTTTGGTGTCCTTCCCTCTGAGAGATGCTACAGCACACGCACACAATTCAGGCATACGATCACATTTATTATAGCCTATTCTATAATAATACCGCATAATGCGGTGATACATAAGTATAGGTAACAACAACAACTGTAGTTGCACTTAGTCCCAATTATTGAAACTATAGAATATTGAATTGATTTAGTTCACTAACTCAAATGGTTCACCATGTTTTTTTTTAATTATTATTTTTTTTATCTCCGTAATGTTGTCAATTGCGCGTCTGTATGGCAAGACGCCCATTATTCAGCCAAGTTTCGTCTAAATGTGGTATCGGAGATAAAGCGTGTGACTTTACCTGGATAGCTTCTATGAATTATTGTAAAGGACACCTCTCCTTGTACAATAAGACTGTTTGGGGTAAAACCCATGTCTTACTCCAATCTATATTCCCATAAAGATGACACCAAAAAAAAGGCTGTATAGCAGAGGGTAGCCTACTATGTCCCTTTGAATTGTATTCCATTTCTAAAGCACTTTTCATTTGACAAGAGTAATGGGAATTAAAAAGATGTATACATATCATAAAAGCACATCTAGGCTACTGTCAGGTCGCAAAATCCGAAATCCGAATGGTGTAATGGTTAACGCGGAAGACAATTCCGGGTGTTGGCAATCCGAAGGTCGCAGGTTCGAGACTGACTATGAACTCGGGTGCGACCTAGGTGCCCTCACCGTGGTGCCAAACAACTCACTTTCCCGAGAGCGGTCTTACCTTTTTCACAACATTTGATGACATGTATTCACCGTCAACTGTCTTCTTCGCTACTTTATTGGATGTTTTTGACCGCCAGATTTCAGCTATAATCAGAGACAACGGCCGGGAGCTACCGGTAAACTGGGCGGGGGGACTGGACCCTGTCGTCGTTAGCGGCTAGTTAGCATTCAACTGGAAGGGGAGTCTCCTATGCTAGGTGAAACTTGCAATCATGTCCAACTCTTTCTGATGAGCTAGCTAGCTAACTTAACATTGTTTACCTAGCTACTAACTAACGCTATGGTCAGCCTCATAGTCTTAAACATGGTCATGCTGATTCTTAATGTTAGCTTAGGCTAACTCATAATACGGCTAGCATTAACGTCAGGACAAGTCACATAATATATACGGCCCTGAGTAATTCGATATTGTTTAGAGAAATAATGACTTTGAAGTTGTAAAGACCAATTTATTTCCATGTCTAACCATATGATGTTAGCAAGCGGTGTGACTGTATTTGATAGCGAGTGATTCAGTCAACGTTCTGGCCATGACGAATTGACTAGGCCAGCAAGCGACCCTTTCATGTGAGGTTTAATGATAATGCTACTAATGCTAATGAGTCATGTGTGGGTGTCACTTGGTTTTTATTTCATTTGATCCAGATCTGTGCAGATGAGATTGCCATTGTTGCTCAATTCTATGCAGACAGTCAAGACACGGTGCTTGTGTTTTCTTCCAAGGTATGTAGCATTTTGAATGGAATATAACAATACAAGAGAAAAGAAAGACAAGTTTAATTTCCAATGCTGGAGATCTGTGCAGATTGCCATTGTTCATTTCTATGAGGACAGACTTGACTTGAAGTGTCTTCTTCCCAGCTTCCAGAATGAATTCTGGAAAGAGAGAAAGCCAAGTCCTGTCTGTCCATTATCACTGACCATATGACCACCATTACTTCTATCCACATGCATTTTGCGTCTGTGTTTGTTTAGGTGCCGTTCCTAAGAACAAGCCAGGGCAGCCCTGGTTGGACGGACTCTGGGAGTCAGGGCTGGGTGCCGAATGAGAGAGCTATGGTACCACCAAGGGAAACGCGCGTTCTTGTTTGTATATGTGTCAATATCGGACGTGCATTCTATCAATGTGATTTGAGTGAGTATGGTGCAAGAGCTGAACACAGTCTGTTTTTGTACAAATTGCCAAATTTCTACTTTAAAAGAAACACACACACACACACACACACACACACACATTAGTATTGTATATTTGCTTGTCTTGCTTTCATTAGACGGCCACACATATGTTTTGTATTTATTGCATGTCTCACTTTCATTACACTAGACTAACTTACTAAATGATGTTTATTCTTATTTTTATTCTTATTAATAATAATAACAATAAAAGTAATTGGACAGCTGGCTCATAAATAAACCCCTAAAGGGTTCATTGAGGAACCATTTCAAGGAGTTCTTTGAAGAACAACAGTTTCAACTTGAAGAACCTCTAAAAGAGCCTCCAGGAACCTTTTGTTTTTCGAGACCAAACTTCTTATCGCCTGTTTGCATTGCACAGTGCAGGCTATTGTATGATTTTCTATAGACCTAAAACACGTTTTGGATTCCTATGTAGGCTCAAAATAAGACCCCCACCTCACTTTTCTTGGACATGTTTTTGTATTGGACATTGTTTTTCAAACCACTGGATTATAGAAACGCTATTCATTTCAATAAATCTTCCTGCAAAAAATGTAGCCCGCAGTCTGCTTCAAATCCCCACCAATATTGTCACCCCTTCATGAAGGCTCGACTACGGCACTTTGGAAATGGTGACGTCAGTAGCGGACACTTCATCACCTTTATCTGCAGCAGATGTTTTCGCCGGGCGCGGTGGCGCGTGCCTGTAATCCAAGTCACCGGGAGGCTGAGGTTGGCGGATCGAGTGAGCTGAGGAGCTCTGCGCTGTAGTGGCCCATGTCGAATGGGTGTCCGCACTAAGTTCGGTATCGATATGGTGCTCCCGGGGGAGCCCGGAACCACCAGGTCGTCTAAGGAGGGGTGCACCGGCCCAGGCCGGGAACGGAGCAGGCCAAATCCCCCGTGCCGTCCAGTAGTGGGATCGCGCCTGTGAGTGGACGCTGCAGTGCAGCCTTGACAATAGATCGGAACACAATCTTTTCATTCATCCACTGAGGCTAAAGTCTTTATTTCAACTTTGGTGTCCTTCCCTCTGAGAGATGCTACAGCACACGCACACAATTCAGGCATACGATCACATTTATTATAGCCTATTCTATAATAATACCGCATAATGCGGTGATACATAAGTATAGGTAACAACAACAACTGTAGTTGCACTTAGTCACAAATTTTAGAATATTGAATTGATTTAGTTCACTAACTCAAATGGTTCACCATGTTTTTTTTAAATTATAATTTTTTTTATCTCCGTAATGTTGTCAATTGCGCGTCTGTATGGCAAGACGCCCATTATTCAGCCAAGTTTCGTCTAAATGTGGTATCGGAGATAAAGCGTGTGACTTTACCTGAGTAGCTTCTATGAATTATTGTAAAGGACCCTTTACAATAACCCTAACCCTCATTATGGCAATTTTCAGGAAGTTAACCAATACAAAAAAGCATTACGGTTAGGCTATAGGGTTTAGGGTAGGGACGTTCCAATGATCCCATTTAGCTTAGACCATTTACGAATCTGACTATACGTTTGTAAAGTGGAACGTCACTGGAGACACCCAAACAAGCGCGCACCGCTGTAACACTGACATGATAATGCAGATATTTGGCTGTCAAACTAGATACCACTGTAATTAAATTGACACGTGTTAATTATTTCGCTTTCCCCATCATCCCAGAAACGGAGACGGCGTTAAACATTGTGCAGGTTTTTCAACTATATTAGCGACTGGGCACGGTACTTCTACCAGTACAATGAATGGGTGTATGGAGTGTCAAATAAAAAATATGATATCACGCTCAAAAAATAGGTAGAATAGCTTTATTGATGAGTGTCGTAGAGAGCTTCCAACAGTACACACTTTCTATGTTTGTCCCAAGACAGCTTCGTTGTCATGGTGTTCTTTGATTATGGTCATTATGACGTCAAGTGGTCACTATCAAGATTTTGTCGTCAGTTGCGGTCAATATAATTACAGTGTTTGTCATACATTGAACACTATTGATACTAGTTGCATACTATTAGCTTATTGGTGTCTTTTTCAGTGATTTTTCTTCGCAATGGATGAACGTGCTTCACTTCAGTCTCTTACTGTAGACACTCTCTCTGAAGAAATGTCTCAACTTGTCCAGGAGGTGAGTGACCTCACTGGGCTCTTGGTGAGCGAAGTCCTGGACTCCTCTACTACCTTGAACAGACCAAGGCCTTCTGTTGATCAATTGCTGGCCTCTGTAATGTCCCTGAGCGCACCACCTCTGCCCAGAGAGGCCTGGGATACCAATGATAAGGAGGCTGAGGACCCTGAGATCCTAAGCCAGTCCTCCTCCGTGGACATATCCTGGCCCTTCGCCGTCTACCCTCGATGTGAGGAAAGAATGCCTGTGTTGGAGAAGTACCCCACCAGCCTTATTGTGAGGAAGGTATCCAAGAACAGGGCCAGATCTTCCCTGTCAGCGGGGTCAGGCTGCTCTGAGCAGACCCTGCCCAGTATCCAGGAAGAGGAGGAGATTCATGTGTTCTCCCTCATTGGGCAAGCTGTCCCTGAGAAAACGACTATGGAAACGGCTGTGGTGGAAGACATGGCTAGTAACACCAAAGAGAAGACCTCTCTCTGGAGGAGGCTGAGAAGTTTCTGCAGTCTGTGGAAGAGGGGGAGGGCTGCAACTTCAGATAAGAAGACCAAGGTGGTGCAGGAGTGCAAGAAGGTGAAATAGTCACTCTACTCATCAAGTCACTGATGTTGAGATACTGTGTATCATGTCTCTCTTTTATAATCTTTCTTCCCTTCTTCTATAGTCTCTGTTCGTTTTACAGGAGGAGGAGGAGGAGGAGGACACAGAGGAGACACATGGATGCTGTTTTCCTTACATGGATTTCATTAAATTGCTTAAGAGATGATGTTCTTATTCTTCTTCAAAATGTTCCTAATAAAAAGCATGAACATTTAGACCCACAGTGTGGACAATAGTTTCCTTGGGTCAGAGGCAGAGGATTGAATTTTGGAATGGTAGTAATCTATTTTGTTATTCAACAGACAATTTCTTCCAATAACTTACAGTCTGTAAACGCAATAAAGGGGATGGACAACAGCATAGATAAACAATCATTGATCCAATACAGTTCTAGCAAGTCACAAGGCAAGGTGGTGACAGTCTATTCTCTTGCCCTTGGTTCTTTGATGCCCTGCAGAGTGTAACAAATGGCCACAGGAATAGATTGGTTTTACTTTGTTATGAAGGAATTAGATTTCAGTAAACAAAACATTTGTTTAAACCACTTTTAATCATGGCATACTCAGATACTGTAAGTGGCAGAATACTCACCATTTCTAAAACATTAAAACATTACCGCGCAATTCTCTACCCCCGCTTGAAATGAAACCGTTCGTTAACAACTGCCCTACCAATATAATAATACCGCATAATGCGGTGATACATACGTATAGGTTGTCGATAGCGGACACCTCATCACCTTTATCTGCAGCAGACGTTTTCGCCGGGCGCGGTGGCGCATGCCTGTAATCCAAGTCACCGGGAGGCTGAGGTTGGCGGATCGAGTGAGCTGAGGAGCTCTGCGCTGTAGTGGCCCATGTCGAATGGGTGTCCGCACTAAGTTCGGTATCGATATGGTGCTCCCGGGGGAGCCCGGGACCACCAGGTCGTCTAAGGAGGGGTGCACCGGCCCAGGCCGGGAACGGAGCAGGCCAAATCCCCCGTGCCGTCCAGTAGTGGGATCGCGCCTGTGAGTGGACGCTGCAGTGCAGCCTTGACAATAGATCGGAACACAATCTTTTCATTCATCCACTGAGGCTAAAGTCTTTATTTCAACTTTGGTGTCCTTCCCTCTGAGAGATGCTACAGCACACGCACACAATTCAGGCATACGATCACATTTATTATAGCCTATTCTATAATAATACCGCATAATGCGGTGATACATAAGTATAGGTAACAACAACAACTGTAGTTGCACTTAGTCCCAATTATTGAAACTATAGAATATTGAATTGATTTAGTTCACTAACTCAAATGGTTCACCATGTTTTTTTTTAATTATTATTTTTTTTATCTCCGTAATGTTGTCAATTGCGCGTCTGTATGGCAAGACGCCCATTATTCAGCCAAGTTTCGTCTAAATGTGGTATCGGAGATAAAGCGTGTGACTTTACCTGGATAGCTTCTATGAATTATTGTAAAGGACACCTCTCCTTGTACAATAAGACTGTTTGGGGTAAAACCCATGTCTTACTCCAATCTATATTCCCATAAAGATGACACCAAAAAAAAGGCTGTATAGCAGAGGGTAGCCTACTATGTCCCTTTGAATTGTATTCCATTTCTAAAGCACTTTTCATTTGACAAGAGTAATGGGAATTAAAAAGATGTATACATATCATAAAAGCACATCTAGGCTACTGTCAGGTCGCAAAATCCGAAATCCGAATGGTGTAATGGTTAACGCGGAAGACAATTCCGGGTGTTGGCAATCCGAAGGTCGCAGGTTCGAGACTGACTATGAACTCGGGTGCGACCTAGGTGCCCTCACCGTGGTGCCAAACAACTCACTTTCCCGAGAGCGGTCTTACCTTTTTCACAACATTTGATGACATGTATTCTTCGCTACTTTATTGGATGTTTTTGACCGCCAGATTTCAGCTATAATCAGAGACAACGGCCGGGAGCTACCGGTAAACTGGGCGGGGGGACTGGACCCTGTCGTCGTTAGCGGCTAGTTAGCATTCAACTGGAAGGGGAGTCTCCTATGCTAGGTGAAACTTGCAATCATGTCCAACTCTTTCTGATGAGCTAGCTAGCTAACTTAACATTGTTTACCTAGCTACTAACTAACGCTATGGTCAGCCTCATAGTCTTAAACATGGTCATGCTGATTCTTAATGTTAGCTTAGGCTAACTCATAATACGGCTAGCATTAACGTCAGGACAAGTCACATAATATATACGGCCCTGAGTAATTCGATATTGTTTAGAGAAATAATGACTTTGAAGTTGTAAAGACCAATTTATTTCCATGTCTAACCATATGATGTTAGCAAGCGGTGTGACTGTATTTGATAGCGAGTGATTCAGTCAACGTTCTGGCCATGACGAATTGACTAGGCCAGCAAGCGACCCTTTCATGTGAGGTTTAATGATAATGCTACTAATGCTAATGAGTCATGTGTGGGTGTCACTTGGTTTTTATTTCATTTGATCCAGATCTGTGCAGATGAGATTGCCATTGTTGCTCAATTCTATGCAGACAGTCAAGACACGGTGCTTGTGTTTTCTTCCAAGGTATGTAGCATTTTGAATGGAATATAACAATACAAGAGAAAAGAAAGACAAGTTTAATTTCCAATGCTGGAGATCTGTGCAGATTGCCATTGTTCATTTCTATGAGGACAGACTTGACTTGAAGTGTCTTCTTCCCAGCTTCCAGAATGAATTCTGGAAAGAGAGAAAGCCAAGTCCTGTCTGTCCATTATCACTGACCATATGACCACCATTACTTCTATCCACATGCATTTTGCGTCTGTGTTTGTTTAGGTGCCGTTCCTAAGAACAAGCCAGGGCAGCCCTGGTTGGACGGACTCTGGGAGTCAGGGCTGGGTGCCGAATGAGAGAGCTATGGTACCACCAAGGGAAACGCGCGTTCTTGTTTGTATATGTGTCAATATCGGACGTGCATTCTATCAATGTGATTTGAGTGAGTATGGTGCAAGAGTTGAACACAGTCTGTTTTTGTACAAATTGCCAAATTTCTACTTTAAAAGAAACACACACACACACACACACACACACACACACACACACACACACATTAGTATTGTATATTTGCTTGTCTTGCTTTCATTAGACGGCCACACATATGTTTTGTATTTATTGCATGTCTCACTTTCATTACACTAGACTAACTTACTAAATGATGTTTATTCTTATTTTTATTCTTATTAATAATAATAACAATAAAAGTAATTGGACAGCTGGCTCATAAATAAACCCCTAAAGGGTTCATTGAGGAACCATTTCAAGGAGTTCTTTGAAGAACAACAGTTTCAACTTGAAGAACCTCTAAAAGAGCCTCCAGGAACCTTTTGTTTTTCGAGACCAAACTTCTTATCGCCTGTTTGCATTGCACAGTGCAGGCTATTGTATGATTTTCTATAGACCTAAAACACGTTTTGGATTCCTATGTAGGCTCAAAATAAGACCCCCACCTCACTTTTCTTGGACATGTTTTTGTATTGGACATTGTTTTTCAAACCACTGGATTATAGAAACGCTATTCATTTCAATAAATCTTCCTGCAAAAAATGTAGCCCGCAGTCTGCTTCAAATCCCCACCAATATTGTCACCCCTTCATGAAGGCTCGACTACGGCACTTTGGAAATGGTGACGTCAGTAGCGGACACCTCATCACCTTTATCTGCAGCAGATGTTTTCGCCGGGCGCGGTGGCGCGTGCCTGTAATCCAAGTCACCGGGAGGCTGAGGTTGGCGGATCGAGTGAGCTGAGGAGCTCTGCGCTGTAGTGGCCCATGTCGAATGGGTGTCCGCACTAAGTTCGGTATCGATATGGTGCTCCCGGGGGAGCCCGGAACCACCAGGTCGTCTAAGGAGGGGTGCACCGGCCCAGGCCGGGAACGGAGCAGGCCAAATCCCCCGTGCCGTCCAGTAGTGGGATCGCGCCTGTGAGTGGACGCTGCAGTGCAGCCTTGACAATAGATCGGAACACAATCTTTTCATTCATCCACTGAGGCTAAAGTCTTTATTTCAACTTTGGTGTCCTTCCCTCTGAGAGATGCTACAGCACACGCACACAATTCAGGCATACGATCACATTTATTATAGCCTATTCTATAATAATACCGCATAATGCGGTGATACATAAGTATAGGTAACAACAACAACTGTAGTTGCACTTAGTCACAAATTTTAGAATATTGAATTGATTTAGTTCACTAACTCAAATGGTTCACCATGTTTTTTTTAAATTATAATTTTTTTTATCTCCGTAATGTTGTCAATTGCGCGTCTGTATGGCAAGACGCCCATTATTCAGCCAAGTTTCGTCTAAATGTGGTATCGGAGATAAAGCGTGTGACTTTACCTGAGTAGCTTCTATGAATTATTGTAAAGGACCCTTTACAATAACCCTAACCCTCATTATGGCAATTTTCAGGAAGTTAACCATTACAAAAAAGCATTACGGTTAGGCTATAGGGTTTAGGGTAGGGACGTTCCAATGATCCCATTTAGCTTAGACCATTTACGAATCTGACTATACGTTTGTAAAGTGGAACGTCACTGGAGACACCCAAACAAGCGCGCACCGCTGTAACACTGACATGATAATGCAGATATTTGGCTGTCAAACTAGATACCACTGTAATTAAATTGACACGTGTTAATTATTTCGCTTTCCCCATCATCCCAGAAACGGAGACGGCGTTAAACATTGTGCAGGTTTTTCAACTATATTAGCGACTGGGCACGGTACTTCTACCAGTACAATGAATGGGTGTATGGAGTGTCAAATAAAAAATATGATATCACGCTCAAAAAATAGGTAGAATAGCTTTATTGATGAGTGTCGTAGAGAGCTTCCAACAGTACACACTTTCTATGTTTGTCCCAAGACAGCTTCGTTGTCATGGTGTTCTTTGATTATGGTCATTATGACGTCAAGTGGTCACTATCAAGATTTTGTCGTCAGTTGCGGTCAATATAATTACAGTGTTTGTCATACATTGAACACTATTGATACTAGTTGCATACTATTAGCTTATTGGTGTCTTTTTCAGTGATTTTTCTTCGCAATGGATGAACGTGCTTCACTTCAGTCTCTTACTGTAGACACTCTCTCTGAAGAAATGTCTCAACTTGTCCAGGAGGTGAGTGACCTCACTGGGCTCTTGGTGAGCGAAGTCCTGGACTCCTCTACTACCTTGAACAGACCAAGGCCTTCTGTTGATCAATTGCTGGCCTCTGTAATGTCCCTGAGCGCACCACCTCTGCCCAGAGAGGCCTGGGATACCAATGATAAGGAGGCTGAGGACCCTGAGATCCTAAGCCAGTCCTCCTCCGTGGACATATCCTGGCCCTTCGCCGTCTACCCTCGATGTGAGGAAAGAATGCCTGTGTTGGAGAAGTACCCCACCAGCCTTATTGTGAGGAAGGTATCCAAGAACAGGGCCAGATCTTCCCTGTCAGCGGGGTCAGGCTGCTCTGAGCAGACCCTGCCCAGTATCCAGGAAGAGGAGGAGATTCATGTGTTCTCCCTCATTGGGCAAGCTGTCCCTGAGAAAACGACTATGGAAACGGCTGTGGTGGAAGACATGGCTAGTAACACCAAAGAGAAGACCTCTCTCTGGAGGAGGCTGAGAAGTTTCTGCAGTCTGTGGAAGAGGGGGAGGGCTGCAACTTCAGATAAGAAGACCAAGGTGGTGCAGGAGTGCAAGAAGGTGAAATAGTCACTCTACTCATCAAGTCACTGATGTTGAGATACTGTGTATCATGTCTCTCTTTTATAATCTTTCTTCCCTTCTTCTATAGTCTCTGTTCGTTTTACAGGAGGAGGAGGAGGAGGAGGAGGAGGAGGACACAGAGGAGACACATGGATGCTGTTTTCCTTACATGGATTTCATTAAATTGCTTAAGAGATGATGTTCTTATTCTTCTTCAAAATGTTCCTAATAAAAAGCATGAACATTTAGACCCACAGTGTGGACAATAGTTTCCTTGGGTCAGAGGCAGAGGATTGAATTTTGGAATGGTAGTAATCTATTTTGTTATTCAACAGACAATTTCTTCCAATAACTTACAGTCTGTAAACGCAATAAAGGGGATGGACAACAACATAGATAAACAATCATTGATCCAATACAGTTCTAGCAAGTCACAAGGCAAGGTGGTGACAGTCTATTCTCTTGCCCTTGGTTCTTTGATGCCCTGCAGAGTGTAACAAATGGCCACAGGAATAGATTGGTTTTACTTTGTTATGAAGGAATTAGATTTCAGTAAACAAAACATTTGTTTAAACCACTTTTAATCATGGCATACTCAGATACTGTAAGTGGCAGAATACTCACCATTTCTAAAACATTAAAACATTACCGCGCAATTCTCTACCCCCGCTTGAAATGAAACCGTTCGTTAACAACTGCCCTACCAATATAATAATACCGCATAATGCGGTGATACATACGTATAGGTTGTCGATAGCGGACACCTCATCACCTTTATCTGCAGCAGACGTTTTCGCCGGGCGCGGTGGCGCATGCCTGTAATCCAAGTCACCGGGAGGCTGAGGTTGGCGGATCGAGTGAGCTGAGGAGCTCTGCGCTGTAGTGGCCCATGTCGAATGGGTGTCCGCACTAAGTTCGGTATCGATATGGTGCTCCCGGGGGAGCCCGGGACCACCAGGTCGTCTAAGGAGGGGTGCACCGGCCCAGGCCGGGAACGGAGCAGGCCAAATCCCCCGTGCCGTCCAGTAGTGGGATCGCGCCTGTGAGTGGACGCTGCAGTGCAGCCTTGACAATAGATCGGAACACAATCTTTTCATTCATCCACTGAGGCTAAAGTCTTTATTTCAACTTTGGTGTCCTTCCCTCTGAGAGATGCTACAGCACACGCACACAATTCAGGCATACGATCACATTTATTATAGCCTATTCTATAATAATACCGCATAATGCGGTGATACATAAGTATAGGTAACAACAACAACTGTAGTTGCACTTAGTCCCAATTATTGAAACTATAGAATATTGAATTGATTTAGTTCACTAACTCAAATGGTTCACCATGTTTTTTTTTAATTATTATTTTTTTTATCTCCGTAATGTTGTCAATTGCGCGTCTGTATGGCAAGACGCCCATTATTCAGCCAAGTTTCGTCTAAATGTGGTATCGGAGATAAAGCGTGTGACTTTACCTGGATAGCTTCTATGAATTATTGTAAAGGACACCTCTCCTTGTACAATAAGACTGTTTGGGGTAAAACCCATGTCTTACTCCAATCTATATTCCCATAAAGATGACACCAAAAAAAAGGCTGTATAGCAGAGGGTAGCCTACTATGTCCCTTTGAATTGTATTCCATTTCTAAAGCACTTTTCATTTGACAAGAGTAATGGGAATTAAAAAGATGTATACATATCATAAAAGCACATCTAGGCTACTGTCAGGTCGCAAAATCCGAAATCCGAATGGTGTAATGGTTAACGCGGAAGACAATTCCGGGTGTTGGCAATCCGAAGGTCGCAGGTTCGAGACTGACTATGAACTCGGGTGCGACCTAGGTGCCCTCACCGTGGTGCCAAACAACTCACTTTCCCGAGAGCGGTCTTACCTTTTTCACAACATTTGATGACATGTATTCACCGTCAACTGTCTTCTTCGCTACTTTATTGGATGTTTTTGACCGCCAGATTTCAGCTATAATCAGAGACAACGGCCGGGAGCTACCGGTAAACTGGGCGGGGGGACTGGACCCTGTCGTCGTTAGCGGCTAGTTAGCATTCAACTGGAAGGGGAGTCTCCTATGCTAGGTGAAACTTGCAATCATGTCCAACTCTTTCTGATGAGCTAGCTAGCTAACTTAACATTGTTTACCTAGCTACTAACTAACGCTATGGTCAGCCTCATAGTCTTAAACATGGTCATGCTGATTCTTAATGTTAGCTTAGGCTAACTCATAATACGGCTAGCATTAACGTCAGGACAAGTCACATAATATATACGGCCCTGAGTAATTCGATATTGTTTAGAGAAATAATGACTTTGAAGTTGTAAAGACCAATTTATTTCCATGTCTAACCATATGATGTTAGCAAGCGGTGTGACTGTATTTGATAGCGAGTGATTCAGTCAACGTTCTGGCCATGACGAATTGACTAGGCCAGCAAGCGACCCTTTCATGTGAGGTTTAATGATAATGCTACTAATGCTAATGAGTCATGTGTGGGTGTCACTTGGTTTTTATTTCATTTGATCCAGATCTGTGCAGATGAGATTGCCATTGTTGCTCAATTCTATGCAGACAGTCAAGACACGGTGCTTGTGTTTTCTTCCAAGGTATGTAGCATTTTGAATGGAATATAACAATACAAGAGAAAAGAAAGACAAGTTTAATTTCCAATGCTGGAGATCTGTGCAGATTGCCATTGTTCATTTCTATGAGGACAGACTTGACTTGAAGTGTCTTCTTCCCAGCTTCCAGAATGAATTCTGGAAAGAGAGAAAGCCAAGTCCTGTCTGTCCATTATCACTGACCATATGACCACCATTACTTCTATCCACATGCATTTTGCGTCTGTGTTTGTTTAGGTGCCGTTCCTAAGAACAAGCCAGGGCAGCCCTGGTTGGACGGACTCTGGGAGTCAGGGCTGGGTGCCGAATGAGAGAGCTATGGTACCACCAAGGGAAACGCGCGTTCTTGTTTGTATATGTGTCAATATCGGACGTGCATTCTATCAATGTGATTTGAGTGAGTATGGTGCAAGAGCTGAACACAGTCTGTTTTTGTACAAATTGCCAAATTTCTACTTTAAAAGAAACACACACACACACACACACACATTAGTATTGTATATTTGCTTGTCTTGCTTTCATTAGACGGCCACACATATGTTTTGTATTTATTGCATGTCTCACTTTCATTACACTAGACTAACTTACTAAATTATGTTTATTCTTATTTTTATTCTTATTAATAATAATAATAATAACAATACAAGTAATTGGACAGCTGGCTCATAAATAAACCCCTAAAGGGTTCATTGAGGAACCATTTCAAGGAGTTCTTTGAAGAACAACAGTTTCAACTTGAAGAACCTCTAAAAGAGCCTCCAGGAACCTTTTGTTTTTCGAGACCAAACTTCTTATCGCCTGTTTGCATTGTACAGTGCAGGCTATTGTATGATTTTCTATAGACCTAAAACACGTTTTGGATTCCTATGTAGGCTCAAAATAAGACCCCCACCTCACTTTTCTTGGACATGTTTTTGTATTGGACATTGTTTTTCAAACCACTGGATTATAGAAACGCTATTCATTTCAATAAATCTTCCTGCAAAAAATGTAGCCCGCAGTCTGCTTCAAATCCCCACCAATATTGTCACCCCTTCATGAAGGCTCGACTACGGCACTTTGGAAATGGTGACGTCAGTAGCGGACACCTCATCACCTTTATCTGCAGCAGACGTTTTCGCCGGGCGCGGTGGCGCATGCCTGTAATCCAAGTCACCGGGAGGCTGAGGTTGGCGGATCGAGTGAGCTGAGGAGCTCTGCGCTGTAGTGGCCCATGTCGAATGGGTGTCCGCACTAAGTTCGGTATCGATATGGTGCTCCCGGGGGAGCCCGGGACCACCAGGTCGTCTAAGGAGGGGTGCACCGGCCCAGGCCGGGAACGGAGCAGGCCAAATCCCCCGTGCCGTCCAGTAGTGGGATCGCGCCTGTGAGTGGACGCTGCAGTGCAGCCTTGACAATAGATCGGAACACAATCTTTTCATTCATCCACTGAGGCTAAAGTCTTTATTTCAACTTTGGTGTCCTTCCCTCTGAGAGATGCTACAGCACACGCACACAATTCAGGCATACGATCACATTTATTATAGCCTATTCTATAATAATACCGCATAATGCGGTGATACATAAGTATAGTAACAACAACAACTGTAGTTGCACTTAGTCCCAATTATTGAAACTATAGAATATTGAATTGATTTAGTTCACTAACTCAAATGGTTCACCATGTTTTTTTTTTTTTATTATTATTTTTTTTATCTCCGTAATGTTGTCAATTGCGCGTCTGTATGGCAAGACGCCCATTATTCAGCCAAGTTTCGTCTAAATGTGGTATCGGAGATAAAGCGTGTGACTTTACCTGGATAGCTTCTATGAATTATTGTAAAGGACACCTCTCCTTGTACAATAAGACTGTTTGGGGTAAAACCCATGTCTTACTCCAATCTATATTCCCATAAAGATGACACCAAAAAAAAGGCTGTATAGCAGAGGGTAGCCTACTATGTCCCTTTGAATTGTATTCCATTTCTAAAGCACTTTTCATTTGACAAGAGTAATGGGAATTAAAAAGATGTATACATATCATAAAAGCACATCTAGGCTACTGTCAGGTCGCAAAATCCGAAATCCGAATGGTGTAATGGTTAACGCGGAAGACAATTCCGGGTGTTGGCAATCCGAAGGTCGCAGGTTCGAGACTGACTATGAACTCGGGTGCGACCTAGGTGCCCTCACCGTGGTGCCAAACAACTCACTTTCCCGAGAGCGGTCTTACCTTTTTCACAACATTTGATGACATGTATTCTTCGCTACTTTATTGGATGTTTTTGACCGCCAGATTTCAGCTATAATCAGAGACAACGGCCGGGAGCTACCGGTAAACTGGGCGGGGGGACTGGACCCTGTCGTCGTTAGCGGCTAGTTAGCATTCAACTGGAAGGGGAGTCTCCTATGCTAGGTGAAACTTGCAATCATGTCCAACTCTTTCTGATGAGCTAGCTAGCTAACTTAACATTGTTTACCTAGCTACTAACTAACGCTATGGTCAGCCTCATAGTCTTAAACATGGTCATGCTGATTCTTAATGTTAGCTTAGGCTAACTCATAATACGGCTAGCATTAACGTCAGGACAAGTCACATAATATATACGGCCCTGAGTAATTCGATATTGTTTAGAGAAATAATGACTTTGAAGTTGTAAAGACCAATTTATTTCCATGTCTAACCATATGATGTTAGCAAGCGGTGTGACTGTATTTGATAGCGAGTGATTCAGTCAACGTTCTGGCCATGACGAATTGACTAGGCCAGCAAGCGACCCTTTCATGTGAGGTTTAATGATAATGCTACTAATGCTAATGAGTCATGTGTGGGTGTCACTTGGTTTTTATTTCATTTGATCCAGATCTGTGCAGATGAGATTGCCATTGTTGCTCAATTCTATGCAGACAGTCAAGACACGGTGCTTGTGTTTTCTTCCAAGGTATGTAGCATTTTGAATGGAATATAACAATACAAGAGAAAAGAAAGACAAGTTTAATTTCCAATGCTGGAGATCTGTGCAGATTGCCATTGTTCATTTCTATGAGGACAGACTTGACTTGAAGTGTCTTCTTCCCAGCTTCCAGAATGAATTCTGGAAAGAGAGAAAGCCAAGTCCTGTCTGTCCATTATCACTGACCATATGACCACCATTACTTCTATCCACATGCATTTTGCGTCTGTGTTTGTTTAGGTGCCGTTCCTAAGAACAAGCCAGGGCAGCCCTGGTTGGACGGACTCTGGGAGTCAGGGCTGGGTGCCGAATGAGAGAGCTATGGTACCACCAAGGGAAACGCGCGTTCTTGTTTGTATATGTGTCAATATCGGACGTGCATTCTATCAATGTGATTTGAGTGAGTATGGTGCAAGAGCTGAACACAGTCTGTTTTTGTACAAATTGCCAAATTTCTACTTTAAAAGAAACACACACACACACACACACACACACACACATTAGTATTGTATATTTGCTTGTCTTGCTTTCATTAGACGGCCACACATATGTTTTGTATTTATTGCATGTCTCACTTTCATTACACTAGACTAACTTACTAAATGATGTTTATTCTTATTTTTATTCTTATTAATAATAATAACAATAAAAGTAATTGGACAGCTGGCTCATAAATAAACCCCTAAAGGGTTCATTGAGGAACCATTTCAAGGAGTTCTTTGAAGAACAACAGTTTCAACTTGAAGAACCTCTAAAAGAGCCTCCAGGAACCTTTTGTTTTTCGAGACCAAACTTCTTATCGCCTGTTTGCATTGCACAGTGCAGGCTATTGTATGATTTTCTATAGACCTAAAACACGTTTTGGATTCCTATGTAGGCTCAAAATAAGACCCCCACCTCACTTTTCTTGGACATGTTTTTGTATTGGACATTGTTTTTCAAACCACTGGATTATAGAAACGCTATTCATTTCAATAAATCTTCCTGCAAAAAATGTAGCCCGCAGTCTGCTTCAAATCCCCACCAATATTGTCACCCCTTCATGAAGGCTCGACTACGGCACTTTGGAAATGGTGACGTCAGTAGCGGACACTTCATCACCTTTATCTGCAGCAGATGTTTTCGCCGGGCGCGGTGGCGCGTGCCTGTAATCCAAGTCACCGGGAGGCTGAGGTTGGCGGATCGAGTGAGCTGAGGAGCTCTGCGCTGTAGTGGCCCATGTCGAATGGGTGTCCGCACTAAGTTCGGTATCGATATGGTGCTCCCGGGGGAGCCCGGAACCACCAGGTCGTCTAAGGAGGGGTGCACCGGCCCAGGCCGGGAACGGAGCAGGCCAAATCCCCCGTGCCGTCCAGTAGTGGGATCGCGCCTGTGAGTGGACGCTGCAGTGCAGCCTTGACAATAGATCGGAACACAATCTTTTCATTCATCCACTGAGGCTAAAGTCTTTATTTCAACTTTGGTGTCCTTCCCTCTGAGAGATGCTACAGCACACGCACACAATTCAGGCATACGATCACATTTATTATAGCCTATTCTATAATAATACCGCATAATGCGGTGATACATAAGTATAGGTAACAACAACAACTGTAGTTGCACTTAGTCACAAATTTTAGAATATTGAATTGATTTAGTTCACTAACTCAAATGGTTCACCATGTTTTTTTTAAATTATAATTTTTTTTATCTCCGTAATGTTGTCAATTGCGCGTCTGTATGGCAAGACGCCCATTATTCAGCCAAGTTTCGTCTAAATGTGGTATCGGAGATAAAGCGTGTGACTTTACCTGAGTAGCTTCTATGAATTATTGTAAAGGACCCTTTACAATAACCCTAACCCTCATTATGGCAATTTTCAGGAAGTTAACCAATACAAAAAAGCATTACGGTTAGGCTATAGGGTTTAGGGTAGGGACGTTCCAATGATCCCATTTAGCTTAGACCATTTACGAATCTGACTATACGTTTGTAAAGTGGAACGTCACTGGAGACACCCAAACAAGCGCGCACCGCTGTAACACTGACATGATAATGCAGATATTTGGCTGTCAAACTAGATACCACTGTAATTAAATTGACACGTGTTAATTATTTCGCTTTCCCCATCATCCCAGAAACGGAGACGGCGTTAAACATTGTGCAGGTTTTTCAACTATATTAGCGACTGGGCACGGTACTTCTACCAGTACAATGAATGGGTGTATGGAGTGTCAAATAAAAAATATGATATCACGCTCAAAAAATAGGTAGAATAGCTTTATTGATGAGTGTCGTAGAGAGCTTCCAACAGTACACACTTTCTATGTTTGTCCCAAGACAGCTTCGTTGTCATGGTGTTCTTTGATTATGGTCATTATGACGTCAAGTGGTCACTATCAAGATTTTGTCGTCAGTTGCGGTCAATATAATTACAGTGTTTGTCATACATTGAACACTATTGATACTAGTTGCATACTATTAGCTTATTGGTGTCTTTTTCAGTGATTTTTCTTCGCAATGGATGAACGTGCTTCACTTCAGTCTCTTACTGTAGACACTCTCTCTGAAGAAATGTCTCAACTTGTCCAGGAGGTGAGTGACCTCACTGGGCTCTTGGTGAGCGAAGTCCTGGACTCCTCTACTACCTTGAACAGACCAAGGCCTTCTGTTGATCAATTGCTGGCCTCTGTAATGTCCCTGAGCGCACCACCTCTGCCCAGAGAGGCCTGGGATACCAATGATAAGGAGGCTGAGGACCCTGAGATCCTAAGCCAGTCCTCCTCCGTGGACATATCCTGGCCCTTCGCCGTCTACCCTCGATGTGAGGAAAGAATGCCTGTGTTGGAGAAGTACCCCACCAGCCTTATTGTGAGGAAGGTATCCAAGAACAGGGCCAGATCTTCCCTGTCAGCGGGGTCAGGCTGCTCTGAGCAGACCCTGCCCAGTATCCAGGAAGAGGAGGAGATTCATGTGTTCTCCCTCATTGGGCAAGCTGTCCCTGAGAAAACGACTATGGAAACGGCTGTGGTGGAAGACATGGCTAGTAACACCAAAGAGAAGACCTCTCTCTGGAGGAGGCTGAGAAGTTTCTGCAGTCTGTGGAAGAGGGGGAGGGCTGCAACTTCAGATAAGAAGACCAAGGTGGTGCAGGAGTGCAAGAAGGTGAAATAGTCACTCTACTCATCAAGTCACTGATGTTGAGATACTGTGTATCATGTCTCTCTTTTATAATCTTTCTTCCCTTCTTCTATAGTCTCTGTTCGTTTTACAGGAGGAGGAGGAGGAGGAGGACACAGAGGAGACACATGGATGCTGTTTTCCTTACATGGATTTCATTAAATTGCTTAAGAGATGATGTTCTTATTCTTCTTCAAAATGTTCCTAATAAAAAGCATGAACATTTAGACCCACAGTGTGGACAATAGTTTCCTTGGGTCAGAGGCAGAGGATTGAATTTTGGAATGGTAGTAATCTATTTTGTTATTCAACAGACAATTTCTTCCAATAACTTACAGTCTGTAAACGCAATAAAGGGGATGGACAACAGCATAGATAAACAATCATTGATCCAATACAGTTCTAGCAAGTCACAAGGCAAGGTGGTGACAGTCTATTCTCTTGCCCTTGGTTCTTTGATGCCCTGCAGAGTGTAACAAATGGCCACAGGAATAGATTGGTTTTACTTTGTTATGAAGGAATTAGATTTCAGTAAACAAAACATTTGTTTAAACCACTTTTAATCATGGCATACTCAGATACTGTAAGTGGCAGAATACTCACCATTTCTAAAACATTAAAACATTACCGCGCAATTCTCTACCCCCGCTTGAAATGAAACCGTTCGTTAACAACTGCCCTACCAATATAATAATACCGCATAATGCGGTGATACATACGTATAGGTTGTCGATAGCGGACACCTCATCACCTTTATCTGCAGCAGACGTTTTCGCCGGGCGCGGTGGCGCATGCCTGTAATCCAAGTCACCGGGAGGCTGAGGTTGGCGGATCGAGTGAGCTGAGGAGCTCTGCGCTGTAGTGGCCCATGTCGAATGGGTGTCCGCACTAAGTTCGGTATCGATATGGTGCTCCCGGGGGAGCCCGGGACCACCAGGTCGTCTAAGGAGGGGTGCACCGGCCCAGGCCGGGAACGGAGCAGGCCAAATCCCCCGTGCCGTCCAGTAGTGGGATCGCGCCTGTGAGTGGACGCTGCAGTGCAGCCTTGACAATAGATCGGAACACAATCTTTTCATTCATCCACTGAGGCTAAAGTCTTTATTTCAACTTTGGTGTCCTTCCCTCTGAGAGATGCTACAGCACACGCACACAATTCAGGCATACGATCACATTTATTATAGCCTATTCTATAATAATACCGCATAATGCGGTGATACATAAGTATAGGTAACAACAACAACTGTAGTTGCACTTAGTCCCAATTATTGAAACTATAGAATATTGAATTGATTTAGTTCACTAACTCAAATGGTTCACCATGTTTTTTTTTAATTATTATTTTTTTTATCTCCGTAATGTTGTCAATTGCGCGTCTGTATGGCAAGACGCCCATTATTCAGCCAAGTTTCGTCTAAATGTGGTATCGGAGATAAAGCGTGTGACTTTACCTGGATAGCTTCTATGAATTATTGTAAAGGACACCTCTCCTTGTACAATAAGACTGTTTGGGGTAAAACCCATGTCTTACTCCAATCTATATTCCCATAAAGATGACACCAAAAAAAAGGCTGTATAGCAGAGGGTAGCCTACTATGTCCCTTTGAATTGTATTCCATTTCTAAAGCACTTTTCATTTGACAAGAGTAATGGGAATTAAAAAGATGTATACATATCATAAAAGCACATCTAGGCTACTGTCAGGTCGCAAAATCCGAAATCCGAATGGTGTAATGGTTAACGCGGAAGACAATTCCGGGTGTTGGCAATCCGAAGGTCGCAGGTTCGAGACTGACTATGAACTCGGGTGCGACCTAGGTGCCCTCACCGTGGTGCCAAACAACTCACTTTCCCGAGAGCGGTCTTACCTTTTTCACAACATTTGATGACATGTATTCACCGTCAACTGTCTTCTTCGCTACTTTATTGGATGTTTTTGACCGCCAGATTTCAGCTATAATCAGAGACAACGGCCGGGAGCTACCGGTAAACTGGGCGGGGGGACTGGACCCTGTCGTCGTTAGCGGCTAGTTAGCATTCAACTGGAAGGGGAGTCTCCTATGCTAGGTGAAACTTGCAATCATGTCCAACTCTTTCTGATGAGCTAGCTAGCTAACTTAACATTGTTTACCTAGCTACTAACTAACGCTATGGTCAGCCTCATAGTCTTAAACATGGTCATGCTGATTCTTAATGTTAGCTTAGGCTAACTCATAATACGGCTAGCATTAACGTCAGGACAAGTCACATAATATATACGGCCCTGAGTAATTCGATATTGTTTAGAGAAATAATGACTTTGAAGTTGTAAAGACCAATTTATTTCCATGTCTAACCATATGATGTTAGCAAGCGGTGTGACTGTATTTGATAGCGAGTGATTCAGTCAACGTTCTGGCCATGACGAATTGACTAGGCCAGCAAGCGACCCTTTCATGTGAGGTTTAATGATAATGCTACTAATGCTAATGAGTCATGTGTGGGTGTCACTTGGTTTTTATTTCATTTGATCCAGATCTGTGCAGATGAGATTGCCATTGTTGCTCAATTCTATGCAGACAGTCAAGACACGGTGCTTGTGTTTTCTTCCAAGGTATGTAGCATTTTGAATGGAATATAACAATACAAGAGAAAAGAAAGACAAGTTTAATTTCCAATGCTGGAGATCTGTGCAGATTGCCATTGTTCATTTCTATGAGGACAGACTTGACTTGAAGTGTCTTCTTCCCAGCTTCCAGAATGAATTCTGGAAAGAGAGAAAGCCAAGTCCTGTCTGTCCATTATCACTGACCATATGACCACCATTACTTCTATCCACATGCATTTTGCGTCTGTGTTTGTTTAGGTGCCGTTCCTAAGAACAAGCCAGGGCAGCCCTGGTTGGACGGACTCTGGGAGTCAGGGCTGGGTGCCGAATGAGAGAGCTATGGTACCACCAAGGGAAACGCGCGTTCTTGTTTGTATATGTGTCAATATCGGACGTGCATTCTATCAATGTGATTTGAGTGAGTATGGTGCAAGAGCTGAACACAGTCTGTTTTTGTACAAATTGCCAAATTTCTACTTTAAAAGAAACACACACACACACACACACACACACACACACACACACACACACACACATTAGTATTGTATATTTGCTTGTCTTGCTTTCATTAGACGGCCACACATATGTTTTGTATTTATTGCATGTCTCACTTTCATTACACTAGACTAACTTACTAAATGATGTTTATTCTTATTTTTATTCTTATTAATAATAATAACAATAAAAGTAATTGGACAGCTGGCTCATAAATAAACCCCTAAAGGGTTCATTGAGGAACCATTTCAAGGAGTTCTTTGAAGAACAACAGTTTCAACTTGAAGAACCTCTAAAAGAGCCTCCAGGAACCTTTTGTTTTTCGAGACCAAACTTCTTATCGCCTGTTTGCATTGCACAGTGCAGGCTATTGTATGATTTTCTATAGACCTAAAACACGTTTTGGATTCCTATGTAGGCTCAAAATAAGACCCCCACCTCACTTTTCTTGGACATGTTTTTGTATTGGACATTGTTTTTCAAACCACTGGATTATAGAAACGCTATTCATTTCAATAAATCTTCCTGCAAAAAATGTAGCCCGCAGTCTGCTTCAAATCCCCACCAATATTGTCACCCCTTCATGAAGGCTCGACTACGGCACTTTGGAAATGGTGACGTCAGTAGCGGACACTTCATCACCTTTATCTGCAGCAGATGTTTTCGCCGGGCGCGGTGGCGCGTGCCTGTAATCCAAGTCACCGGGAGGCTGAGGTTGGCGGATCGAGTGAGCTGAGGAGCTCTGCGCTGTAGTGGCCCATGTCGAATGGGTGTCCGCACTAAGTTCGGTATCGATATGGTGCTCCCGGGGGAGCCCGGAACCACCAGGTCGTCTAAGGAGGGGTGCACCGGCCCAGGCCGGGAACGGAGCAGGCCAAATCCCCCGTGCCGTCCAGTAGTGGGATCGCGCCTGTGAGTGGACGCTGCAGTGCAGCCTTGACAATAGATCGGAACACAATCTTTTCATTCATCCACTGAGGCTAAAGTCTTTATTTCAACTTTGGTGTCCTTCCCTCTGAGAGATGCTACAGCACACGCACACAATTCAGGCATACGATCACATTTATTATAGCCTATTCTATAATAATACCGCATAATGCGGTGATACATAAGTATAGGTAACAACAACAACTGTAGTTGCACTTAGTCACAAATTTTAGAATATTGAATTGATTTAGTTCACTAACTCAAATGGTTCACCATGTTTTTTTTAAATTATAATTTTTTTTATCTCCGTAATGTTGTCAATTGCGCGTCTGTATGGCAAGACGCCCATTATTCAGCCAAGTTTCGTCTAAATGTGGTATCGGAGATAAAGCGTGTGACTTTACCTGAGTAGCTTCTATGAATTATTGTAAAGGACCCTTTACAATAACCCTAACCCTCATTATGGCAATTTTCAGGAAGTTAACCAATACAAAAAAGCATTACGGTTAGGCTATAGGGTTTAGGGTAGGGACGTTCCAATGATCCCATTTAGCTTAGACCATTTACGAATCTGACTATACGTTTGTAAAGTGGAACGTCACTGGAGACACCCAAACAAGCGCGCACCGCTGTAACACTGACATGATAATGCAGATATTTGGCTGTCAAACTAGATACCACTGTAATTAAATTGACACGTGTTAATTATTTCGCTTTCCCCATCATCCCAGAAACGGAGACGGCGTTAAACATTGTGCAGGTTTTTCAACTATATTAGCGACTGGGCACGGTACTTCTACCAGTACAATGAATGGGTGTATGGAGTGTCAAATAAAAAATATGATATCACGCTCAAAAAATAGGTAGAATAGCTTTATTGATGAGTGTCGTAGAGAGCTTCCAACAGTACACACTTTCTATGTTTGTCCCAAGACAGCTTCGTTGTCATGGTGTTCTTTGATTATGGTCATTATGACGTCAAGTGGTCACTATCAAGATTTTGTCGTCAGTTGCGGTCAATATAATTACAGTGTTTGTCATACATTGAACACTATTGATACTAGTTGCATACTATTAGCTTATTGGTGTCTTTTTCAGTGATTTTTCTTCGCAATGGATGAACGTGCTTCACTTCAGTCTCTTACTGTAGACACTCTCTCTGAAGAAATGTCTCAACTTGTCCAGGAGGTGAGTGACCTCACTGGGCTCTTGGTGAGCGAAGTCCTGGACTCCTCTACTACCTTGAACAGACCAAGGCCTTCTGTTGATCAATTGCTGGCCTCTGTAATGTCCCTGAGCGCACCACCTCTGCCCAGAGAGGCCTGGGATACCAATGATAAGGAGGCTGAGGACCCTGAGATCCTAAGCCAGTCCTCCTCCGTGGACATATCCTGGCCCTTCGCCGTCTACCCTCGATGTGAGGAAAGAATGCCTGTGTTGGAGAAGTACCCCACCAGCCTTATTGTGAGGAAGGTATCCAAGAACAGGGCCAGATCTTCCCTGTCAGCGGGGTCAGGCTGCTCTGAGCAGACCCTGCCCAGTATCCAGGAAGAGGAGGAGATTCATGTGTTCTCCCTCATTGGGCAAGCTGTCCCTGAGAAAACGACTATGGAAACGGCTGTGGTGGAAGACATGGCTAGTAACACCAAAGAGAAGACCTCTCTCTGGAGGAGGCTGAGAAGTTTCTGCAGTCTGTGGAAGAGGGGGAGGGCTGCAACTTCAGATAAGAAGACCAAGGTGGTGCAGGAGTGCAAGAAGGTGAAATAGTCACTCTACTCATCAAGTCACTGATGTTGAGATACTGTGTATCATGTCTCTCTTTTATAATCTTTCTTCCCTTCTTCTATAGTCTCTGTTCGTTTTACAGGAGGAGGAGGAGGAGGAGGAGGAGGAGGACACAGAGGAGACACATGGATGCTGTTTTCCTTACATGGATTTCATTAAATTGCTTAAGAGATGATGTTCTTATTCTTCTTCAAAATGTTCCTAATAAAAAGCATGAACATTTAGACCCACAGTGTGGACAATAGTTTCCTTGGGTCAGAGGCAGAGGATTGCATTTTGGAATGGTAGTAATCTATTTTGTTATTCAACAGACAATTTCTTCCAATAACTTACAGTCTGTAAACGCAATAAAGGGGATGGACAACAACATAGATAAACAATCATTGATCCAATACAGTTCTAGCAAGTCACAAGGCAAGGTGGTGACAGTCTATTCTCTTGCCCTTGGTTCTTTGATGCCCTGCAGAGTGTAACAAATGGCCACAGGAATAGATTGGTTTTACTTTGTTATGAAGGAATTAGATTTCAGTAAACAAAACATTTGTTTAAACCACTTTTAATCATGGCATACTCAGATACTGTAAGTGGCAGAATACTCACCATTTCTAAAACATTAAAACATTACCGCGCAATTCTCTACCCCCGCTTGAAATGAAACCGTTCGTTAACAACTGCCCTACCAATATAATAATACCGCATAATGCGGTGATACATACGTATAGGTTGTCGATAGCGGACACCTCATCACCTTTATCTGCAGCAGACGTTTTCGCCGGGCGCGGTGGCGCATGCCTGTAATCCAAGTCACCGGGAGGCTGAGGTTGGCGGATCGAGTGAGCTGAGGAGCTCTGCGCTGTAGTGGCCCATGTCGAATGGGTGTCCGCACTAAGTTCGGTATCGATATGGTGCTCCCGGGGGAGCCCGGGACCACCAGGTCGTCTAAGGAGGGGTGCACCGGCCCAGGCCGGGAACGGAGCAGGCCAAATCCCCCGTGCCGTCCAGTAGTGGGATCGCGCCTGTGAGTGGACGCTGCAGTGCAGCCTTGACAATAGATCGGAACACAATCTTTTCATTCATCCACTGAGGCTAAAGTCTTTATTTCAACTTTGGTGTCCTTCCCTCTGAGAGATGCTACAGCACACGCACACAATTCAGGCATACGATCACATTTATTATAGCCTATTCTATAATAATACCGCATAATGCGGTGATACATAAGTATAGGTAACAACAACAACTGTAGTTGCACTTAGTCCCAATTATTGAAACTATAGAATATTGAATTGATTTAGTTCACTAACTCAAATGGTTCACCATGTTTTTTTTTAATTATTATTTTTTCTATCTCCGTAATGTTGTCAATTGCGCGTCTGTATGGCAAGACGCCCATTATTCAGCCAAGTTTCGTCTAAATGTGGTATCGGAGATAAAGCGTGTGACTTTACCTGGATAGCTTCTATGAATTATTGTAAAGGACACCTCTCCTTGTACAATAAGACTGTTTGGGGTAAAACCCATGTCTTACTCCAATCTATATTCCCATAAAGATGACACCAAAAAAAAGGCTGTATAGCAGAGGGTAGCCTACTATGTCCCTTTGAATTGTATTCCATTTCTAAAGCACTTTTCATTTGACAAGAGTAATGGGAATTAAAAAGATGTATACATATCATAAAAGCACATCTAGGCTACTGTCAGGTCGCAAAATCCGAAATCCGAATGGTGTAATGGTTAACGCGGAAGACAATTCCGGGTGTTGGCAATCCGAAGGTCGCAGGTTCGAGACTGACTATGAACTCGGGTGCGACCTAGGTGCCCTCACCGTGGTGCCAAACAACTCACTTTCCCGAGAGCGGTCTTACCTTTTTCACAACATTTGATGACATGTATTCACCGTCAACTGTCTTCTTCGCTACTTTATTGGATGTTTTTGACCGCCAGATTTCAGCTATAATCAGAGACAACGGCCGGGAGCTACCGGTAAACTGGGCGGGGGGACTGGACCCTGTCGTCGTTAGCGGCTAGTTAGCATTCAACTGGAAGGGGAGTCTCCTATGCTAGGTGAAACTTGCAATCATGTCCAACTCTTTCTGATGAGCTAGCTAGCTAACTTAACATTGTTTACCTAGCTACTAACTAACGCTATGGTCAGCCTCATAGTCTTAAACATGGTCATGCTGATTCTTAATGTTAGCTTAGGCTAACTCATAATACGGCTAGCATTAACGTCAGGACAAGTCACATAATATATACGGCCCTGAGTAATTCGATATTGTTTAGAGAAATAATGACTTTGAAGTTGTAAAGACCAATTTATTTCCATGTCTAACCATATGATGTTAGCAAGCGGTGTGACTGTATTTGATAGCGAGTGATTCAGTCAACGTTCTGGCCATGACGAATTGACTAGGCCAGCAAGCGACCCTTTCATGTGAGGTTTAATGATAATGCTACTAATGCTAATGAGTCATGTGTGGGTGTCACTTGGTTTTTATTTCATTTGATCCAGATCTGTGCAGATGAGATTGCCATTGTTGCTCAATTCTATGCAGACAGTCAAGACACGGTGCTTGTGTTTTCTTCCAAGGTATGTAGCATTTTGAATGGAATATAACAATACAAGAGAAAAGAAAGACAAGTTTAATTTCCAATGCTGGAGATCTGTGCAGATTGCCATTGTTCATTTCTATGAGGACAGACTTGACTTGAAGTGTCTTCTTCCCAGCTTCCAGAATGAATTCTGGAAAGAGAGAAAGCCAAGTCCTGTCTGTCCATTATCACTGACCATATGACCACCATTACTTCTATCCACATGCATTTTGCGTCTGTGTTTGTTTAGGTGCCGTTCCTAAGAACAAGCCAGGGCAGCCCTGGTTGGACGGACTCTGGGAGTCAGGGCTGGGTGCCGAATGAGAGAGCTATGGTACCACCAAGGGAAACGCGCGTTCTTGTTTGTATATGTGTCAATATCGGACGTGCATTCTATCAATGTGATTTGAGTGAGTATGGTGCAAGAGCTGAACACAGTCTGTTTTTGTACAAATTGCCAAATTTCTACTTTAAAAGAAACACACACACACACACACACACATTAGTATTGTATATTTGCTTGTCTTGCTTTCATTAGACGGCCACACATATGTTTTGTATTTATTGCATGTCTCACTTTCATTACACTAGACTAACTTACTAAATTATGTTTATTCTTATTTTTATTCTTATTAATAATAATAATAATAACAATACAAGTAATTGGACAGCTGGCTCATAAATAAACCCCTAAAGGGTTCATTGAGGAACCATTTCAAGGAGTTCTTTGAAGAACAACAGTTTCAACTTGAAGAACCTCTAAAAGAGCCTCCAGGAACCTTTTGTTTTTCGAGACCAAACTTCTTATCGCCTGTTTGCATTGTACAGTGCAGGCTATTGTATGATTTTCTATAGACCTAAAACACGTTTTGGATTCCTATGTAGGCTCAAAATAAGACCCCCACCTCACTTTTCTTGGACATGTTTTTGTATTGGACATTGTTTTTCAAACCACTGGATTATAGAAACGCTATTCATTTCAATAAATCTTCCTGCAAAAAATGTAGCCCGCAGTCTGCTTCAAATCCCCACCAATATTGTCACCCCTTCATGAAGGCTCGACTACGGCACTTTGGAAATGGTGACGTCAGTAGCGGACACCTCATCACCTTTATCTGCAGCAGACGTTTTCGCCGGGCGCGGTGGCGCATGCCTGTAATCCAAGTCACCGGGAGGCTGAGGTTGGCGGATCGAGTGAGCTGAGGAGCTCTGCGCTGTAGTGGCCCATGTCGAATGGGTGTCCGCACTAAGTTCGGTATCGATATGGTGCTCCCGGGGGAGCCCGGGACCACCAGGTCGTCTAAGGAGGGGTGCACCGGCCCAGGCCGGGAACGGAGCAGGCCAAATCCCCCGTGCCGTCCAGTAGTGGGATCGCGCCTGTGAGTGGACGCTGCAGTGCAGCCTTGACAATAGATCGGAACACAATCTTTTCATTCATCCACTGAGGCTAAAGTCTTTATTTCAACTTTGGTGTCCTTCCCTCTGAGAGATGCTACAGCACACGCACACAATTCAGGCATACGATCACATTTATTATAGCCTATTCTATAATAATACCGCATAATGCGGTGATACATAAGTATAGTAACAACAACAACTGTAGTTGCACTTAGTCCCAATTATTGAAACTATAGAATATTGAATTGATTTAGTTCACTAACTCAAATGGTTCACCATGTTTTTTTTTTTTTATTATTATTTTTTTTATCTCCGTAATGTTGTCAATTGCGCGTCTGTATGGCAAGACGCCCATTATTCAGCCAAGTTTCGTCTAAATGTGGTATCGGAGATAAAGCGTGTGACTTTACCTGGATAGCTTCTATGAATTATTGTAAAGGACACCTCTCCTTGTACAATAAGACTGTTTGGGGTAAAACCCATGTCTTACTCCAATCTATATTCCCATAAAGATGACACCAAAAAAAAGGCTGTATAGCAGAGGGTAGCCTACTATGTCCCTTTGAATTGTATTCCATTTCTAAAGCACTTTTCATTTGACAAGAGTAATGGGAATTAAAAAGATGTATACATATCATAAAAGCACATCTAGGCTACTGTCAGGTCGCAAAATCCGAAATCCGAATGGTGTAATGGTTAACGCGGAAGACAATTCCGGGTGTTGGCAATCCGAAGGTCGCAGGTTCGAGACTGACTATGAACTCGGGTGCGACCTAGGTGCCCTCACCGTGGTGCCAAACAACTCACTTTCCCGAGAGCGGTCTTACCTTTTTCACAACATTTGATGACATGTATTCTTCGCTACTTTATTGGATGTTTTTGACCGCCAGATTTCAGCTATAATCAGAGACAACGGCCGGGAGCTACCGGTAAACTGGGCGGGGGGACTGGACCCTGTCGTCGTTAGCGGCTAGTTAGCATTCAACTGGAAGGGGAGTCTCCTATGCTAGGTGAAACTTGCAATCATGTCCAACTCTTTCTGATGAGCTAGCTAGCTAACTTAACATTGTTTACCTAGCTACTAACTAACGCTATGGTCAGCCTCATAGTCTTAAACATGGTCATGCTGATTCTTAATGTTAGCTTAGGCTAACTCATAATACGGCTAGCATTAACGTCAGGACAAGTCACATAATATATACGGCCCTGAGTAATTCGATATTGTTTAGAGAAATAATGACTTTGAAGTTGTAAAGACCAATTTATTTCCATGTCTAACCATATGATGTTAGCAAGCGGTGTGACTGTATTTGATAGCGAGTGATTCAGTCAACGTTCTGGCCATGACGAATTGACTAGGCCAGCAAGCGACCCTTTCATGTGAGGTTTAATGATAATGCTACTAATGCTAATGAGTCATGTGTGGGTGTCACTTGGTTTTTATTTCATTTGATCCAGATCTGTGCAGATGAGATTGCCATTGTTGCTCAATTCTATGCAGACAGTCAAGACACGGTGCTTGTGTTTTCTTCCAAGGTATGTAGCATTTTGAATGGAATATAACAATACAAGAGAAAAGAAAGACAAGTTTAATTTCCAATGCTGGAGATCTGTGCAGATTGCCATTGTTCATTTCTATGAGGACAGACTTGACTTGAAGTGTCTTCTTCCCAGCTTCCAGAATGAATTCTGGAAAGAGAGAAAGCCAAGTCCTGTCTGTCCATTATCACTGACCATATGACCACCATTACTTCTATCCACATGCATTTTGCGTCTGTGTTTGTTTAGGTGCCGTTCCTAAGAACAAGCCAGGGCAGCCCTGGTTGGACGGACTCTGGGAGTCAGGGCTGGGTGCCGAATGAGAGAGCTATGGTACCACCAAGGGAAACGCGCGTTCTTGTTTGTATATGTGTCAATATCGGACGTGCATTCTATCAATGTGATTTGAGTGAGTATGGTGCAAGAGCTGAACACAGTCTGTTTTTGTACAAATTGCCAAATTTCTACTTTAAAAGAAACACACACACACACACACACACACACACACACACACACACACACACACATTAGTATTGTATATTTGCTTGTCTTGCTTTCATTAGACGGCCACACATATGTTTTGTATTTATTGCATGTCTCACTTTCATTACACTAGACTAACTTACTAAATGATGTTTATTCTTATTTTTATTCTTATTAATAATAATAACAATAAAAGTAATTGGACAGCTGGCTCATAAATAAACCCCTAAAGGGTTCATTGAGGAACCATTTCAAGGAGTTCTTTGAAGAACAACAGTTTCAACTTGAAGAACCTCTAAAAGAGCCTCCAGGAACCTTTTGTTTTTCGAGACCAAACTTCTTATCGCCTGTTTGCATTGCACAGTGCAGGCTATTGTATGATTTTCTATAGACCTAAAACACGTTTTGGATTCCTATGTAGGCTCAAAATAAGACCCCCACCTCACTTTTCTTGGACATGTTTTTGTATTGGACATTGTTTTTCAAACCACTGGATTATAGAAACGCTATTCATTTCAATAAATCTTCCTGCAAAAAATGTAGCCCGCAGTCTGCTTCAAATCCCCACCAATATTGTCACCCCTTCATGAAGGCTCGACTACGGCACTTTGGAAATGGTGACGTCAGTAGCGGACACCTCATCACCTTTATCTGCAGCAGATGTTTTCGCCGGGCGCGGTGGCGCGTGCCTGTAATCCAAGTCACCGGGAGGCTGAGGTTGGCGGATCGAGTGAGCTGAGGAGCTCTGCGCTGTAGTGGCCCATGTCGAATGGGTGTCCGCACTAAGTTCGGTATCGATATGGTGCTCCCGGGGGAGCCCGGAACCACCAGGTCGTCTAAGGAGGGGTGCACCGGCCCAGGCCGGGAACGGAGCAGGCCAAATCCCCCGTGCCGTCCAGTAGTGGGATCGCGCCTGTGAGTGGACGCTGCAGTGCAGCCTTGACAATAGATCGGAACACAATCTTTTCATTCATCCACTGAGGCTAAAGTCTTTATTTCAACTTTGGTGTCCTTCCCTCTGAGAGATGCTACAGCACACGCACACAATTCAGGCATACGATCACATTTATTATAGCCTATTCTATAATAATACCGCATAATGCGGTGATACATAAGTATAGGTAACAACAACAACTGTAGTTGCACTTAGTCACAAATTTTAGAATATTGAATTGATTTAGTTCACTAACTCAAATGGTTCACCATGTTTTTTTTAAATTATAATTTTTTTTATCTCCGTAATGTTGTCAATTGCGCGTCTGTATGGCAAGACGCCCATTATTCAGCCAAGTTTCGTCTAAATGTGGTATCGGAGATAAAGCGTGTGACTTTACCTGAGTAGCTTCTATGAATTATTGTAAAGGACCCTTTACAATAACCCTAACCCTCATTATGGCAATTTTCAGGAAGTTAACCAATACAAAAAAGCATTACGGTTAGGCTATAGGGTTTAGGGTAGGGACGTTCCAATGATCCCATTTAGCTTAGACCATTTACGAATCTGACTATACGTTTGTAAAGTGGAACGTCACTGGAGACACCCAAACAAGCGCGCACCGCTGTAACACTGACATGATAATGCAGATATTTGGCTGTCAAACTAGATACCACTGTAATTAAATTGACACGTGTTAATTATTTCGCTTTCCCCATCATCCCAGAAACGGAGACGGCGTTAAACATTGTGCAGGTTTTTCAACTATATTAGCGACTGGGCACGGTACTTCTACCAGTACAATGAATGGGTGTATGGAGTGTCAAATAAAAAATATGATATCACGCTCAAAAAATAGGTAGAATAGCTTTATTGATGAGTGTCGTAGAGAGCTTCCAACAGTACACACTTTCTATGTTTGTCCCAAGACAGCTTTGTTGTCATGGTGTTCTTTGATTATGGTCATTATGACGTCAAGTGGTCACTATCAAGATTTTGTCGTCAGTTGCGGTCAATATAATTACAGTGTTTGTCATACATTGAACACTATTGATACTAGTTGCATACTATTAGCTTATTGGTGTCTTTTTCAGTGATTTTTCTTCGCAATGGATGAACGTGCTTCACTTCAGTCTCTTACTGTAGACACTCTCTCTGAAGAAATGTCTCAACTTGTCCAGGAGGTGAGTGACCTCACTGGGCTCTTGGTGAGCGAAGTCCTGGACTCCTCTACTACCTTGAACAGACCAAGGCCTTCTGTTGATCAATTGCTGGCCTCTGTAATGTCCCTGAGCGCACCACCTCTGCCCAGAGAGGCCTGGGATACCAATGATAAGGAGGCTGAGGACCCTGAGATCCTAAGCCAGTCCTCCTCCGTGGACATATCCTGGCCCTTCGCCGTCTACCCTCGATGTGAGGAAAGAATGCCTGTGTTGGAGAAGTACCCCACCAGCCTTATTGTGAGGAAGGTATCCAAGAACAGGGCCAGATCTTCCCTGTCAGCGGGGTCAGGCTGCTCTGAGCAGACCCTGCCCAGTATCCAGGAAGAGGAGGAGATTCATGTGTTCTCCCTCATTGGGCAAGCTGTCCCTGAGAAAACGACTATGGAAACGGCTGTGGTGGAAGACATGGCTAGTAACACCAAAGAGAAGACCTCTCTCTGGAGGAGGCAGAGAAGTTTCTGCAGTCTGTGGAAGAGGGGGAGGGCTGCAACTTCAGATAAGAAGACCAAGGTGGTGCAGGAGTGCAAGAAGGTGAAATAGTCACTCTACTCATCAAGTCACTGATGTTGAGATACTGTGTATCATGTCTCTCTTGTATAATCTCTCTTCCCTTCTTCTATAGTCTCTGTTCGTTTTACAGGAGGAGGAGGAGGAGGAGGACACAGAGGAGACACATGGATGCTGTTTTCCTTACATGGATTTCATTAAATTGCTTAAGAGATGATGTTCTTATTCTTCTTCAAAATGTTCCTAATAAAAAGCATAAACATTTAGACCCACAGTGTGGACAATAGTTTCCTTGGGTCAGAGGCAGAGGATTGAATTTTGGAATGGTAGTAATCTATTTTGTTATTCAACAGACAATTTCTTCCAATAACTTACAGTCTGTAAACGCAATAAAGGGGATGGACAACAACATAGATAAACAATCATTGATCCAATACAGTTCTAGCAAGTCACAAGGCAAGGTGGTGACACTCTATTCTCTTGCCCTTGGTTCTTTGATGCCCTGCAGAGTGTAACAAATGGCCACAGGAATAGATTGGTTTTACTTTGTTATGAAGGAATTCGATTTCAGTAAACAAAACATTTGTTTAAACCACTTTTAATCATGGCATACTCAGATACTGTAAGTGGCAGAATACTCACCATTTCTAAAACATTAAAACATTACAGTGCAATTATCTACCCCTGCTTGAAATGAAACCGTTCGTTAACAACTGCCCTACCAACCAAATGAAGAACAAGTTGAACCGAAAATGTCAAATTGTGCACCACACCCAATACATTTGCTTCACCCTAATTAGGATACTCCAAGAGGAAATAAGGGGTGATTGCCCGTTTTTTATTCCTGACCTTGGTTTTAATCAAATGTTTCAATATAACTTTATTGATGACGAATATTTATGAATATTATTATTATTATTGTTATAGGTGTGTCTTTTTAACAAGTAATGTACATTTTTGAAAAATATGTATTTGTCAGGGCTAAGGCTCTACCACGCCCTGTCCCAAATTCTTCTGAACACTGTTACAGGGTGACTTTTTTGACAAGTCCATATGACTCTCTGCTCTCTCGTGTTTCCTGTTAGCAACCAGGTGGGTTTGTGGAGCGTCTGTACTCTCTTCTGCACTCCTGCCTGCCTGCCAGCAACATGGAATCAGAGGTTGAGAGATGGCTGCTGCAGCTGAAGGTTCTGATGTTACTGTTCCTTCAGTCTAGCATTTAGAATCCAATCTATAGTTCAGTTTAAATGAGTACTGTGAATTAGCAGTCACTCAGAGCCTTACCTCAGGGCGGGCTGATGATGCTTCTGGACCACATGTTTGGTCAGGATGTTCCCTGGTACCTCAAACCAGAGTCTCTGGTTGTTGGAGTTTCCAGCCTCCTGGAGCACCACCTCCAGCTCCTCATGGAGTCCTTCTGAGACACACACACACACACACACACACACACACACACACACACACACTAATTTAAATGATTGTAAGTAATTGTATTCTTACCATTATTTTTTCATGTCCCCCTCCCCTCTCTGTCTCTCTTTCTTTCTCTTAGGAATTCCACAGGGTCAGACCTCATCGGTCACCGCAAAGAATGGGAAGTACGTCAGTGAAAGTATTCCAGTTGAAGTTTAAAAAATAACCTCACGTCTTATTGTTGTTTCCCCCCCCCCTCCGATCTGCAGGACCATAGGAGTCTCACTGATTTGTTACGGATGGGGGTTGCACTTCCCAGTGCGGTCCGCCTACTTCCCTCCCTCCGTCCATCCACCGCAATCACAAACTCATCACCAGCACCTGTGTGTAATTGTCACTCATGCAATATGTACCCTCACTTCCCTTCACTCCCCGCCTCGTCTTCACCGTTTGTTGGTCGCTTTGTGAGCATAAGTCATATGAGTATAAGAGTACTGTTTTGAGACTGTGATCTCGCCTTTGATTAAGAGCATTGAGTCTGTGTTTTTGTATCCTGTTTTGTCTACTCATCCAAAGTAAAGATCCTTTAGTTTGGTACCGCTAACTACTCGTCTGCCTCCCTTTCTCTGCACCGCACCTGGGTCCGCTAACACACCCAAACCTTACACTGATTTGTGTCTTTGCCACTTTACTTTGATCCGACAGATACTTAGAATATATATTTGCAAATAAATGAGTGAGAGTAGCTCAAATGTATTTACTGTCTCTGTGTTTTCTTTTCTTTTGGTGACACTTCACGCAAAGGGGGTTTCCTTTATAATGGGTTTATAATTCAGTTTGCACATTATTCGTGTTGCATTTATAATACATTAATAACAGTGCAGCCACATATTGTCACTATCTATAAATGAATCATTTAAAAAACTACGGGATATTGTGACTATTTCTGTATTTTTTAAACCTCATGTTTTGTGTATGAATTATCAATGCATCGTTCGTACAAATATAATCTATGAATTGAATCACTGTTTTATCTCATTCAGCCATGGAATCCCTAGTTTAACAGCTGCAACTTTTGAAGCAGCATTACTATTAAGCGTCACTTTCATTTGTAAAGTGTGCCCATGGCATTGGGCTGCATGGAATCCACACGCATAAACACTACACTGAGGGCATGTGACAGGGACCCGTTTCTGCTTATGAGCACTACGTTTAGAACTGTAAACTGAGATTATACAAATGATCCTGTAACATCACTTTAATAGTCAATAAACTCATGAATCCTCATAACTCATAAATTCTTTTGTATTTCCTTTCAAATCCTTCCTGTAAGTCCCTTTCGCATGTCAAGAAGTAACTTACAAAACTGTAAGTAACAATAAAATGCCATGGGTAGCTGTGATCAAAATAGGGAAGTACGTTCCAGAAGAAACTTTGTGGGCTTGAAACATCTTCTTTTGGAAGTGGAAAAGGTTTAGAAATGTGTCAATAGATAGACCGATTTGCTGGATAGTTATAAATAATTTATTCAGCTGCAATTGCAGAATAGTTAAGGGGTTTTGTGTAAAAAAACAAATGTGGTTTAGGACCAATGCCTTTAGAATTAGGATCCAATGGGGTCTCCCCGTGCAGGTTTGAACCCTGTTCTCAGCGCAGACACAACTGTGTCCATCTTCATGTCGGCCCACCGTTGTAAACCTGATATAAAAATATTTTTAACTGCAATTGCAGGATGGTTAAGGGGTTTGCTGTAAATCCAAACATGGATTTGGATTTACCTCCCTCCCTGACTCACTGGACCCCAGGGCAAACAGATCCACAGACGACGCCATCGCCCTCGCCCT
This sequence comes from Argentina silus, assembly GCF_951799395.1. Taxonomy (NCBI): domain Eukaryota; kingdom Metazoa; phylum Chordata; class Actinopteri; order Argentiniformes; family Argentinidae; genus Argentina; species Argentina silus. The sequence goes on from NC_139668.1 coordinate 4,289,183, forward strand.
CCACACTGCCCTCTCCCACCTGGACCAGAAGAACACATATGTGAGAATGCTGTTCATTGACTACAGTTCAGCATTCAATACCATTGTGCCCTCCAAGCTCGCTGTGAAGCTCAGGGACCTCGGGCTCAACACCACGCTTTGTGACTGGATCCTGAGCTTCCTGATGGGCAGACCCCAGGCAGTGCGGATAGGAGGCGCCACATCATCCACCCTGACTCTCAACACCGGCGCACCCCAGGGCTACGTGCTCAGCCCTCTCCTCTACTCCCTGTTCACACATGACTGCGTGGCCACACACAGCTCCAACACCATCATCAAGTTTGCTGACGACACGACCGTCATCGGCCTGATCACCGACGGCGACGAGACGGCGTACAGAGAGGAGGTGAGAGCCCTGACATCTTGGTGCCAGGACAACAACCTCCAGCTCAACCTCAGCAAAACTAAGGAGCTGATTGTGGACTACAGGAAGCGGCAGGGAGCTGGGCACGCCCCTATCACCATCAACGGGACGGCAGTAGAGAGAGTCAGCAGCTTCAAGTTCCTCGGGGTCCACATCTGCGAGGACCTGACCTGGACTCACCACACCGACGCCATCACAAAGACGGCAAGACAGCGGCTCTTCTTCCTCCGCAGGCTGCGGAGGTTCAACATGGACTCCAGGATACTCTGCAACTTCTACAGGTGCACCATAGAGAGTATCCTGACTGGCTGCATCACCGCCTGGTACGGCAGTTGCTCCGCCCTCAACCGTAAGACATTACAGAGGGTGGTGAAAGCTGCCCAGCACATTACCAGGACGGAGCTGCCATCCATGGAGGACCTCTACACTCAGCGCTGCAGGAAGAAGACTAACCGGATTATTAAAGACCCTCATCACCCCAGCAACAAACTGTTTCAGCTGCTCCCGTCTGGCAGACGCTACCGCAGCATCCGGTCTCACACCACCAGACTCAGGGACAGTTTCATCCCACAGGCAATAAGACTGTTGAACTCCTGAGCTACTTAGCTCACCACAATGACACTTTTTAACTATGCCACTTTATAACATGCCACTTTATAAAATGCCACTTTATACCAGTCGACATCTGGATAAAAACGTCTGTTTACATTTCACTTTTTACATTTTACATTTACATTTACATTTATTTAGTTTTGTATTTAGGTAACTATTGTTATTGTTGTTGTTTCTTTTTCTTTTTATTATTTACACTTCTTATTGCACTGTTGGAGGAGCCCAAGACTTCTTGAATCTTGAATCTTGAATCTTGAATCTTGGTTCCCAATGCCTTCGGCATTTCCTTTCAAACCATTTTCCTGCATGGTCATGTCCCTTTCATGTGTCAAAAAGTAACTTACAAAAGTGTAAGGAACAATGAAACAGAAAGGGTAGCTGTGATGGCCGAGTGGTTAAGGTGTTGGACTTGAAATCCAATGGGGTTTCCCCGCGCAGGTTCGAACCCTGCTCACAGCGCAGGGACAACAATATCCCTCTTAATGGGCAACATGTTGGTCCACCTTTGGAAACCTGACATTTAGAAACTTATTGAGATGGAATTGCATGATGGTTGAAGTGGTGGTGTAAACGCAGTTGTGGTTCCCAATGTCTTTGGGACCTCCTTTCCTGTGTAGCCCATGGACCTTTTAAATTTGAAGAAGTAACTGAATCCAATGGGGTCTCCCCGCGCAGGTTCGAACCCTGCTCACAGGGTGCAGTTTAAAAAATAGAGCCTTGTGTTTTAAGGTCGCAACAGACTTTCAGATAATTTGTCGAGCAAAGCCAAAAAGGGGTTACCTATTTAAACAGAACAAAGGAAAAACAAGCAATGTTGCTTTCCCAAATCAAAGTGTGTTGTTACACATGTATTTGTGTAAATGTAAGTTGCATCTTCGTAACATGGCTTCTGTGAAATCATATTAAAAAGTCTCTTAATCAGGTTTCCTGAACAAGCAAACTCAGGTTGTTGTTCGTGTCTTCTTTTTTGCAGGGTTCGAGATCGTGAAGAGGGAAGCGACAGCGACTTCGACAGCGATTTAATTACATTTTACAGTAGACACATATCGAACACATTGTTTGTGCAATGACTATTTAGCTTGAAGCAATGGTAGCATTATTAGCAACGAGGTAGTTTCTAAGGGTGTTGCTGAGAGATAGCTCGCCCTCTTTAAGCCTTTAGCTTGAACTAGCTAGCTTGCTAGCCAGCTCCATGCATTTTGCCAAGGAATGTACATTTTGTTATTCTATGTTATTTCGTATTCTAGCAACACATATTCAGTGGTGCAATGTCATTATTGTCCTTAGAGAGGTCTGATCCATGAGGACATTTACATGACATGTATGGCACTTAGCAGACGCCTTTATCTAAAGCGACTTACAACAAATACATTTGTCTAAGTAAGTGAATAATCTATCCATCACTCATCATAAGATAAAGTAATCAATGCTCAGACCAGCGGCCATAGGCAGTCATAATGTTTTTTGTTGTTGTTGTTTCTTTTAATTATTATTAACAGGAGAGAAACTTGTACAGGGGGTAGTGGGGGTGAAGAGGTCTTTAAGAGGGACCATTAAGATGTAGCCTGGATCAAACATAGAATGCTGCTAATCTTCTATTTCTAGAGGTAACATGGTAACGCATTTTTCAAAAGTGTTCATGATACATGTCATGTATGATTATTACTCATTATTTTCAAAACGGTGTGTTGCTATGCAACCTTTCAATATAGAACATTAGCAACATTCTATGGAATGTTCAGTCCGCTCCAGATAACAACTGTAATATATTTAGAGTGATATATATTCACGGTTTCAATAACGGAGACGGAGACAGAACATTACGTGGATGCTCGTTTACTGATAAAACTATTGTAATTGCATTCATTTATCTAAAGCAGGTTATTTCAATTTACTGTTATGCTTGTACCAGTCGTCACTTTATATAAGGCCATGTTCAATTTGATTAGATCCATCAGACTACTGCAATGTGGGATTCATCCTCAGAACGTCCCCTGTGAATCACCTTGCTAAACACAGCTCTGTCAGTTCGATTAAGAAAACAGGTGAAAATGATTAGTCGGGTGGAATTCGATTGGCCAGACAGTTATTGTTAGTCCTACCAACCATGCGAGAGAGGACCCAATATAATGAATCACATATTCTGACAGGGCAATACTTTAGGGCAACGTGTCTTAAGAATGGCGCGTGAAGTAAAACATCACAATATTCTACATCCATCCATAGTTTTTCTGCTGCTATGTTCGTTGTCGGTCCATTTTCAGTGTATTGGCTTTAAAATAATTAACGAAGGAGTCAAACGAAATGCAAACAAAGGTGACTCGACAGGCATCAGAGCAGGTAGGATTCTGTTTGGAGGTCGGGAGTTCCAATCGGGACAAGAGGGCTCAAAACACATCAATGCCAAATCAAGGAATGGATCTCTCCAAGATGACGCCCATTATCAAGCAGATTCTACAGGTGAGAACTTAGTTGAGATTGTGATGGAAATATTTCAGTGAACAACAATAAACGATGTTTGGTCTCAGTTGAGAGTTTTAATGCATATAGAAAGTATTATTAAACGTTGGTCAGCTGGATCAGCATTCCTTCACCAATAGTCACTCCAATGCTTGGACGTCATAGATCAACGCGTAGGCGTTGTGAGCCACTATCTCAAACCTCAGCCTGCAGTTAGGAGTCTTCCAAGGTCACACACTGTCTATTGTATGATAGAAGAAGCAGTCGGTTTTGATTCTTCCTCAGTCATAGAATGGGAAATAACAAAGTACATTAGGTCACAACACATTTCATATAAGACTTAAGCCAAATGGTACAAATACAGTTTTTGCCATTACAGTATGCCAATAATTCTTCATGTGAACATCCATCTCTGGAAGTGCTTGAGCTATTGCATTGCTTAAGTGGATGATAGTGTGATGCCCATTGCAGAAACCTTTTTATTTCTAATATTTTACCAAATGCCTCTTGACAGGGTTGTTGCTGGGGCCCACACAGGATTGCAGCTATGCTGAGGCAGCATGGAGGCGCATGGGATCATCCTTACAGTGTAATAGAGACAGAATGAAACTTAGACTTACAGGCCCTGGAGCTTCCTATTTGCAGTTTGACCAAGGTAAAGTAACTGGGAACCTGTTTATGAATTTACTTACAAGATTGAATGGAGTGAATCTCTCTCTCCATGGTTTGAAAGCATGTCCTGTGCAGATTATTGACTACATGCTTCATTTCTACCCTGTCATAGGAAGTGTGCCCCCAAACTGTGGCTACTCCATGTTGAGGAACCCCCTTGGCCTGGTTTTGAATGCACCCTATGGTGGCTGCAATATGATGCAAGAGGTACATTTCAAGTACTTGCATAGTATGTTAATGTTTTCAACAATGCCTGCTTAACCTACTGATGTCAGTGTTGATTTTATTTCTTGGCCTACCTCCAAACCAAGTTGTTTCCTGGATGTTATTCCTGTTTCTGAAGAGCTCTGATCCAAGTGTTTCTCATTTCAGAATGGTAATAATGTTCTACCAATGCTTTGGCAAGGTATAAAAGTGACACTTTCCTGCCCCATCCCTACTACAACTGAGTCACCTGCTCAGGATACTGCCTCCAGTACAACTGAGGGACCACAGATATCTCCTCCACTTCCTCCTTATCCCTGGTACATGATTCCACCTGCTCAGGATACTGCTCCCACCACTACAACTGAGGCACCACAGGGATTTCCTCCTTATTCTTGGTACATGATTCCACCTGGTCAGGATACTGCTTCCACTACCCCTGGTCCAACTGAGGGACCACAGAGATTTCCTTCTTATCCCTGGTACATGATTCCACCTGCTCAGGATACTGCCTCCACTCCAACTGAGGGACCACAGGGATCTCCTCCACTTCCTCCTTATCCCTGGTACATGTTTCCACCTGGTCAGGATATTGCCACCACTACACCCAAGCCTACAATGGAGGGACCGCCTATGTTGCCACCTCATCAGGTTTATGCTTCTTGGTGGGGTTAACCCTCTTTTCAGCACTTGGATCCCCATTGTGCCTAGGTTCCAGTTAAACTAAAACTAGTTTGAACTGGTAAGAAACCAACTGTATTTTGCCATCACTACATCTCAGTTTATGTAAATGGCCTGATTTTGTTTCCAGTGACATTGCTTTACCATGATTGTCTGTTCACAAGATGCACGGTAATTTGTTGGCCCTGTTCCTTACTGTCTTCTAGAGGGGAGAGATGAAGTGTCCTTATGCAACATTGATCAATAAAGTGGTCTTTTACTGAGTTCTGTGTCTTCCTTTTTTACTTCGTTAAACAAACAATTCAGAAACTGTTTTAAAATATTCAATTTATTTGTCATGGGAAAGAAAAGTGCATCAGTTAACAAGTGAACACAGCCCTAGGCTGTAAGAATGATCACATTGCCTGATCAAGCAGCAATGGTGCTTTAAATGTGGCATCAGATTAGCAGCAGCTGAGTCTTTGGACAGTGTTAGAGACCATCTGTAAGATGGTGAGACCAGACCACACAACTAAGGAGCTGATTATGTACCTCTATGCTACAAAGGACCAGACTTTCACTATTCAACCTGTCTTCTTGACTGGGCTAAAGATGATTACGTTGAGGACTGAGGCAGTCTTGAGTAGGCACTGATTCTACATGACTAGAGAGATTAGATTACATTCAACTTTATTGTCATTATGCAGAGTACAAGTACAGAGACAACGAAATGCAGTTAGCGTCTAACCAGAAGTGCAAAAAAGCAGGAAAGTGCAGTGTGAACAATATATACAGGTAGTGCAGTATATGAATTAGCAGTAGCATTATAAGCGGAATAAATAGAATGCAGTATGAACAGTGTAAGCAGCATATGAGCTGTATAGGCAAAGCAGTATATGTATTAACAGTAACATTAGAGTAATTAGCAGAATAAATATGGAATGCCGTATGAACAGTATAAACAGGTATGTACAGATATGTGCAGTGTATTAACAGTATTTAAAAATATATATAAGGATATATGCATTATGAACAGTATAGACAGATATGTACAGAAGAGCAGTGGTATGTAGTAAGAGCAGTGTGTACAAGTGAGGATACAGTATGTACAGTTTATAGGAATACTGTAGGGTAGAGTAGTGAAATTGTCCGGGGGGGTGCAGGGGTTGGTAGGTTGTCACCTAGGTGCAGAGTTGGAGTTCAGTAGGGTGACAGCCGCAGGGTAGAAGCTTCCTTTGAACCTGCTGGTTCGGGTGCGGAGAGACCTGTAGCGCTTCCCGGAGGGGAGTGGGGTGAACAGTCTATGGTTGGGGTGAGAAATGTCCTTGACGATGCTGCGTGCCTTACGCAAGCATCGTTTGCCCTGGACAGCCTCAATGGAGGGGAGTGAGGAACCGGTGATGCGTTGGGCAGTTTTCACCACCCTCTGCAGTGCTTTCCGGTCAGATGCAGAGCAGTTGCCATACCATACTGTGACACAGTTGGTGAGGATGCTCTCGATGGTGCAGCGGTAGAAGTTCACCAGGATCTGAGGAGACAGATGGACCTTCTTTAGTCTCCTCAGGAAGAAGAGACGCTGGTGAGCCTTCTTAATCAGGGTAGAGGTGTTGAGGGTCCAGGAGAGATCCTCAGAGATGTGGACACCCTAACCCTAACCATAACCCTAGCCTAACAGACTGCGGCCTGTTGGTTAGGAAGTCCAGAATCCAGTTGCAGAGGGAGGAGTTGATGCCCAGTTCACTGAGTTTGGTGATCAGTTTGGAGGGGATGATGGTGTTGAAAGCTGAACTGAAGTCAATGAACAGCATTCTCACATACAGTCATGAGAAAAAGTTAGGACACCCCCCAAAATATTAAGTTATTCTCTTAAAAATATGGACATATCAATATGTTATCTTCTTTCTAACAATGTCTATAGATAAAGGGGATGTAATTGAACAAAAAACTATGAAAATGTAACTTTGTAATCATTTATTTAACGAAAAATTAACAATAATGCCAATTCCTACTGAGGAAAAAGTTAGGACACCCTATGCCCTAATAGCTAGTATTGCCCCCCTTGGCTGAAATAACCTCAATTAGACGTTTCTTATAACTGTCTACAGGTCTCTGACATCAATTGGGAGAAAGTTTTTCCCACTCCTCCTTGCAGAATTCTTTCAGCTGTGTGATGTTCGAGGGGTGTCTTGCATGCACAGCCAGTTTCAAATCAATCCACAGCATCTCAATAAGATTAAGATCCGGGCTTTGACTTGACCATTCCAGAACTCTCAATTTATTTTTCTTGAGTCATTCCTTGGTAGATTTACTGGAATGTTTTGGGTCATTGTCATGTTGCATGGTCCACATCTGCTTCAGCTTCAACTTTCGAACAGATGGTCTCACATTTTCCTCAAGCACCCTCTGATACAATACAAAATTCATAGTGGATTCTATGATGGTGAGCTGACCAGGCCCTGCTGCAGAAAAGCAGCCCCAAACCATGACATTTCCACCCCCATGCTTCACAGTTGGTATGAGGTTCTTGTTCTCAAATGCTGTCTTGGTTTTGCGCCAAACATGTCTACTCTTACTGTGCCCAAATAGTTCAACTTTGGATTCATCTGTCCAAAGCACATTGTTCCAGAAGTTCTGGTCTTTCTCTAGGTGTTCTCTGGCAAACTTTAGTCTTGCCCTGATGTTTTTTTTTGACAGCAGGGGTTTCCTCCTTGCACACCTCCCATGTAATGCAAACTTGTTCAGTCTCTTTCTTATGGTGGATGCATGTACTTTGACATCAATTGTGGCAAGAGATACCTGTAGGTCTCGTGATGACATTCTGGGATTGTTGGAGACTTCTTTAAGCATCTTTCGGTCAGCTCTTAGGCTGAACTTGCTTGGGCGGCCTGACCTGGCCATGTTGGTGGTGGTTTTAAATGTTCTCCACTTGTAAATTATTTTCCGGACAGTGGAATGGCCAATTTCGAATAGTTTGGAGATCTTTTTATATCCCTTCCCAGACTCATATGCATCTACAATTTTTCTTCTGAAGGCCTCAGAGAGCTCTTTTGATCTCGCCATGGTGATGCAACTCACTTCAACAATCAAGAGCAAACCAAACTAAATATCTGAGGTTTAAATAGGACAGGCTCCTCCAAAATCCTCTGTAACGATGTTCTAATCATTTGCACCTGATGTGGTGCTCTTTATTATAATTTTAGGCATTTTAAGTGGAACTAAATGTAGGGGTGTCCTAACTTTTTCCTCACAAGAAGATTGCATTTCTATTAATTACATTTTACCAATAATTTTTTAAATAATTTGTTTCAGTTGTATTTGTTTAGTTATATTACCTCAATTTTTCAATATTGTTCAAATGAATATCAAATGTCCATATGTTTGAATATGTTGAAGAAGACAAAGGTTTTCATAGGGTGTCCTAATTTTTTCTCATGACTGTAGGTGTTGCTGTTGTCGAGGTGGTACAGGGCGAAGTGAAGTGCCGTTGAGATGGCATCCTCTGTACTCCTGTTCTGCCGGTAGGCGAATTGGAAGGGGTCCAGTGTGGGTGGTAAACAGGTCTTGAGTTGAGCTAAGACCAGTCTCTCGAAGCACTTCATGATGATGGGCGTGAGTGCAACTGGGCGGAAGTCATTTAGGCTCGTTGCAGTGGAGTGTTTTGGCACCGGCACGATGGAGGTGGTTTTGAAGCACGCGGGGACAGCTGCTTGAGCTAGGGACAGGTTGAATATGTCGGTCCAAACCTCAGTCAGCTGCACACAGCACAGGCCCTGAGGACGTGTCCGGGGATGCCATCGGGACCAGCAGCCTTGCGTGCATTTGACCTGCTCAGTGCCGCACACACGTCGGTGGGAGATAGCGTGAGGGGCTGGTGATCTGCAGGGAGCACAGCCTTGATGGCCACCTCCTTGTTGTCCCTGTCAAAGCGGCCATAGAAGTGGTTCAGCTCATCAGGCAAGGAGGCGTCGATGGAGGGAGGGGAGGTGTTAGTGGGTTTGTAGTCTGTGATGGCCTGGATGCCTTGCCACATGCGTCGGGGGTCAGAGTTGTTCTTGAAGTGATCCTCGATCCTTAGCTTGTGGTTGTGCTTGGCCTTTTTGATGCCCCTCTGCAGGTTAGCCTTGGATGAGCTATAGGCCCGAGCATCCCCTGATCTGAAGGCAATGTCGCGTGCCTTCAGCAGGAGTCGGACCTCACTGTTCATCCATGGCTTCTGATTAGGGAAAGTGGTAATCCGTTTGAGTGTGGTGACACTATTGATGTTGGAATTGATGTAGTCCAAAACAGAGGAGGCATATGAGTCAATGTCCGTGTGGGAATCATGGGTGGCCTGTGTGGCAAACACACCCCAGTCAGTGTTTTCAAAACGCTGCTGGAGCGCTGAGTCAGCTCCCTCTGGCCAGACCTTGACTGTCCTCACTGTAGGTTTCACCCATTTGATGAGTGCTGAGTACTTGGGCAGTAGGAACAATGAGAGGTGATCAGATTGACCTGGGTGGGGGTTGGGAATGGCTTTGTAAGCATCAGCCATGCTGGTATATACATGGTCCAATGTCCTGTCTCCTTTGGTGGGGCATGAGACATTTTGGTGGAATTTGAGCAGTACAGTCTTTAAATTGGAGTGGTTGAAGTCATCCACGACAATGAAGGCTGCCTCGGGATGCAGAGTCTGTTGTTTGCTAATGGCAGTATGCAGTTCTTTCATGGCAATCTTAGCATTAGCATCCGGGGGGATATAGGCTGCCGTGATAACAGTGGACGTGAACTCTCTGGGCAGATAGAAAGGTCTACACTTAACCATGAGAAACTCCAGGTTAGCTGAGCAGTGACTCTCGGTGACTCTCACCTCTGGTCTTACCGGAGTCACCCGCTGTTCTGTCTGCTCGGAGAACGTAGCGCCCTGCTAGCTCGATAGCGTTGTCGGGTACCTCGCTGTTGAGCCAGGTTTCCGTGAAAACCATGATATTATAGTCCATAATCCATTTGTGTGTGGCGATCCGCAGCCGCAGTTCATCCATCTTGTTTGCCAGGGAACGAACATTGGCGAGGAAAAGGCTTGGTAGTGAGAGTCGATGTGGAGTTAGCTTGAGCCTAGCTCTCAGCCCACCTCGGCTCCCTCGCCTGTGTTTTCTATTCCGAGCCGGTCTGGGGTGGCTTCTGGTCGGTGTAGCGGAGTTAGGTGGTCCCGCTGTTTTGGTAATCTCAGGTATTGCGTTGATAAAGATGTCTGGAATGCCGGAACCGATGTCCAAAAGTTCTCGTCAGCTGTACGATATGTACGCTAAACTGTTTTTAGCGAGAATACTTGAAATAAACAAGCAAATAACCACTAATTCGGGACTGCAGTGCTTAACAGGTGTAGTCTGACTGTCACTTGGTTTAGCTGAACTCTGCAATGGCTGTGTAGAGCTGTCTCTGACCTGTGTCCTTGGAGTGTGAGTTGGTTCCGGAGTTGACTCACTGGTTCCATGAGCCTCCGTAGTGACTCGGCTGGTAGACGGCTCTGTAAGGTCTCTTTTCAGGATGTGGTCACTTGACTGTTGGTACTGTGTTGCTGCTTCTCTTGAGTTTAGCAAGTGGTCGATGTGAACGGAGCGGTCTCTCCAACCATCGTGGATCAGGTAAGTAACCGGTCCAAGACGCTTTACCACCGTATCTTTTAACCACTTTTCCTTTCCCCCACAGAAATTTCTCACACGAACTGAGTCCCCTTGAGATAGGTGTCTCAGCTCTGCAGCTGCTTCGTCATGGTAGGTCTTTTGTTTGAGTTGTTTTTCCTCAACCGTTCTCACAAGGCTTGGCTTTAGAAGACTGAATCTGGTTCTAAGCTGGCGTTTTAGGAACAGCTCCGCTGGTGGTAATCCTGTCACCGTGTGTGGGGTGCTCCTGTACATCAATAAGAAGTTTGCCAGTCTGTGCTGCAGTGACACAGTCACCTGCTGAGCTTCTTCTTCAAGAACTTGCTTCATCAGTGCAGCTTTGACTGTCTGTACTGATCTCTCAGCAGCACCATTCGACGCGGGATGGTACGCTGGTACGAGTATCTGTTTGATACCGTTTCTCCTCAGAAACTGCTTAAATTCACTAGAAGTGAACTGTGGTCTGTTATCGGAAACAACTTCCTCGGGTAGGCCATGCGAAGCAAAAATGTTGCAGAGGACATCAATGGTCTTCTCTGAAGTAGTGGTTGTCATGGGAACCACCTTTAACCATTTTGAGTGGCTGTCGATGAGCACTAGGGAGTACTGCTTGTTTTTCTCACAGAAGTCGATGTGTATTCTTTGCCATACACGGGCTGGCCACTTCCAACAGTGTAGCGGGGCTACTGCTGGCAGTTTTCTCTCTGATTGACAGGCACCACAGTACTGTACTGTTTTCTCAATGTCACTGTCCAAATGAGGCCACCACACATATGATCTAGCCAATGCTTTCTACATGCGGCAGATGCCCGGGTGTCCGGTGTGTAGATCAATTAGTAGTTTTGCTGTGTGCTGTGGGAACAATGACCCTCATACCCCACAGAACACACCCTTGCTCTTCAGATAGTTCTGTCCTACGAATGAAAAAACGGTCTGAGAGCCTCATCCGTGATCTGGTTTGGCCATCCATTTAAAATGAACTCTCTCACTTTGCTCAGTACTGAATCTTTGCGTGTACTTTGTGCTATGTCCTTTGCATCTAGAGGAAGGTCATCGACTAGTGAGAAGTATAAGATACTGTTCTCTTCAGCTGATTTGTCCTTGCCTGGTTTCGGCAGTCTGGAGAATGCATCTGCATTTGCATGCTCAGACGATCTGCGATACTCAATGTCGTAGCTGTAAGCCATGAGTATTAGTGCCCACCGCTGCATTCTCAGAGCAGCTAAGGTGGGGATGCCTGACTTTGGCCCCAGGATTTCCAAGAGTGGCTTGTGATCAGTGGTGAGAATGAACTTTCTCCCATAGAGATATTTATGGAACTTCTTCACTCCGAATATGATTGATAGAGCTTCTTTTTCTATTTGCGCATATTTACTCTCTGCCTCAGTCAGAGTACGTGATGCAAATGCAATTGGCTTTTCTTCGCCATTTTCCATGATGTGTGATATTACAGCTCCAACGCCGTACGGTGATGCATCACAGGCTAACCTCACCTGCTTCTTGGGGTCGTAGTGCACAACTGCTTTGCTTTGTAGTAATTGCGTCTTTGTCTTTGTGAACGCTTCCTCGCATTCTGTTGTCCATTCCCAGGAACTCTCCTTCTTTAACAGTGCATGCAAGGGTTGTAGCAGGGTGGATAGATTTTTCATGAACCGTCCATAGTAGGTTAAAAGTCCTAGAAATGAACGGAGTTCAGAGACATTGGTGGGACTTGGAGCCTTCATGTCTTCCATGAACTTACACTTGGCCCGTTTCACCCAAACACCATACTTCTCCAGACGACTCAGGACTTTATCCAGCTTTTTCAGGTGGTCTTCTCTTGCCCCCGCTGTGATCAAAATGTCGTCCAGGAAGCAGGTCACATGGTCCATTCCCTGCAGGATTTGGTCCATCACTCCCTGGAAGATAGACAGCGCACTGGATACCCCATAGGAGAGGCGGTGGTAGACATATAGCCCACGGTGAGTGTTTACAGTGAGATATTCTTCTGACCCTTTATCCAGTTCTAGTTGCTGGTAAGCATGTGATAAGTCCAATTTTGTGAACCACTTTCCTCCTGCCAAAGTTACGAACAAATCTTCACTATTGGGCAGTGGGTACATTTCCTCCTCTACACCTTGATTAATAGTAACCTTGTAATCTCCACATATTCTTATTGACTTATCTGCCTTCGGGACTATGACTATTGGTGATGCCCATTCACTTCTGTCTGTTTTGGATATGATACCCATGCCTTCTAATCTATCCAGTTCCTTTTCAACTGGCTCTTTGAGTGCATAAGGCACCGGTCTGGCTTTCCTACAGACGGGCTGGGTGTTTGGTTTTACCCTAATAGATGCCTTGAACTCACGGATGGTGTTGGGGCCTTCCTCGAACACAGCCTTGTGTCTCTGTAGACAACCGTGGTTGTGTGTCGGCTCATTAACATGTTGAATGAAGTTCATAGAACTCAACATTTTTCGGAACCCAGCAGCTCTAGAGTCGGCCACGTTATCCACATGTCGATTAAAATCACCCAATAGCATAATGTTGTCATAATTTGTACTGACAATGGACAACAATTCAGAGAATTCATCCAGGAAGATAGGACACTGTTTGGGGGGTCTATATATGATTCAAGATTCAAGATTTCTTTATTTGTCACGTGCATATGGTTATAACAAGTACAGGAGGTTGGGATCTTAACAGTATAGCATGATGTTCAAAGGAGCGGAGATCACCAATAGGGATATTTCTACAGTTCAGGGCATCACCAAATATGGAGGCAGTCCCACCACATTTTTTACCATTCCTAGTAGAGTGTTCAAAACTATAGCCTTGAGGGGACGTTTCAATAAGAACAGCAGGTCGGTCGCTATTTAACCAGGTTTCGGTTAAAAACATGCAGTCAAGTTTATGTTCAAAGATGAGCTCATTGATAACAAAGGACTTATTGCTAAGTGATCGAACATTGAGACGTGCCATGTCCATTTTTTCCCATACAGGCTTTCTTAGTGCAGGGGATGGAGCATTTAGTGGGATGGTGATCAGATTATTTTTTGTTATACCACGGGTAGTACATTTTAGCTGATGGTTGAAAGATGTTGCCTGTTGCCAATAGTAACTGGGATGGTATTAGAATTCAATTCAATTCAATTCAGAGTGTTTATTATCATATGCACAGTAGAAAACATGTTTCCCTGTACAACGAAGAATGTAAACAAACATCTCTACTGTGAGAAATTAATGAGTATTTGTTAATTAGTCCAGGACCCTTGTGTTGACCATGACAGGCTGTAGTAATCACACAAGGTAACTGATTTGATTGACTTTGTTTTGTTGGAATGGGTGATGTCGTTACCCTGTGGGGGCCTGGACTTTCTCACACAGCTGTGTCAGTGTGTTGGATGGCAAAGTCCATGTTAGCAGAGAGAAAGTGTGCACCAGTACGGTTGGGGTGGAGTCCATCATCCTTATAGTACTCACTGCGGTTCCAGAAGAGATCAAAGTTGTCAATGAAGTGGATGAGATGGTTTTGCACTCTGCCTTGAGCCAGTTGTGGAGAGAGAGTAGCCTGGTGAAACGCCCATATCCAAGCCCAAGAGTAGGAATTGGACCGGAGATCAGGATCCTTTTCCCAGTGGATAGTAGTGCAGCCAGGAGATGTCTGAAGTCCTCTTTTAACACTTCTGACTGCCGTTTCCTTGTGTCGTTCAACCCCACGTGCATGATCCTGGTGCACTCTGGGTGGTGTTGTAGTGCAGTGGGTAGCTGTTCCAGGATGTCTGACACACAGGCTCCAGGGAAACAGTAGGTGTGACTCACTCTGATGTCTCTTACGATGGAGCTCCCTAGGACTATGGTTGATGGGGGAGGGTGATCAGGCTTAGAAGTGCGAGGTGGGTTTACTGTGGCACAACAGTTAAAAGTGCCTAGCCTAGATTGCATAGGGAACACATAATGGACTGTATACAAACTATTTTCCAAGGCTAAACATGATTTTTTTACCACCATTGTACTTGACTACACTTCTAGTAAACATATCAACTGAGTTTCAAACATGAGGGGTGTCATACAAAGATTGACTGTCTATTAGCTATTGGGTATTATTGGGAATGATCACTACTCTTGACTAATGACTTACTAATGAGTCAAATTTAACACCTCACCAGAGTCATTCAATCTGGATAACATTACCAAGGTAACCATACATATTTAAAGTGCTTCTATTAGCAGTGTTGTGGAACCCACTCTGAAAATATATTTAACAACATTACCAATTACTTTATGCTACGTCCCCCACATTTGTGTGCGTGTGGTGTCGTTTGTCTGTTCGTTTTTCCCTCTGTCTCTCTCCCAGGTATTGGTTCATCCCCCTGTCAATCATCGTTTCGTCCGTCACTCCCCCTGTTGTCCTTCGACCAATGGGTTCATCTAGAGGTCATCCATCAAACAATTAGACCATCGTCTGTCTCCGTTTAAAACTCCCGCGCACTCTTCAGAAAGGGAGGGGTGTGGTAGCATCGGTTAGCGGTTTTTCTGTCATTTGGTATATCATAGTATTCTACTGTTCTTGTAGGTGTCTGTCCTACCATTGTGTTCGCTGAGTTAGGCAGGTAAGACGCCCATGGGCTTCCACCTCCATCACGCAGGTTTGGTTTTGTTATATAGGCTACATTAGGTTAGTTTCCCCAGGCGGGCGTCACCTCTTGTATTTCGGGTTTAGGATAGGCGGGCAAGACTTAGTTAGATAGCAGACTTTTCGTAGTTAGAACAGATCGGATTAGGATATTAGCTTTGGGGATATTTTTGTTTTCATTTATTTGGCGCCGTCTGGCGTCCTCACCTTAGTTCCCTCTCTATGTTTCCCCCGTGTTGTCTGGTTGTTTGTTGTATGTATTGATAATAAATCTGTCTTGTTTGCCATTTTACTCAGTCGTTGTGTGTGTTGTACTACCACCGCACCAGCAGTTCTCAGCAGCATATACAGACACTGTATGTTACGTTTCTCCCCCCTTTTATATCTCAAGACGTAGTATCTGGGGAGGTTCGTAACACTTTACAAGGAAAAAAGTTGAAAATACACTAAAACTATCCTTTCGAGAGATATAGTTTGTCAAACTAGAGCCACCAGTCTACGTGACGGAAACGTGTGACTGAAATCACTGGGAGAGACACAAATGGTGAAGTGGAGCAAAGTGGGGAGACCAGAGGCAGTAAGAGAATAAATAGTAGCAAAATTGAAGTTCAAGGACTCGAATAAAACTGAAATGAAAACACACACACAGAGTTGTTTCTACTTTCAGTATTACATGTAAGCTACCCAACAGGTACTGTGCAAGACCACATCTCTCTCACTTGTTAAAGAGGAGAAAGAAAACTTCCAGGGCTCTCACACCAAATACCCGTGTAAACTTTAACCGCCTTCTCCACTCCAGATCTAACCATGTGCACTGGATTACCATAGGTACAAGATATTAAAGAGCTCATCTGACTAATCACTCAAGATTAATAAATGACACAATGTTCACAGAACAATGACAAAGAGCTGTATTGACACTCTCGACCATGAGTACAATCGTACATATTCAGATTATCTTTGTAGGAAATTTATATTTTGGTAAGAATGACTGATTTCATTGTTTTGATGATAGCAGGTAATTTGTGTCTCACAACAGATTGATCCAAATTTGGGACAGGGCGTGGTAGAGCCTCAGCCCTGACAAATACATAATTTTTTTTTACAACAAGTACATTACTTGTTAAATAGACACACCTATAACAATAATAATAATATAAATATTCATCATAAATAAAGTTACATCGAAATATTTAATAAAAATCAAGGTCGGGAATATAAAACGGGCAAACATCCCTTATTTCCTCTTGGAGTATCCTAATTAGGGTGAAGCAAGTGCATTGGGTGTGGCGCACAATTTGACATTTTCGGTTCAACTTGTTCTTCATTTGGTTGGTAGGGCAGTTGTTAACAAACGGTTTCATTTCAAGCGGGGGTAGAGAATTGCGCGGTAATGTTTTAATGTTTTAGAAATGGTGAGTATTCTGCCACTTACAGTATCTGAGTATGCCATGATTAAAAGTGGATTAAATTAATGTTTTGTTTACTGAAATCTAATTCCTTCATAACAAAGTAAAACCAATCTATTCCTGTGGCCATTTGTTACACTCTGCAGGGCATCAAAGAACCAAGGGCAAGAGAATAGACTGTCACCACCTTGCCTTGTGACTTGCTAGAACTGTATTGGATCAATGATTGTTTATCTATGTTGTTGTCCATCCCCTTTATTGTGTTTACAGACACAAGTTATTGG
Organism: Argentina silus; assembly: GCF_951799395.1. Lineage (NCBI taxonomy): Eukaryota > Metazoa > Chordata > Actinopteri > Argentiniformes > Argentinidae > Argentina > Argentina silus. Next base: position 4,306,144 of record NC_139668.1, read on the forward strand.
AAGAAATTGTCTGTTGAATAACAAAATAGATTACTACCATTCCAAAATTCAATCCTCTGCCTCTGACCCAAGAAAACTATTGTCCACACTGTGGGCCTAAATGTTTATGCTTTTTATTAGGAACATTTTGAAGAAGAATAAGAACATCATCTCTTAAGCAATTTGATGAAATCCATGTAAGGGAAACAGCATCCATGTGTCTCCTCTGTGTCCTCCTCCTCCTCCTCCTCCTGTAAAACAAACAGAGACTATAGAAGAAGGGAAGAGAGATTATAAAAGAGAGACATGATGCACAGTATCTCAACATCAGTGACTTGATGAGTAACTATTTCACCTTCTTGCACTCCTGCACCACCTTGGTCTTCTTATCTGAAGTTGCAGCTGTCCCCCTCTTCCACAGACTGCAGAAACTTCTCAGCCTCCTCCAGAGAGAGGTCTTCTCTTTAGCCATGTCTTCCACCACAGCCATTTCCATCGTCGTCTTCTCAGGGACAGCTTGCCCAATGAGGGAGAACACATGAGTCTCCTCCTCTTCCTGGATACTGGGCAGGGTCTGCTCAGAGCAGCCTGACCCCGCTGACAGGGAAGATCTGGCCCTGTTCTTGGATACCTTCCTCACAATAAGGCTGGTGGGGTACTTCTCCAACACAGGCATTCTTTCCTCACATCGAGGGTAGACGGCGAAGGGCCAGGATATGTCCACAGAGGAGGACTGGCTTAGGATCTCAGGGTCCTCAGCCTCCTTATCATTGGTATCCCAGGCCTCTCTGGGCAGCGGTGGTGCACTCAGGGAGATTACAGAGGCCAGTAATTGATCAACAGAAGGCCATGGTCTGTTCAAGGTGGTTGAGGAGTCCAGGACTTCGCTCACCAAGAGCCCAGTGAGGTCACTTACCTGGAGAAATTGAGATATTTCTTCACAGAGAGTGTCTACAGTAAGAAACTGAAGTGAAGCACTTGGGCTTTCATCCATTGCAAAGAAAAATTACTAAATAAGACACCAATAAGCTAATAGTATGCAACTAGTATCAATAGTGTACACTGTACGAAAAACACTGTAATGTTTAAATTGACCACAACTGATCCTGACCTTCTTGATCCTGACCACTTGACGTCATAATGACGTAAAGTGATTGTATCATAATCAAAGAACACCATGACAACGAAGCTGTCTGGGGACAAACATAGAAAGTTTGTACTGTTGGAAGCTCTCTAGGACACTAATCAATAAAGTTATTCCCCCTGTTTTTTGAGCGTGATATCATATTTTCTATTTGACATTCCATACATCCATACATTGTACTGGTAGAGGTACCGTGCCCAGTCGCTAATATAGTTGAAAAACCTGCACAATGTTTCACGCCGTCTCCGTTTCTGGGATGATGGGGAAAGCGAAATAATTAACACGTGGCAATTTAATTACAGTGGTATCTAGTTTGACAGCCAAATATCTGCATTATCATGTCAGTGTTACAGCGGTGCGCGCTTGTTTGGGTGTCTCCAGTGACGTTCCACTTTACAAGCGTATAGTCAGATTCGTAAATGGTATAAACTAAATGGATCATTGGAACGTCCCTACCCTAAACCCTATAGCCTAATCGTAATGCTTTTTGTATTGGTTAACTTATTAAAATTTGCCATAATGGGGGTTAGGGTTAGGGTCGTGGCCGGATACAGATCAATCGACTGCTCACTCAAAGTCAACTGTTGTTGCGAACTTGTCTTGTCAAGTGCTTCTGTAGTAGATAGCTCGCTTAGCCCAAAGCAAGGAGAACGCTATTAAATCATAGTCTGATCATCAATCTTTTCATTGTTTTTATTTGTTGAACCGTTTCAGTTTAGATTTTCACAATCGTTTCAGTTTTTAGGACCGGGTAGTTAGATTTCTCGAACACAAGGCTGAATATAGTAGGCTACTAGCTGGCTAACGCTAGCTCGGTTAGCTAGATAGTTCTTGTTGGAAGTGCATGTTTGTGCATAGCCTAAGAAAAATCACGCGTCGATTTCTGATCCCCAAACCACATACTGCCTCTGCTACTGCCCCATATGATGTGCCACGCCTAAAAGCCTTTCTCCAGAGCAGGCAGAGCATATTGCTGGCCCCAGTACAAGCACTCCCTCTCTCATTAACAACGCGGCTATAACGTCCGATAAGGGAAAAATTTCCGCTTAGTATCTCTGAGAAGACCTATCCCTGTTTTGACCTTGCTCATGATCCTATAGCCTTAAAGTGCTGACATGTGGTCATGAATGGAACATACCCAGCTCTGCCATGTGCCTGTAGGGTTAGTTTTCATGATGGGCTCCAGTCGCTGGTACAGTTTCACAGGCGGCCTAACAGATGAGACAAATCACACACAACACATGGAAGCATGAAAATCTACGAACCCAGTGAAATACACTGTAAAGGCTCAGGTGCTGGAGAGACCCCCCAATAGTACCTTTACTGCCATGCCGTTGGCGTCTGTGCCATAGGAGGCAGGTGTTGGGTACAGTGCTGGTGTTGGTCTCTGTGATATGAATGAGGGAGGTGGGGATGTGCAGCTCTCTGCTCGCCACCTGGTGGCAAAATGTGGTAGTGAAAAGATGTGGGACAGCAAAAAAATAGCGCATCTGAAGGGGCTGTCATCATTCATTCACTGAAAACTTGCCAAACAAACTAAGAGTGTACCTGCTGCATTTTAATGTGGATTCCCTGTCCCATCTCTGTTCCTCCATGACTGACAAGAACAGAGCTATCCCTGTAGATGTGCACTAGAGCTGCAGCCTTACACACACACACACACACACACACACACACACACACACACACACACACACACACACACACACACACACACACACACACACACATACACCCACACATGCACACGCACACGCCCCCACCCACACACACATAGATAGGGTTAGGGTTAGAGAAAGTTCCCATTTTCGTATATCTTTCACAGTTTTCATGACAAAGACACCTCCAAACCATTTACACATGCTCATCTATCATCCTTTGGCCCGGGCTGAGAAGTTGAGTACTGGGAGAGAGGGGGTGAAAATAAGTTTCTTTGTTATGAAAATTGTGAAAGATCTCTTTCTATCTCTCTGTGTGTGTGTGTGTGTGTGTGTGTGTGTGTGTGTGTGTGTGTGTGTGTAAATAAACATGCATTATCTATGCCCCCTCCAATCATCTCCTCTCTCTCCCTCCACCTTTTCCAGGGTTGTCTTGGTGGCTGTGAGTTTTAGGAGATAAAGGAGCACCCCCTACTGTCCGACTCAGGCACTGCAAATACCTCCATCTATGCCACCGCCAACTTCCCCACGACCCCCTCTAACTTCCACAAGAGCCCTAGGTGCCCTAAAGAAGCAACCACCGTCATCTTTAAAGAGGGCACTTCTTCCTGTGACTATTCTATTGCAATCATCAGACAAAGCCCTGCCTACTCTACTGTCAGTCATTCCCACAACTCCTCAAGGGCTCCCATCTACTTAACAAATGGAAAACCCTCTGATCCACAAAGACCTCTGAGCCACGGACTACCAATCACTAGTGATACGGACACACTGTATTTCGTTAATTAATTCCATAATGGAAGACCCAAGTGACACTTGATACACACATTGTATCATTTTGAAGAAGAAAAAAAGACACTGAGAGGAAAAACCTGGGACACTTCTCTGGAGAGGAGAGTGCCCAGGAGAGGGTCCATTGGAGAGGAGAGTGCCCAGGAGAGGGCCCATTGGAGAGGAGATTGCCAAGGAGAGGGCCCATTGGAGGGGAGAGTGCCCAGGCTCTGGGGAGGGGGTTGCATGGCCTGGCATGTTCAGGGTGTACAAGTCCTCGGGGTAAACTGTGTTTATTTTGGTTGACTAACTGTCTCTTTGCTTTTTTTTGTTTTGTTTCCATTGTTGTCACTGCTGTTATTATTGAGAGAGAGAGAGAGAGAGAAAGAGAGAGAGAGCATGGTGTGTAAGAAGTGGTCCCCACTCTATAATAAGTGGTAATGTTGGTGATTACATCAGCAGGTACTGTACACAGCTGTGTGGGGAGGGGGGGCGTTAGACATTGTTACAGTACATGACACTTGCAGAATCCAATTTTTGAGCTGATAAGACATCCCGATATTGCACACTGTTATTGCACAATGATTAAAGTCAGAAAATTGCCATTTAAGGGCTGTTCAGACTGTAACTCTGTGAATAACTACTGTCAACACGCTGTGCTTCCGTTCGTTGAGTATTTCTTCCCCCAAAAAGACAGGAAGCAAAACGGGCTGCCATGGGCTTTTAATGATTTGCAAATAAACACACACCATTAAAGAGGGGGGCACCAACGTAATCATAAACAATGGAGCAGTTGTATCCAATGACATTTTCAAATGTGAATTACAGTATAGCACACTTGACCTCTGTGATATACTGTACAGTGTATCAGTGCTCAAGGAATGACAAAATGGCCCCCTTTAGACTCAATCCAAATGCCCTTGTCTGTCTTTTGTATGGTCTTTGTGCAATGGAATATTCTATAAACACAGAAAATTGGTAAATTATGTTCTGCATTGTTTTTTTTAAGCTTACATGTTGAAAACGCGCTCCTTTTTACAAACCATTTCATATTCATACATTTCGAGTATTGGCCCCTTTGTAAAACATCACAACAAGACTTAATTTGAAAAGACCATTCACAACCCCGTCAGCAGACAATTGTGGGCCAGATCTATTCTTTTGGTGGCACATATGGCTCAGTGCCGGAAATGCCAAGTACTATATGGGCCAGACCTGGTCTCAAAGTGGGGGGCCAGGCCTTGGTGAGAGTTGGCAATTTGCTATGGGCCAGCTCTGGTATAAGGAATGTGGCCCTGATACATTCCTGTAGTTACTGGGCCATCTTTGGTCTGAGTGTGGTTGACAAGTACTAGGTTAGAGTTACCATTTTGCTCATGGGCCAACTCTGGGATGTGATATCTGGCCCTGATACATTCCTGCAGTTATTGGGCCATCTTTGGTCTGTGGGGGGGAACAGTACTGGGTGACAATTGGGACTTTGCTTATGGGCCAGCTCTCGTACTGTATGTGGTGTATAGCTCTAGGCCAGTGTAGGATTATTCCATGTTTGGACAGAAAGGGGAATCAGATTGTTATGATCACCATATAATTTCATTGTATAATTGATTTTACTTGTAAGAAATTAAAGACTACCTTGTTGGGGTTTGGGGAAACTATTTCAAATGTTTAGAACATAAACACTATTTGTTTTCATTAAAATAAAAGGTCGACATTTTAGTCTGCATCACCTATCCAAATCCAATGTTTGTACATACACACAAACAGTAAACAGGTATTACATACTAAGGGACTACTGTAGAGTATGTAACAATGTAAGCACTCTATACCTGCCTACTTATAGTACCTACCACATGGTTTTATATGTTTTTATATGTTAGGGTTTCCATGTGTGCCTAATCTTATCTAAAAAACAATCCAGGTCAGGGTCAAGGAGAGAACAACTGAACAACTTAATAGCAGTAACAATCATCAATCCTTTTCCCTGGAACACTCTATGACCTTCATGTATTTTACAATGACACATAATGTCAGAAAAACTCAGAGCTTGATAGTTCACTTCACCATATCACATTGCTACCATGTAACATGCCTATTGATACTAATGACCCCACATATACATACAAAATTACTAGAAATCTTTGAAGTTTATGTATTTCATGAGGAGCTCAATTGCCATACATTTAATGTATTGTGTTTTAATGTTTCAAACATAATTCATCACAAGCAACTGGTACAGAAATATGTGGCACATGTTGATGACATTTACATTTACATTTTTGACATTTAACAGTTTAACGTTTTTATCCAAAGTGACTTACAAATACATTTGTCTAAAGTAAATAAATCATCTATACATCAGTCATCATAAGAAAAAAATCTATGCTAGGACCAGGGGCCTGTGGGGGGGACATGCAGCGTTCGGCCTGTAGAGGGTGCTACAGGACCGTGGCCAAGGTGCGGAAGCGAGGCTTTGTTGCACACCTGTTGCGAATGAAGCCTCGTTAACGAATGGTTTAAGATGTGTGTGCCTCTGCTTTCAGGGGAAGGCCTGGAGAGCGTCGATTGAAAAGTCGACGAGGGTTTGGACGGCTGAAAAGTCGAATGACAATAAGTGCTAATAAACGGGAATTACCCCTAAACGATCTACTGAGTCTGCCCCTGTGTCAAGGAACCTGTTACAGGGCCATTGGCAGTCACAATGCTAGAAGGATTTTTTTTAAAAAAGAAGTTTTTTTACAGTAGAGGAACTGTACAGGGGGGTAGTGGGGGGTGAATAGGTCTTTAGGAGGGATAGTCAAGATGTAACCTGAAGAGATGGGTCTTCAGTCTATGGCGGAAGATAGGTAGTGACTCTGCAGTCCTGACAGCAGTGGGAAGCTCGTTCCACCACCGGGGCGCCAAGACAGTGAAAAGCCGTGACCGAATAGCGCAACCGCTGCATCCTCTGTTAATGCTACTGTTAATACATATATACTGCTAGACTGCATTACCCATACAGCTCATATGCTGCTACACTGTTCATACTGTAACTATTTATTCTGCTATAATGCTACTGTTACTCATATACTGCTATACTGCACTGCTATATTATACTGCACTACTACTGATCATATATTGCACTACCTGTAAATACTGTTCATTGCACTTTCTGCTATTTTGCACTTCTGGTTAGACGCTAACTGCATTTCGTTGTCTCTGTACTTGTACTCTGCACAATGACAATAAAGTTGAATCTAATCTAATCTAATCTAATCTAAAATCCTCATAGAGGCGGCGGTGCCAGGCGGCCAGCCAAGGTGGAAATGATGGTTTGGGCCCATTGCTTGCAAGTAGGGAGGGGCTGTTCCCTTTACCACCCGGTAGGCGAGCACCAGGGTCTTGTGCTGCTTCTCTCGTGAGGAATGTACGTATCCTTCTGATGTTGTAGAGGAAGAATCTACAGGAGCACACTGTCACTGTGATGTTCGCCGCACAGGATAAGTTGTTGTCAAGGATCACCCCAAGATTCTTGCCTGTCTGGGAGGAGGTTACTGTGGAGTTCACTCAGTGATGGAGAAGTATTAGAGAGGACAGGCTTTTCAAGGGAGGAAGAGCAGCTCAGTCTTGTTAAGGTTGAGCTTGAGGTGGTGAGCTAACATCCAAGCAGAAATGTCTGCAAGACACGCAGAGACACGTGTTGCCACCTGTGAGTCAGAGGGGGAGAAGAGAGAAAGAGTTGAGTGTCATCTGCGTAGCAGTGGTAGGAGAAACCATGCGAGGCAAGAGATTTGGTATAGAGGGAGAACAGTAAGGGCCGGGCCTTAGGATAGAGCCCTGGGGGACCCCAGTGGTGAGGGCGTGTGAAGAGGACAGCGACCCTCTCCACGTCACCTGGTAAGAGCAATTGGCCAAGTAGGATGCAAACCAGGAGAGTGCAGAGCCAGAGATGCCCAGTACTGAGAGGGGGGAGAGAAGGATCTGGTGGTTTACTGTGTCGAATGCAGCGCACAGGTCCAGAAGAATGAGAACAGAGGAGAGGGAGGAAGCTCGACCAGAGTGGAGGGTTCAAGGAGGTTGTCCTGAAGGAGATAGTGAGACAGTTGGTTGGAGACAGCACGTTCAAGGGTTTTAGATAAGATTGAGAAAAGGGATAACGGTCTGTAGTTATGGAGAGTTGGTTTCTTGAGAAGAGGCTTGACTGTGGCTGTCTTAAAGACAGATCTTGTGGATAGAGAGGAATTGATTATGGTGGTAAGGAACGGAAGGAACGGAAGGAGTGGAAATGGATAGGAGAAAGGGTGAGGGGATAGGATCGAGAGGGCAGGTGGTTGCCTGCTTGGATGTAACCAGTTTTGGTATAATATCAGGGGAGAGGGGGGAAAGAGCTGATAAACCAAAGAGTGAATGTAGCGCAGTGGGTTTGGGAGGAGTGGTAGCAGTGTTGGGAAGAGGTTGAGAGAAGGAGCTGCTAATGTCATCAACCTTCTTTTCAAAGTAGGTGACAGTCATCTGACCCTGAGTTAAAAGATGAATGGAAAGTGATGGGATCACAATATTTTCTCTTATTTTTGCTGAAATAAGGACAAATTACCAAACAGAAAGTACATACAATTGTGAAAAAGTATTTTTGATCTTTAAAATGTACATATTGGTGCAATTACATTCATACATGCCTATCATATTTGTATAAACTGGACTGTGCACATAATACTTTGCTAAACATGATTTTTACTACCATTGTAACCCCACAACACTTGTAGTATACATCAACTGAGTTTCAACCATGAGGGATGTCATATGAAAAAATGTTGACCTTTTACTGTGGCACAACAGTTAAAAGTGCCAAGCCTAGATTGCATAGGGAACACATAATGGACTGTATACAAACTATTTTCCAAGGCTAAACATGATTTTTTACCACCACTGTACTTGACTTCACTTCTAGTAAACATATCAACTGAGTTTCAAACATGAGGGGTGTCATACAAAGACTGATTGTCTATTAGCTATTGGGTATTATTGGGAATTATCACTACTAATGACTTACTAATGAGTCAAATTTAACACCTCACCATAGTCATTCAATTGGAGCAATCTGGATATCATTACCAAGGTAACCATACATATTTAAAGTGCCTCTATTAGTGCCTCTATCTCGTGTTGTGGAACATACTCTCAAAATATATTTAACCACATTACCAATTACTTTACAAGGACAAAAGTTGAACTACACTAAAACTATCCTTAAGAGAAACACACACAGTTGTAAAAGCATTTGTTTCTACTTTCAGTATTACATGTAAGCTAGCCAACAGATAATGTGCAAGACGGTGTAAAACCACATCTCTCTCTTATTCAAGAGGAGTAAGAAAACTGCCATGATGCCATACCTGTCCATGATGCCATGAATCTGGAGTGGACCAGGACATGATGCCATACCTGTCCAATGGCATTTGAGCGAAAGAATAACATTACTGTATTGACACTCTTGACCATGACTGCAATCACACATATTCAGATTATCTTTGTAGGAAATTGATATTATGGTAAGAATGACTGATTTCATTGTTTTGATGATAGCAGGTAATTTCTGTATCACAACAGGTTGATCCAAATTTGGGACAGGGCGTGGTAGAGCCTCAGCCCTGACAAATACGTATTCTTCAAAAATGTACATTACTTGTTAAATAGACACACCTATAACAATAATAAGAATAAGAATATTCATAAAAATTCATCATCAATAAAGTTACATCGAAATATTTTATAAAAACCAAGGTCAGGAATAAAAAACGGGCAAACACCCCTTATTTCCTCTTGGAGTATCCTAATTAGGGTGAAGCAAATGCACTGGGTGTGGCGCTCAATTTGACATTTTCGTTTCAACTTGTTCATTTGGTTGGTAGGACAGTTGTTAACGAACGGTTTCATTTCAAGCAGGGGTAGAGAATTGCGCGGTACTGTTTTAATGTTTTAGAAATGGTGAGTATTCTGCCACTTACAGTATCTGAGTATGCCATGATTAAAAGTGGTTTAAACGAATGTTTTGTTTACTGAAATCTAATTCCTTCATCACAAAGTAAAACCAACCTATTCCTGTGGCCATTTGTTACACTCTGCAGGGCATCAAAGAACCAAGGGCAAGAGAATAGAGTGTCACCACCTTGCCTTGTGACTTGCTAGAACTCTATTGGATCAATGATTGTTTATCGATGTTGTTGTCCATCCCCTTTATTGTGTTTACAGATTGTAAGTTATTGGAAGAAATTGTCTGTTGAATAACAAAATAGATTACTACCATTCCAAAATTCAATCTTCTGTCTCTGACCCAAGGAAACTATTGTCCACACTGTGGTTCTAAATGTTCATGCTTTTTATTCGGGACATTTTGAAGAAGAATAAGAACATCATCTCTTAAGCAGTTTCATGAAATCCATGTAAGGGAAACAGCATCCATGTGTCTCCTTGGTGTCCTCCTCCTCCTCCTCCTCCTCCTCCTCTTCCTGTAAAATGAACAGAGACTATAGAAGAAGGGAAGAGAGATCATAAAAGAGAGACATGATTCACAGTATCTCAACATCAGTGACTTGATGAGTGGAGTGACTATTTCACCTTCTTGCACTCCTCCACCACCTTGGTCTTCTGATCTGAAGTTGCAGCCCTCCCCCTCTTCCACAGACTGCAGAAACTTCTCAACCTCCTCCAGAGAGAGGTCTTCTCTTTGGTGTTACTAGCCATGTCTTCCACCACAGCCGTTTCCATTGTTGTCTTCTCAGGGACAGCTTGCCCAATGAGGGAGAACACATGAGTCTCCTCCTCTTCCTGGATACTGGGCAGGGTCTGCTCAGAGCAGCCTGACCCCGCTGACAGGGGAGATCTGGCCCTGTTGTTGGATACCTTCCTCACAATAAGGCTGGTGGGGTACTTCTCCAACACAGGCATTCTTTCCTCACATCGAGGGTAGACGGCGAAGGGCCAGGATATGTCCACAGAGGAGGACTGGCTTAGGATCTCAGGGTCCTCAGCCTTCTTATCATTGGTATCCCAGACCTCTCTGGGCAGAGGTGGTGCACTCAGGGAGATTACAGAGGCCAGTAATTGATCCACAGAAGGCCTTGGTCTGTTCAAGGTAGTAGAGGAGTCCAGGACTTCGCTCACCAAGAGCCCAGTGAGGTCACTCACCTCCTGGACAAGTTGAGACATTTCTTCAGAGAGAGTGTCTAGAGTAAGAGACTGAAGTGAAGCACTTGGGCTTTCATCCATTGCAAAGAATTACTAAATAAGACACCAATAAACTAGTATCAATAGTGTACACTGTACGAAAAATACTGTAATGTTTAAATTGACCGCAACTGACGACTAAATCTTGATCCTGACCACTTGACGTCATAATGACGAAAAGTGATTGTATCATCATCAAAGATCACCATGACAACGAAGCTGTCTGGGGACAAACATAGAAAGTTTGAACAGTTTGAAGCTCTCTACGACACTCATCAATAAAGCTATTCTACCTATTTTTTGAGCGTCATATCATATTTTCTATTTGACATTCCATACATCCATACTTTGTACTGGTAGAAGTACCGTGCCCAGTCGCTAATATAGTTGAAAAACCTGCACAATGTTTCACCCCGTCTCCGTTTCTGGGATGATGGGGAAAGCGAAATAATTAACAGTCAATTTAATGACAGTGGTATCTAGTTTGACAGCCAAATATCTGCATTATCATGTCAGTGTTACAGCGGTGCGCGCTTGTTTGGGTGTCTTCAGTGACGTTCCACTTTACAAGCGTATCGTCAGATTCGTAAATGGTCTAAGCTAAATGGATCATTGGAACGTCCCTACCCTAAACCCTATAGCCTAACCGTCATGCTTTTTTTGTTCGGGTTAGGGTTAGGGTTGATGACATGCAACTGAAAACAGAATACAACTAAAAACTATGTTCCTGGACGAGACCTGCCTTGACTATGTCTAAAGTATAGAAAATACTGTAAGAAAAATTAAGCACTTTGAGACAATTTATTGAGTAAAAAGTGCAGATACATATTGAAATTGTATTTAGGTAACAAGGAAGTCCTTATTCCACTTGTGAAATAGCAAACATAACACTTGTATAATGTAATTTACACATTGCTACTACAAACAAAGTGTGTAAACTTAAACATAAAAAAATGCTTGTTCCCTACAGCTGAGATCTATCTTACTGTGTGATCACTGTAGGCCTCATGACATCATATCACCACCTTCAAAAGGTGACAACTTCTGGTGATTTCAGTTGACCAGCAGGTGTGGGGTCCTCCCCTCTCTCACCACAAAACAAACGTTTATAAAGACTACAAATTGTAGCAGGTTGATAATGTTAGATGAGAAAGTCTGAATAAAGTGTTCACATACCTTTCTTGTTTTGTTTGTTGATGTGTTCAACTTCACTGTACTTCCCCTCTTCATATCCTCCTCTTGACTTGTATGATCTCATGATGCCTTCTTTCACAGTAGACTAGATTGCACTCGATTATACTATGCAATTCATAGAACTGTTGTTAACATAAAAAAGTTATTTTGTCAATATCTAGTCATCATTTTTTCATCCAAATCATATTTGACTTACAAGAGGACGAAAATATACACATACTGTATATTCCCCTATAGATGTATCAGTTAAACCTTCCATGAAAATTCCTTACTTTATTCTGTAATCCATAGAATCAAATCAAAGTTTATTTATATTTATTTATTCAGGTTGCATTATCAAAGCCGACTCAAACTTATTCATGTCAAATTTCTCCCCGCTTCTCTGCGCTGTCACATGCTGCACATATGAGAGAATACATGATGACTGCAACAAACAGTATGAGAATAGATAAGGATATTTGAAAAACACAAGTTGGTCCCTGTTAAGATAACTTGATATTCAAGCAATTTACACTCTTTATGTCCCTGTAATTCATGACCTGATCTGCTAATAAAGTCTGTTTGGCCAAATATAGGAGGAGATATTCTGCCATTTGTGCAATGAATTCATCTAGCCAGCTGATTAAGCAAGGCTCTGCAATCATAAACCATTCTCTCTCTCATGTTTATTTTTGTGATTATTTTGTTACATTGAAGGAACACAAATGGCGGCACTATCAGTCATTTCTACCACAGAAGGATGTTCAAGGCTTTCACACGTCTTCACAACTACTAACTTAGTACACATTTTAAACGGTGATTGACCGTATCATTCTGTATGACTATTACATGAAAAATCAAAGAAATGTCAATTCCTCTTTTCAAATATTCAAAGCCCATGGTTGGAATGATCCTGGATTGCTGGCAGGAATCTGCAAAAGGAGACAATATGTTACTAAACTTCATTAACAACTAATAAATCCATATTGGTGGTCATCTACACACACTACATAATACTCATCATTATGTACCATCAGAAAACGTTGAAAGTTGAGAAAAGTTGAACACTTGGGTGGTGAATGGATGGCCTGTATTGCGCTGGTGACTGATCTGTCCCTACCTACCCTCTGAGAGAAAGGGGTGGCACAGGCCAGACAGGCCCTCTCTGGGGTGGCAGGGCTGTCGAGAGTGAATGGGCCGGTCAGGCCAGCCTCTGCCCGTGCTGCTGCCACTGCGTCTTTCATGGCAAAGAACACAGAACTGCCCAAGAACAGGACAGGCTCTCCGATGCCCTGCAGAAGGAACCACAGAACACCACTCTTCACTGGATACTCTACACAGTGACGTTTTGTCGTCACTGTTTTCTATGGTAGTGGGGCCAGTCCTGTTCGGCCCCTCTCTGTCAATGAAACACCATGAGTGGGGAAAATGGTTGTGCGCATGCTCAAAGTAGGCCTCTCTGTTGAGTGGGCCCCGTGTTCCCTAGTGGTTGAAAAAGGTGCTGCAGCCAGAGAAAGACAGTTGTCTGCCACATCTTTACTTTTGCTTTCCCGTGGGGTCTGCTGCATGCAAACTGGACTGGCAAAAGTAGTCATATAAGCAAGTGGTCATAGCAAAAGAAAGAAAGAAAGCTAACATGTTGGAAATAGAAGCTGCATGATTGCGAGTTCAACATATTAATCTTAATCTTAAAATATATACTGCTACTAGGCTATGTCTTGATGTAGGCTATATCCAACTGCGTTCATGACGGGTGATGTGTTTTGTTTGACTGTGGTTCCACTGGCATGCATCTGACCGTTTTTTGACAGTGGCCCCATCCAAAATGTTGGGGTTAAAAACCCCAAAAGACTATATATACATACTTTAAAAGACTACTCTAACAGAGAGATGTTTAAGGAGACAAATTAGCAAACAAATAATATATAAAGAAAATCAATCCAACCTTTGAGGAGTAGATGGCATGGGCGTTGTGACTGTCTGGCAGCAGGTAGATGTTGAACCTGAGGGGCAGGTCACAGACGGCAGGAATCTTATACTGAGAAGGACCTCGCGTGTACAGCATCCCAGAGGGAGAGAACTTCAGCTCCTCCATGGTGTACAGACCCAAGCCCTGGATAAATGCACCCTCAATCTGAAACAAACAAATAAACACAAACACACACACACTCTTATCAACATTTCATAAGCATCATGCAAAATCAAATGTGTCAAATGCGTTCTGAAGTCCATCATGTTTTACCTGACCAATGTCAATGGAGGGGTTTATACTTCTGCCAATGTCCATGACAATGTCTGTCTGCAGAGTCTAGACATGGAAGGACATCAACATCAGTTGTGTTATAGACAAAGTTGGTATGCAGATATGATGGGTGGGTCATGCCTGAGGTTTTCTCCCCCACCCATCTGAATTATCAACCTATCAGAAACCACAAAGTTGAATGAAGTTCATGAACGTTGATCAAATAGGCTTCACATTATTGTAAAATGATTGCAGGTAGGAATGCATATTTAGTAATTTGCTCTGGTGTACTCCGTCCCAGATGTGAAATTAAATTGGCTAAACTATGACAGCTACATCTTATTCTTGAGACATATGCTATGATTGTCACAATCAGTAGGCTATCACATGAAATGATTAGAATATACAAAAATACATGATGATGAACTCAGTCATGATAAAAAAAAATACAGCTACGTGATATAACGTAGGCTATTGCCCTGCAAGGCCATAAATTCACCGCAATGAGGTCGGCCAAAGTCACGGCCCACGAAGAATGACGGGTTCTCTTTCAATGATGTTAATAATAAGTGAATTGAAATTGTAGAGCAAAACTTTTAAATATTGTTTTTATTTTCAATGACTGAAAAAATGACAACGGAAAATGTAAATCAATATCACAATAATCTTGAATTGTCAGTTTTCATTGAATGACAAATAGGGCAGCCAATTTTCACAAACATTGAAAGGCACCTTAGTCTGGTCAAAAAGCAGATTTAAAGAAGGCCGATTTGGAGGGGGCATGTCGCTTGCAAATGTTTGGGAGAAATTGGGATGGTGTAATAAGAAAATGAGCCCCAGGTGTCTACTAATTGATACGTCTTGTTCTCTAGCCGCAGGGGGAATCTTGGTTGCAATCGGATAATCTCTTTCTTACCTGTATCTGATTTAACAAGAGACCAGCACATGGTCATCCCATTCCCAATATTGGTTGCAATTGAGCCAATAAGCTACACCGGGATGCAGCATGTGCAATCCGTGAAGTACCTGTCAGCACAGTACTTGAACCTGTTACACCAGAAACAGTTGCTCAGGTGGATGCAGAATAAATACCCTTCCCAGTCTGTTTCTGCATGGAACTTCAAATTCATCAATATCTGACATTGAACTTAATGTTTTATGTTGAGTACCCTGTCAAATCTGAATTGATGACATCTAAATGTCAAAAATGTAAATGTAAAATGAATATCTTCCGAGTTGGGGCGTATCCTTTACCTCCAAATATAAAGGACTGTATTTCGGTTTCTCAGCTAGTTTTTTTTTTATTATTGTATGCATGTACTGCTAATATCAATGTTTGTATTACATTATCATGCTAAGAAGCTGAGTGAAGACAGTGTGCCCTGCGCAAGTAATGGGACAGTGAAGCATTTTTTCTTCTTTTGGCTCGGATTTGATCAAACAATCACTACGCGGTTAAAGTAGAGATTCTCAGCTTTTATTTGATGGTATTTGTGTTCATATTGGTTTTACCATTTAGAAACCACAACACTTTTTATACATATTCCCCTATTTCAGGGCACCAAAAATAATGGGACAATTACTGGGGCTTGTCAGGCTCTTCTGGTTAGTCAGGTATGTTCCGTCACATCGTTTGTGCAGGCATAAGAGAGCTGTCGATGTCTAAAAAGACCTTAAAAACAACAACTTAAGATGGCTGCAGGCCTGGCAGAGCATCACCAGAGAAGATGCCCAGCGTCTGGTGGGGTCAATGGGTCGCAGACGTCAGGCAGTTACTGCGTGAAAAGGATTGTCGACAACTCTATCGTCTCACGCTCGTCTCACGGATGTGGAGATCAAGCTAATGGAGGTGTGTAACTTACCCTGTAGTCTCCAGTCAGACAGTCCAGTTCCACCTCACAGCAGCATGCTCCATAGGTAAAATAGGCATAGGGCTGGCCTTCCTGCTTCTTCCAGTCCATATTCAAGTCATGACCCCTACAAAATACATCAGCATATGCTTAGTGTTTTTTAGGATATTGCAGCTATCGAGCATTTTGATGTGATGAGTATTTTGCAAAACAGAAGACCCATTTTTTTAATGCATATAGGCCGACAGTGCTAACACTTAGTTTAAGCTGCAGCCGTGATATTTCACACAGACAAACATTGTGTTGTAGTAGCCTGTAGGATCCAGTACCTGTAGTATCCAGTCGCTGATAGACTGACCTTCTGAAAGAAGGCTGAGTTGACCTACATTCAAAATTAAAAACACAAATAGGGCAATGAGGGCCATCTTGGGAGATCTACAGTTTAATCTCTGAGAAGACCTTTCCCTGTTTTGACCATGTTCATGATCCTATAGCCTTAATGTGCTGACATGTGGTCATGAATGGAACATACCCAGCTCTGCCATGTGCCTGTAGGGTTAGTTTTCATGATGGGCTCCAGTCGCTGGTACAGAGTTTCACAGGCAGCCTAAGAGATGAGACAAATCACACACAACACTAAGCATGAAAATCTACCAACCCAGTGACATGTACTGTAAAGGCTCAGGTGCTGGAGAGACCCCCCAATAGTACCTTCACTGCCATGCCGTTGGCGTCTGTGCCATAGGAGGCAGCTGAGGGGCAGGTGTTGGGTACAATGCTGGTGTTGGTCTCTGTGATATGAATGAGGGAGGTGGGGATGTGCAGCTCTCTGCTCGCCACCTGGTGGCAAAATATGGTAGTGAAAAAATGTGGGACAGCAAAAAATAGCGCATCTGAAGGGGCTGTCATCATTCATTCACTGAAACCTTGCCAAACAAACTAAGAGTGTACCTGCTGCATTTTAGTGTGGATTCCCTGCCCCATCTCTGTTCCTCCATGACTGACAAGAACAGAGCCATCCTTGTAGATGTGCACTAGAGCAGCAGCCTTACACACACACACACACACACACACACACACACACACACACACACACACGCCATAATTGATCCCCTTGTAGTGATGTTCAATATGTGGATACCCCACATAAGTAAATACATAAATAAACACTATATTTGATTTAAAATGCTGCTTTGACAGCACTGGTTAAAGCTAACCTGGTTCAGGAAGCCTTCTGCAAATGCAACACCATACTTGATGGGGATGATGGCCATGCCTCTCTTTTTCCAGCGGTTCTGCTGGTTAAGCTCGGCAATGGACTTGTACCGATTGTGGTAGTCTGACTTCTCCTTGCATTCATCCCAGCATCGTAGGAGGTTCTCAGAATCAAACTCAAACTTGTAATGAGTGCGGGAAATCCCCTTGTACATGTTCATCTCACGTATCTGGTCAGAGAAGAGAAAATACAGAGACAAACTATGAATAATCTGTGGCATCATTGGTGCAGCGACAGTATTCATCAATACTTGTCCTGGTTCCCTCCTTGACCTCTGCAGCAGCGCGACCCATCGTCATGGCCACGTCGTTGATCATGCTCTCTGCTACCATGATGCTCTGGGGCACGCCGAAGCCCCTGAAGGCGGTGTTGGAGGGCAGGTTGGTCCTACATGCTGTAGATCGACCTCGCAGGTTGGGAATGTTGTAGGCGTTATCCATGTGAAGAAGAATCTTCTCAATGACCTGCAGAGGGAGACATACCGCATTAAATGGGTCTGCCATTAGAGGCAGGTGACATTAAAGGGACACCATTTTTTTTTTTTTAAACCTCATTCATTATCTCCAGTGATGATTTTATACATTCTCTTATCAAAAAGATTAGAGATCAGCTCCGAAGCAAATTGCCTCCTAAGTACTATGAAGTCATTGGGGGTAAAAAAAAAAAATGAAATTAGCATCACCAAAGTATGAAAAATCGATATTAATACTGTGTCTGCTGAGCTTTATCTGGATGAAAGGATCTGTCCTGAGTCTGAATCTGTGGCTCTGTTTAACTAGTTACTGGAATGCATGAATGTAATGGAATGTTGACATGGAATGTTTCCACTCCAGGGATTAGTCAGGCACATATCAACAATTGGAATTGCTTTCTGTGTATTCAAAAATAAGCAATCGAAATAGATTGGTGGTTCAGCAGGAGATTGCATCAAAGGTAGGGTTCATGGAAATTGATAGTTAGCAATCCAAATCAATGGTCGGTTTGAGGAGAGAAGCATGACTTTTTTGCAAATTGCAGTTCCTATCTAGCTAAGATTAGCTAGGTGCTGTAGAAAGCGAGCAAGCATTTTGTTCACTAGGAGCTAGAGGTAATGTTATAGCTAGCCTATTTGTTTTGGGTGGTTAAGTCCAGCAGTAGTTGTTACTGCGGTAGCCTATCGTGTGTTCGGTAACGTTATGTTCATGCTGAATATTCAGTGACACTATTATTATATTGGCCCAGCCATTCTGCATGGTCTGTTTTCTGGATAAATGTAGGCAGTTTACAAACTGTGACGATTTTGACAAGAAATAATATCACATAGCAGTTTGTTACCTAGAGATAGTGTGCAGCTAAAATCAGAAAAATTGGGAGTTGGCTTGGCTGCCCCTTTCACCATTGGTGAAGTGTCCCTTTAACTTCGATGACATGGTAGTAAAGATTGAATGTTATCATTATCATCATTAGCATTCAAAAACCTCACCAGCAGTGACTCATCCGCAGTGTTTCCAGCGTTGGTATAATAATGTATATCAGCAGCGGTTATTCTTCCATCATTCATATAGCCAACCTGGGAACATCAACAGTCAAATCAAATGATCTATCAAAACATTACATAATACCATCCTATAGATACAGACAAGACAAGTGACAGCACAATGTCAATGGTATCAATGTTTCTATTACATTATCATACTACGAAGCTGAAGGGGCACAATGCATAAAAAGTGTTGTCATTTCTGAATGGTGAAACCAATATGTACACAAATACCATAAAATAAAAGCTGATTTAAAATCCAAACCTTTGCAGTAGAGAGCCAAAAGATGAAAAAAAAATGCTTCACTGTCCCATTATTTTTGCAGGGCACTGTATATCTACTGTGTCATCTCTGTAAAGCTAACTGAGGAGAGTACCTTGTATCTGCCCAGGACAGGGTGGCGAGCCCCTGTGATCAGCATGTCCTCTCCTCTCTCTAGAATACAGCGCACTGTTTGGCCAGTCCTGGGAAGAGACCGGGAAACTGTCTATTAGGCTTCAGATGAACACCAATGGGTTTAGATTCAAAAGTATTTATTTGAGTTGAGATCTGTCATAGATCATAAGATCTAGTTGCTAAGTACAAGCCGTGTTACATAAAACCTTAAAACCTGGGAAATGTGATCATTCAATGATGATCAAGAGTAGATGATTAACGAGAGGTGCTCTGTGGTTCTATGTTAAGGGGTACCCGTCCTCCGTAACCCTGTCAGGACTTACTTCCACGCGGCCACAGAGGCGATGCAGGCTATGATTGTCGTTTTGGTAAGTTTCCCACCGAAAGCACCGCCAATCCTTTTCACATGACACGACACCCTGTTCGACGGTATGTCAAGCGTCTCCGCTATGGATTCCTAAAGCAAGGCCGATCACACATGTTCGGGAACAGCTGATTTAGGCTGTTACTGTACAGGAGGCATGTATATATATATGCCATTTAGCTGACGCTTTTATCCAAAGTGACTTACATTGCAGTGAGTGCATACATTTCAGTATATATGGTCCCAGCGGGAATCAAACCCACAACCTAACCGTTGTTAGCGCCATGCTCTACCAACTGAGTTACAGCATGTAAATAATGACTTCCGGTCTAACAGTGAAACCCTGGTTATGTTCCTGATCCTGGAGACGGAGGAGGGAGAGAGTTCACCTGGGTGTATGTTGGGTGTTGACAGGAGATGTACACGTTGAGCTCCCTCTCTTCTCCTGAGGGCACAATCAGCATGCTCTGTGTCTCCATGTAGAAATGCTCCTGGCCACCGAGCCTGACCTCACCTGAGAGACAGGAGCCAAGAGGGTTCAGCACACGGACGTAACAGTTACAAACACAACACTAAAGAAGACATAACAGACAGGGGATAACAGAGAGACACCCATACCCCCACCTTGATAAACTTGATCAACCGTTTCAAAGGCCGCCGTCACGTTGCCCCTCTCGATCTCTCGCTGAGGCTCAAAAAAGGACTTTTTCTCGATGGCCTCCTACCACCATGAAACAGAAGGACAAACAGGTACAAATGGAAGAATAGACTAGAGAATACTAGAGTTATCTTGATTCAAGCTACTGAAGGCATCCGTTTATTCAGAGTGACATGACCTGACACCTACTGTACTGTATGTCTAAATAAAAGGAAGACAGTGTGTGTCATGGGAGATGTAGTGTCATGGGAGATGTAGCGTCATGGGAGGTGTAGCGTGTCATGGGAGGTGTAGTGTGTGTCATGGGAGATGTAGTGTGTGTCATGGGTGGTGTAATGTGTGTCATGGGAGATGTAGTGTCATGGGAGGTGTAGTGTCATGGGAGGTGTAGTGCGTCATGGGAGGTGTAGTGTCATGGGAGGTGTAGCGTGTGTCATGGGAGGTGTAGCGTGTCATGGGAGATGTAGTGTCATGGGAGGTGTAGCGTGTCATGGAAGGTGTAGTGTGTGTCATGGAAGGTGTAGTGTGTGTCATGGGAGGTGTAGTGTGTGTCATGGGAGGTGTAGCGTGTGTCATGGGAGGTGTAGCGTGTGTCATGGGAGGTGTAGCGTGTGTCATGGGAGGTGTAGCGTGTGAAGTGTTGCTCGACTGACCTCCACAGTGAAGATTGGGCCTGGCAGGTCCTCGTAGGTAATCTTCACAGCCGCTGCACCTCGCTTAGCATGTGGCTTTGTGTCAGCAACCACTGCACACACAATCTGTCCCACACACGACACCTGGGGAACAGAGGTGGGATACAGATGCCTGACATTAACTAGAACAAACGTGGCATTAACATTTGTGCACCTGTAGCGGAGTTTAACACCCACTCAGGAAAAACTGA
Source organism: Argentina silus (assembly GCF_951799395.1). NCBI lineage: Eukaryota > Metazoa > Chordata > Actinopteri > Argentiniformes > Argentinidae > Argentina > Argentina silus. The sequence goes on from NC_139668.1 coordinate 4,327,258, forward strand.
CATCCATCCAACTGAATTTTAGAAAACACAATGTTGTATTAATATTGTTTTTTGGTTTTATCCTATATCGGTCATGACGGAAAATGGTATGGTGCAGCGATCTCTAAATCCAAATATTGTATAAACGTATGGAAAAGGATGTTGATTCACTGTCTTGTGCCAACCATACAATGAGACAATGGAAAATAACTGTGGGACAACGTTAAAACCAAACCTCGCCCAGTAGAATGTAGTAATACCATCATACCATGTTGGTTTATGGTTGTCATTTGATGGTCATCATCCAATGTTGCTACATTTTTATCATGGGTTGAAAATGAAAGTTTTTTTAACATAGGCAGATGACAGTCAGTATTAGACCATCTCACAGTTGAACATAATAGCTTTTAAAATGTTGCCTATTTACATAAATACAGGTTTTCTGTTTTCTGAAAAACCTGATAGGGTATTTTGAAGTCCAAGGCCTGGAATAATAATGATTTTAATAATATCTGTAATATCAAGCCCAATGATTGGCTGTTAAATATAGCCCTCTGATTGGTTGTTAAATACAGTCCTCTAATTGGCTGTTAAATACAGATCTCTGATTGGCTGTAATATCAAGTCCTCTGATTGGCTGTAATATCGTTTTCAACTTCAACCTTTCAACCGGTTTTTAACCTCATGTGCATGGAGTGTCTACAGTAGTACCATCATCTCATTGTTGATATAGGCTATGTACTGTATCATGTTCATTTTTCTAACTTCTTACCATTTGTGAGCCTAATGGAGGTGCATAATCTATTTTTGAAAAAATAAATTATTGCTCAGATAAGTGAAATACAGGGGGGGGGGAACTATAACAGATCAAAATTGTATCCATTTGGTTAGGAAGTTCATGTTACATCAACATTAGACTGTTAACATTGCATTTACTTAAATAGGCAACATTTTAAAAACTATTATTGTTATTACTGTGAGGTGGTTTGATGCTGACCGTCAATGTTTAGAAAACGTTATTTTTCAATCCATATGCAATCATGTAGCAACATTAGATCATGAGCATCAAATGACAACCTTAATTCAACATTGAAAAATAACCATCACATAACAACGTCGAATAAACAGTTAATTCCAACTAACCAACTAACCAACAACCATCAAATAACCAACAACCATCAAATAAACATTAAAAAGCAATACTCTCACAACTGTTGTACAACATCAGTTTGGTTAGTTTTTGACTGTTGCACAACTGTGACACAATATAAAATGCCCATGGAGATACCTCTGACAACACACTGTACAAGGTAATGGTGAAAAAACACAACACAAAAAGTAGTACCTGATCCTCAGCCAGCAGTTCCTCGTCTATGCCTGTGAAGGTCCGGAACTTCTTTCCTGGGATGTCCTTAGATGTAATGACCTCCACCATACCAGGGAGTCGGAGAGCCTCACTCACATCAATGTCTCTGTTAGGGGTACAGTAACAGGAGCCCTATACTTGGATAACCAATACAACATCTCCCGTAATGGGCAAGTGCACTGAGTTCATGCTTACCAACCTAAGCATAACAGTGAGTGAATGAGTACAAAAAGTATGTATAATAGGACAGAATACACAACGGTGAATGGTGCTTATGGAGGAAGCTTAGAGGGACAGTATGATGAAAATAGTCCCTTTAAAAACATTGCGTGGGTCTTACATGATCTTGGCATGTGGTCTGGTGCTGGTGACAAGGACCAGGAACAGCTCTCCCTCCGTCTTGGGGATGTCATCACAGTAGACGGCTTCCCCTGTAGCCTGGCTGACGGCTGAGCGATGCATGATGGGACGGCCCACAGGGTCCTGACCGCTCTGGCCCTCCGCCACATGCTGAACCAGACACAGTTAATGTACACACTCACCAATCATACATACCACAAATACACATACCTCAACTTGTCACACGAGACGGACAGAATGACGTTTTTCAGACCTGGAATTCCTGCATGCTGGGCTGCAGCTGGTTAGGGAGTGGGAGTATAGCGCTCCTCATCTCTTTAGGCAGGTCCTCCGTGATCACATGCTGTAAAAGGACAAGCAGAACCAGTGTCATGCTTGTGTCATATCCTGCTGCTACTGTAGTAAGAATGTTCTTGTACTGCCTTACACTCCCCTGTATCCCAGTCCACTATACAGTATGACAATCACACTTTAAAACGTGAAACTATCCAGATAGTGTCATCATTAGCCCACATTTGAGATAAAAGGCAGAGGGACTAAAACACACTGTCATACCATCTCTCTGAGCTTCTGCTGCATCTGCAGGTTGAACTTGAAGAGGAAGCTGAGAGTCAGGGACCTACGGAACTCCACTTTTCCCCCAGGGGCATCGGGAGGGAGGGCTAGCTCATCCAGCAGGAGTGTGTATGCCTCACTCAGGGTCTGCTCATCCCAAGGCCTCAATGGGGGGGGGCAGGGAAGGTACCATTACCATTCAAGACAACATAACTCCCTGATCACTCTTTTACAGTCTTCAATGTTGGTGTTCCCCTGTAACAAACTCTTCTTAAAACACACGTTGAACTAAATTCTCCCACTCCTAGCTGGGAGAGACCTTCCACACCGGAAGAACTAAATTCTCCCACTCCTAGCTGGGAGAGACCTTCCACACCTTCCAGTACCTTCCGATGAGGGCTGCACATGTTTTGGTGGCACTGACAGTGCATGGCCCGACGCCCCCATAGTAGATACTGAGCTCCTGTACGTGGCTGGAGCCCTCGTTGAACATGACCCTCATCCCAGAGGTCACGGTGGCCAGCGCGTTCTCCTTACGAGGAGCCTGACGGAAGGCCCGCATGAACTCCCCCTGTCGCATAAAAATGGAATCTTAATCATAACCAGAGAAACAGCCTGGTGGGTTATCATCAATCTACATATGATTCAAGAAATTACAATAGTATGGTATACAAGTCAGGGCTATAGCCTTACTCTGTAGGCCGCATTTCACTTGGGCTGGCATCAATATAAGGCATTTCCAAGTACTTTCACAATACTATATATGCCATTCAGCTGACGCTTTTATCCAAAGCGACTTACATTGCAGTGAGTGCATACATTTCAGTATATATGGTCCCAGTGGGAATCAAACTCACAACCTAAGCGTTGTTAGCGCCATGCTCTACCAACTGAGCCACAGAGGACCAATACAATACCAATACAAGTGCTGAATTGTTTCTAAGTTAACATATTGTGTATTCCCATCTTAACCAGACATGGCAAGCATAAGAGAATCTCCCTTTTTAAGTGGCTTCTTACCCTTCTGGATATTGGGATGAAAACAGATAGGACAATCTCATCTGGTTTTAAAGCTGTTTTTCCAAAGCCCATAAAGAAATCTTTATTCAGTGGGATCTCTTGTCTTCCACCTGGTATACCGATAAGGAGCAAATGTATCAAAGCACTACTTCAGTCAGATTCATAGACACAAAATGAATCAAGACATAGACTACTGATAACTCACCCTTTGAAATCACATTTAGTTTGCAGTTGCCGGCGGCTAGGACAGGATTCAAGTCTGAATTTGGATAGGCACTGACAATGTTGCCCCCTATGGTCTGGGGGGAGAAACACAAACACATACAAACACACACACAAACACTAGAAACACAGGAAATAACATGACAATTAAGGGAAGTTTCAGTAGACACTCTGTGTGCTTGCTCAGCTGGCTAACAGTATGGTAGTGGAAGACGTTTACATAGTGAGATCATTCTAAGTAAGATCAATAAGCTTTTGGTGACCATTAAACATTCTGAGTTGTACAATACGAACGGTATCAAAACTATTTCTTAAGGGTTCTTCATTTTGACTTTTCTGAACATTATGAAGTTGGTTTGGTGTTTCTATAGATTTAATCATGACACGTATAAAAAAAAGAAATCATAATAAAAAATCATGACACATATTGCGCTCTTTGCGTTGTGAGCACACTGTGTCCATATAACCTACTGCTGAAATGTGCAGAATCAACACAGAAACATTATATCACAATTAGTTATTATTCTGCCCACCCTGCTCAATGGTAGGGGAAACACTGCCACATATATTCCATGTCTGACATAAATGTATCAAGTTTTCATGAGGACATGATCTGTTCTAAATGAAGGTTTATCCAAGGACATAATGTAATGTTCTTTTCCATTGTTCTTTTTCAAATTGAAACAACAACTCATAGGCTACTCCTCACGTAATTCATCCAGGCTGCCATTATTGTTAATTCAGAATTCAAAAAATGTATTACAATTATACAAATTAAATAAAAACATACAATTAATGTCAGCTAACAGATTGGGCAAGTGAAGACGCAGATGAGATACTGTTTCACAACAAGCCCCTCCATAAGAATTCCTGGCGAGGTGAAAAACCTCTAATTAAATGTGTGCAAAAGGCCCGTTGGCTGTCGCGGTACCTCCGCTCAACCACCGCTCAACCATGAACGTTTTAAACACTGACCTACCGTACTGCTAATATCAATGTTTCTATTACCTTAACAAACTATGAAGCTGAGTGAATACGTTTTAAGCGTCCAAAAAGCCTAGCATTTCAGGCACTTTGTATGGGGTTTACGTGCGTGGATCAGAGAAAAAAAACTGAGAAGGCTGCTCTGGTGTAATAGGTAACGTTGACTACTGTACAACAGGAGTCTATCAACTCTCACGCTTGTCTCACCCATGTGGATTTCACCCACGTGCTCTAGCAGACCTGTCAAACCCCTAATAAGTCATTTAAGTATGACCAATAACAGTGTGTTGCTTCACAAGCACACTCATTGTCCATGTCTGGTCTAATAAAGAACCCCTGAAGCACTAGTGTAGGGGGATTTGGACAGTCAACTCTACAGAGCTGTTAGTAAATGACTGAAGCTCCGATCCTACTCACAGCCACGTTGCGGATCTGCTGCCCTCCCAGGTTCCCCAGCTGCTGTAGGAGGGCTGTGAACACCTCCGTCTTCTCCTGGACCAGCTCCTGGACCAGCCTCTCCAACACGCCTCTAACCACAGTCAGACTGCAGCCTGCCCCGATGCACACACCTACACAACACACATCAACACACGTCAACACACACCTACACAACACACATCAACATCAACACACACCAAACATCAACACACAACTACACAAACACATGGACCACCAAACTGTTTATCAAACTTGTCTCTCTCTCTCTCTCTCTCTCTCATCTATCTACACTCTTAAAATAAAGACAAATGAAGAACCCTTTTAGAACCCTTTTTTCTAAGAATGTATCTATCTTTCTTTCATCTAGCAATTCATCCAACCAAACTCCATAATTAGACTCTCACTTTCTTTCCAATACCCAGCAAATCTAGCTAGCTATCTATCTATTTGGACATCTGCACGCATCTATGATCCAAAACAATGGAAATCTGCGTAGAGATTGTCAGACAGACACTTTTTCAGGGAGGTGCGCAGACCTCCACTTACGAGTGGAAGGTTTAAATCAGTCTCTCAGTGCTGGTTGAGATGACCGAGAAAGTGTATTAGCAGGCAGGAGAGGACACTCACCCTCTGGGGTCTTAGTAACCTCACACAGCTCCACAACTCTGGTGGGCGATATTATGAAGGGATGAAGAACCTTTTTGAACTTGATGTCTGGACCTAGAAAACAAATCACCAAGGCTGCTGTTAAAAGTAACTCTTTGTTTGTTTTACAGAAACTGTTTAATGGAGACAAGTATTGTACTGGACAGACCTCAGACTAATATTCTTTATCAATAAGTGAGTTAATTATTTCCCAAACCAATGTTGGTGTTCCCCATGACTAGGGGGGCTTGAGGGTGTCTGGTCTTCAGGTCAACCAACTCCTCCAGAGACACGGGGGACACCCAGGTGATCCTCTCCCCACGGAACGTCTGTGTGCTCTGGATCTCGGTCTCCGCCATCATCTGGCCAGAACGGGATGGGAAACAGACTATGTTATTATCTTGTGTCATAAATGGTTCATTATAAAAGCTAACTTCCAGTCGCTTTATATGAATAGTACATTAATATGATGAATATAAGTCTGTTACAGTGACCCAAGTTAATTCTTATGATTCTCCATCTGATCACTAAAGCACTGCTTCACATGACTAGCCCTGGCGCCATACAATCAGTTCCGGAGGAAAGATCAGCTCCTGGGTAGGGTCGAGTGGGGGGAGGTCTTCCTTGTCAAACAGCTGTGGATGCCCCTAGAAAACAGAGTCAAGACGGTTGGAAAATGTGATTAAATGCATTTCAACTCGAGCTCAGCTGAGCTCATAGCGTGAAGTGGAAACTTTATAAACATCATTACTGATCTGGTCAAACAAAACCCTGATGAGAAATTCTTGAAGGGCTCCTGCTAACATATTAATAATGAATACAGTACAAAGAGAGGGATACGTCACTCACGTTCTCTGATCTCTCAGGAGGCCCATCTCCGTTCTGGCAACAACCACCATTACCGGTTTGACAACAGTTTGATTCCTTCGGGTGGATTGCAATACATAATTTCATCATTTACAGTGCAAATACAATGCACACAATAAGAACGCAATTACATCACAATGTGTCATGTGATTCAGTCTCATGTATTGGAACCCTTGATTCCGACATTATCAAAGGTCACTATCAGGAACTGAAATCTCATTGAGGTCTTTGTTATATAACTTAATATTTTTTTTGGATGTGCATTCAACAAGTTCCAGTGATTCTGTACTGCTTCTACTGCCGCTGAAAATACTGGTACATCTTAGCACCTAATTAATACATGTATAGTTAAATAAATAATATATAATACATAATATAAATCAGGACAGAAGATGTATTTCAGACCAAAGGGTGCTTTGAAAGACTAGGTCATGCTTCCAGTGATCATGTCAACAGAGTAGTGTTATCAACAGGCACATAAATACATTTCTCCATCACTGATCTGGAAGCCACAACCCTGGACATCATACCCTTCTCCAGTTAATCCTGTTAGGATGGGCCTTGTATTGACACCTCAAACAGGATTATGGATACATGTATGTCATAATGGTGACAGTACAGGATTCCTGATCAACTCTAGGATTGAGGTTGTGGTTTATACCTGACAGAATGTTTTGCAGCCATCAATTATTGGACGATATCCTGTGCACCGACACAAATTGCCTGAAAAACAACCACAGAAACCCAGAGAGATGTGCAATTGTGCTTACAGTACATCTTTGTGTGTGTGTGTGTGTGTGTGTGTGTGTGTGTGTGTGTGTGTGTGTGTGTGTGTGCGTGCGTGTGTGTGTGTGCACGCAGTGAAGTACCTCCAAGAGCCTCTGTGATGTCCTCCATCGTGGGCTGGGGCTTGTTCCTCAGCAAAGTGTACATGGACATCACCATGCCTGGCGTACAGAACCCACACTGAGAGCCGTGGGCCTTGGCTATACGCTCCTGCAAACACACACGTTCACTAGAACAGTTACAGTACAGCACATTGATACCAATCCAGTAACGAGTTGCAGGACACATGTACTGTATCATAAGCACCAATGTCCTTAGAGGCTCTGTACTGTACCTGTACTGGGTGGATTCTGGTCTTGGTGTTGCCGATGCCCTCTACAGTGGTCACGGCTGCACCCTGGAGCTGACAGACTGGCAGCAAGCAGGCGTTGGCAGAGTAATGGCTATTAGGTGAAGGTAAACTGTCACTCACTGACTATTTATTACTGCCTGTCACGAGTATGTACAGTTATGTACGGACCTAACCCTGTTCCAGACACATTGGATTCTGTAAGACTGCAATTTCTTTTGCATCATTTTAAAAAGGTTTTGTGTGTGTAAAAAGGGGCTATTTTTCTATGGCTTTAGGATTACAAAAAGTCATTAACAGCAAGACAGTAAACACACTGAAAATGTGTTAAAAATGAACCATGTTGAATGATGAAAGGATACACAATGGTTTTGGTGTCAGGTTGGTAGCGGGACACCATGACAGTGCAGGCACCACACCCTCCTCCCCCACATCCATACTTGGTCCCAGTCAGCCTCACTGGGTCACACAGGGTCAAGGAAACACTGCTGCTATTGTACACACTGTATCACATCTTTCTCTGAAGCCAGAACATTATGTAGTCTAACGTGAACAGAGATAGCCATCTTTTCCAAGAAATAATAAACTCACAGAAACACAGGTCACACCCACTGACACTGTACTTGGAAAAAAGGCTTTAACACAATTATCACACCTCAAACTCACAACTCACTTGCCCCAGAAAATACCCACTTGAATAAAGCCAATGTATCACATTACAGTAACACTGTCGACCCACTGTCGGGGCAGTGCACCTGTCAAGTCTCAAGTTGGACAATATAATATGTTGAAGCAATATTCTGAATGCAAGGCTTGACAACATGATGACTATTGAAATCCTCAAAAAAAACATCCAATGAATTATGTTTGAATAATGACCACATAACACAACCATCAACTGAACATATCAATAGATCTCTGACATTCCATAATAATTTACAGTATATCCTACCATATTGGGCTTTTCATGATTCATACTTGACACATTTGTCAAGAAAACATTCAGGACTGGTCATGAAAAGTGCCTCCCACAATGAAGGCGCTTGCTTCATGCAGTCTGTGAGAAGTGACTGAGGTTCTCCACAGTGCCTCACTCCTAAAACTGGGTGAGCCTCGATCTAACGACTCCTACATCTCAAGCAGTCGGAAAGATCCTCGCTGTTCGCCAACTGCTCAACATGTCTCCTCTCAAACACGGCCTATATGTATGTCTGCTGTTGCTAACACTGGTCGCACTATAGGCTAGGCCTAGTTCAAATGTAATAACATAAAGTTAATAAGTAATCGAGTATATGGGTGCGACTATATGGGTGAGGGATCATCATTCAAATAGCCTACTGCAAAAGGAAATAATCATACTGGACTTAGTGTATTACTATTAAGCCTACTGTATTACTATTTATCTTTCAGCAAGGATACACCTCTCTCTGAGGTAAGACAACAACATCGTCTCTGGGTCGGCATGACTTTCAGTAACCTGTTTCACAATAAAGATTGCGTGTGTAAAGATTATATTTGTCTAATTGGTAGCAGAACATTATGTTGCTACGATGTGTAAAACAGAGGTATTTACCTTATTCCCGTTGACATAGAAACACAAACAGTCCGTTACTTTCCTCTGAGACATCGTTCTAATATCTGCAGTCCAGTCCAATGTTTAGGAGTTTAAACTCTCCCAGTGTCCTCACCCGCCCCCTTGATGACAGGAAAGGAATCCGGAAGATGATTTTCGCGGATTATACTTTTTTAACCTTGAGTTTCATTGGTCAGCAACACCCCCAAACAGTTAATTATTATTCAATATAAACCATGCACTTCGAATTGTTTGTGTGCGTGCTACAGCCACAGAAACCCGGTTCCAGAATGGGGATTCTTCATCGTCCTATGGTTGAGCTATAGCTGTATAGCGCATCTGGTCTCGTTCTTGGTGCAACACCCTGAAAACGGTGTTAAGGGGGTTATAACGGTACTCTTTCGTTTAGGTGTTGGTGTCGTTGGACTCTGGAAAGACGCGTATCTTATGCGTTTCACTATTGTTTAAGCTTGGTTTAATTAGTTCAATTAGTTAACGTGTGAGCTTTTTATGACTGGGAACACCATTTCCCAACTAGAACTACATTTTATAGAGTACATATTCCGCTTCATCATGGATTAAGCATCTCACATTTCTAACCCCAAATGATTCTAAAAGTTATATACACTACAACCCATAATTAACAAGGTCAATGGATGGTCCACACCCCATACACTCTACTTGAATATAAATATATACAACAAATTGGATATGTTTAAGCACTATGTGTCTACACTTTGCTACCAGAGAGGACAAGTCAGATTGGTTATACTTTTCCAATTCATTTCAGACCTACACAGGTGCCTTTGCTAGGGGCTAGGAATTGTTTCTGCACTGCTCAGCAGTTTAAAGGGAAACATCTAACACCTTTGACACGTTCATTCAGAGGTTTATAAAATGGAAAAGAAACAGACTCAGCAGTGTTGGGGTCAATAGTGAACTGAATAATCATGGACCCTGACATGCATAGGGACATTATGAACCTTAAACAGAAGGCATGAACCGCCAAGTGAAATTTGCTGAAGAGAAGAGCAAGTACCTATGAGTACAAGGCTAAGTCTAATACCACTATTCACTAGTGCACAATTAGATAAATGTAGCGACCTTTTGAAAATGATTTAAAAGTGTCCGATATGATTGTGTCTGAATTTAATTTCACTAGATGAGGAACTGTTCTACAAATGTGCACGGTCTAAAACATCAACCTCACTTGGCGAAGGTTGTCTAAACTGCAGCAGAGGCCAATACCATATTTGCAGAATTTCACAGCAGCTCTGTTCCAGCTCACTGTGGGGTTCACAGAATCCAGCAGGCCATTGCTGCAAGATTCTATTGGCCAGGAATGTCAATACTAATACAAACATACAAAATGGGTAGGTGTTAACATACTGTAGCTCACTCTGAAATCAGTGAATGTAATGTTTTCAGACTTCAAAAGTGGTGTTGATGTGTCCATATCTCACATCTCATCATTTGTTGTCTAGATCCAGCTTACATGCCTCAATCCAAAATGAATAAATGAATACATTTGTTGGCTGTATTCTAAAGCTATGGTTTCCATTAATTTGTTATTAAAACATACAGCTACAGTAGCCTACATCTACACGAGATTAGACGAGATGCTCTGTCACAAACACTCACCTGATGACAAAATAGGCTATATTTCATAAAGGAAAGCTATCTGAAGAGAAAAAATTGCAGTGAATAAGTTATAGCCTACAGACGTGACATTTTGGCACCTAATGATTGCAGTGGTTGAGCACAATAGGCGTACACAGAGCACATAGCATGCTTTGGATGAGTGATAATTACAGTTACACTTCATTACCACTTGTTCAAGGTTGTTCATTACCACTGCCTGCTTTCCCACGTTGTGACAATATAATCGTAAAATTGCCCTTTGGGTGAAATAATACCCCTTTGATAAAGCATTTGTAGTGGAAAAGCTAAACATGAAATCTGATGTATTTATGACTGATGGTAACACCGCAGATCAGGTGGTCAGTTCAGGGTGACAACATGTAAGTGCACACATAATGACGTATGCCTAAAAACTGCATAAATAGCTGATTTTTTCTGTGGCTTCACTCATTTGATGAAAAGCTGCACCAGATGAACATAAGACGACCCAACATGGCCTGTAATGACTGTTGTATTTAGGCAGAGGACTCAAATACACGACTTGGAGACAAAAGCTTAAATCCAATAGAATAGTCTTTAATTTCAAAAAGGTTCGGTACACAGGTAGGCAGTCAATGGGTAGACAGATAATCCAGGAAGGGGGTAGGCAAAGCAGGGTTTGGTACACAGGTAGGCAGTTCAAAAAGGCAGGCAGATAATCCGAAAAGGGGTAGGCAAAACGCAAAGTCAGAAACACACTCGGAGATCAAAAACCAGGAATACTTATCACTAGGAAATGCTGGGCCGTATGACACAAAGGTACAAAGACGAACTGGCACAGAGACAGGGAAACACACAGACTAAATACACAGGGAAGGATGAGGAACAGGTGAAGCCAATCAGGGCAGGGTAGACAATCACACAGGCGGGAAACACACAAGGGCAGGTGGTGAAGTGTCTGAAACGAGAGACAAGGTGAGGAACACAAAAATAGACAGGAAACAATAAATGAATAACATAAAACACAGACAAACATAACTAAGGAGCAGGGCGAGACGTTACAGTACCCCCCCCTCTAGGGACGGCACCTGACATCCCAGGTAGTCCCAGGAGTCGGAGTCGCACAGCTACTGGGTTGATTACCTTGGAGACAGGGAAGGGACCCACAAGGGAGCCAGTTTGCGAGATTCAACTTGCAGGGGGAGGTCCCGAGTAGACAGCCAGACCTGCCCAGGCCGGTAAGTGGGAGTGGGGGTTCGCCGGCGGTCAGCAGAGGGGACGCAGACCTCTGTCTCCAGGTCAGGGAACAGCGGCGGCTGATAACCATAGGCACACTGGAAGGGAGAGAGACCAGAAGCAGAACTCTGCAGGTTGTTATGGGTGTACTCAACCCAGATGAGGTATCCTTGGCGAATGGCAATTTAGGCAGGGGGATGAAGTACACCATCTTTTAAAACCTGTCCACTACTGTTAGAATGGTGGTGTTACCTTCCGAGGGGGGTAACCCTGTGACAAAGTCCAATGAGATGTCAGACCAGGGACGATAAGGCACAGGAAGCAGGTGCAAGAGACCAGGAGGTGGGCGTTGGGAGACCTTGTTCCGGGCGCACACAGGACAGGCAGATACATATTCCCCAACCTCTCTCCATGGACGGCCACCGCGAAGAGAGTCCGCGGTATACCAGGGTGACAGGAGAGAAGAGAGGTGTGAGCCCAATGAATGACCGGAGAGCGATGGGAGACAAGAACAAACAATCGGTTCGGGGGACAGCTGTCCGGTACTTTTTTTCTGGTACAATTATAATATTGGATGGAGTAGTTGTACATTATACTCAACTAGATAACATAGTGTTCCTGTTTCAAATTCCTGGGCTCTGTGACCATTTTTATACCAGCCCCAAACTGTTCAGAGACCTTATTTCCATGGGCTTTGGTGCATGTGGAACCTACCATGAGGGGAGAAAGGCCCCACATAAAGTCTAAGGCATTTCTAACCAGTTTTCAGAACCTGTACATTTCACCTTATACCAGATTCATCCCTGAGGGGAACAATCAAGTTTTTTTTATATCACTGGAATCAGCAGAGTTTAAGCTAGATAAACTAAGTGATCATAAGATGGCTATTTTGGCACTGTGAGAGAGGTATTAGGCCATAAAAACAGATAAAAACACATATTGAACTTCCTTGTTTTTTTTTATTCTATACAGTACATGTTATAGAAGTGGGGCTTACGGAACATTATGACTTCTGAACACTAGAGGGCAGTATACCTGCATAAACGACATATTGAATTTCTAGAGAAATGTTAGTGCATGTCCATAATAAGCATCCCATTGGTTCCCCAATTAGTAAAATGTTTTAATAGTGTCTCTGACATTAGAATATGAACTCCGCACGCACATTTGGCACGTGAAGCACCGATCTTAGCTCGTTCTATATATCCTCGCGGAAAAACAGAAACAGTTTCACAACAAGGAGGGTCAGATTCCATTACAAAATATCTGGAACCTCTACTTGCTTCTGTTAGACTTCATCAGCAGAGACCACGCTAGATGCATGTCATAATAGGGCTATTCTGGCACTATAAGACATATTAGGCCATGAAAACAAAAAACTGAAAACCATATATTGAATCTCCTTGTTTTTTTATTCAAAACAAATAAAGAAATATTACTTTTCTCCTCAAACTTTGACCCACAAGTGAATGAAGAACATTCACCCAAGTTTTGGGGATTAATAAAAACACTTCCTCTTTTCGCTATTTACATTTCTTTTTGTTCTATCCATAGACAGAAAATAAATAAACCTCAGAAATGACACTCACATTGTGCATTATGTCTCCCTGGAGACTCAGCTGTGCCATGTGAGAAATGTGGAGTAATAGAAGACTGTGCATTTGTGTTTCTATTTGACTACAGTAACAACAAAAAGTGCTCACTATTGGTAAACAAAAACACTGTGAAGATGACCTGAGATTTCCTGAAGTCTATGATTGATACTTTGCACACAGGCCCCTCCTCCTCTGTGGAGATGACCCCCCAGGTGACCTCTGGCCAGGAAGCAGCCGACATCCAGGGTGACAATGAGAGGTCTGTGTCCAGAGCCTCCAAGGCTGTGGACCTCCTCCCTTTCAGCCCGGATGTGTTCAACCCAATTACAGTATAATCTTCAGAACCTAATTGAAGGGTAAGTACAAACTGTCTATGTTATATTTGTGTGTGTGACCATAGTGCATCCAAAACCACCATGCTGTATAATGTCCTATTTCGCAATAGAATGTTTCTGAGGATTTAGCCTATACAGTACTTCTTTTTGCTGAAAACTTCTGATAATCTCTTTCAGGCAAAGGAGGCTGCTGAGAGTTGGCACGGTTGATGCGGTAAGTGTCATAAGGAATTTGTATAAAAATATCTCTGTCTTCCTTTTATCCACAAGGTTTGGGTACCAGGCATACAAACCAGGCATGAGTAATCTACTATAATCCAGCCATGAGTAATCTACACTGTCTGTTATAGAGCCAGACTAGAGCATTAAACCCTATCGATTTTAGAATTTTAAATGTGTTATTTTAATTTTAATTCGTGGGTGCCTTCAGAAACATTATTTTCTCAATATCACTGTATATTCTGGTAAAATAAGCACTCTACACACTCAGTGTTGGGTGTTGGAACATAATATTGGTATTGCTAAACCCTAAGAGTAAAATGTATTTCGACACCAATCGACTGTCTGAGCAGATGGGAGGGTCAGCCTCAGACAGACAGAGCCTATTTAAAAAGTTGTAACTAAACGGTTATGACGGTTGTAATGATTAGTTGCATAACGTTCGACCAATACCCAAAATTCCATGATCGTCACAGCCCTAGGCTTTAGCTCTCTTCTATCTGATGACCTCCTCAATCTCCCTGAGCAGGTTCTCCTCGTTGTTTCTGATGTTCATGGCAGCCTTCTCCATCAGCTTGTCAATCATCTCTGGACTGTAAGTCCCCTGGAATGTTGTATATTCCTTTGTCCACCAGTCCAAACCCCAAACTATCAAAAGACAGACACGCTCTGTTAAAACAACATTCATAAAGAAGTAGTTGTTACTGCAGGACTATGCATTGGCCAGTGGAGGGCAGTATAACATAGCTGGAGATATACACTCACTGAGCACTTCATTAGGAACACTTGTACACCTTCTCATGGTGGAGGTGGTGTAATGGTGTGGGGAATGGCTACTTCCAGCATGATAGTGCACCATGTCACAAAGCAAGTCATCTCAAACTGGTTTTATGAACGTCTGTGTTCTTCAGTGGCCTTCCCAGTCACCGGATCTGAATCCAATAGAACACCTTTGGGATGTGATAGAATGTGAGATGAACAGCTTGAAAGTGCACCAGAAAAATCTGCAGGAATTACGTGATGCAATCATGTCATCATGGATCAGAATCTCAAAGGAATGTTTCCAACATCTTGTGGAATCAATGCCACAAAGAATTGAGGCTGTTTTGAGAGCAAAGGGAGGCCCTACCCAGTATTAGTATAGTGTTCCTAATAAAGTGTTCAGAGAGTGTATGAATTAGTAAATTACCAGGATGTCATACAGTATGTGGCGTTGGAGGGTGTTTTGAATTGAGAATCATTTCACACCTTTTTAAAACATAAAAAAAAAGCAGGGCATGGGTTAAACAATGAATCAAGTTTGTATGGCCTTCCTGTAACAGGTGCTTCAATCTGTCTAACCAATCAACTCTCACACACCAATTGATCAACACCTGCCAATGACTTGATTGGTCAATATGATCCCAGATTGGTCAATATTTCATATTCATGGATCAGAAAAATCACAACTCGTTTCCCATTGCTCTGACATTTATTCAGCTCACCAACATGTTGGCTCACAAGCCTTCCTCGCGGTATTGAGCCATTGGTGAGCTGAATAAATGTCACAGCAATGAGAGAGAGAAGAGTGTGGGACTATGGGTGTGTTCTCTATTCCTTTTGTATTATATCTCTGGATATGGGGAGGGACGTGGAGGTAGAAATGGAGGATGGGCTCATTGTAATGCAATGGAGGATGGGCTCATTGAATGTGCTCATTGTAATGCATGGAGTTTGATACCATTTCTTATTCCGTTCCATGCATTACAATGAGCCCGTCCTCCGATTTCTACCTCCACCAGCCTCCCCTGCCATAGATCATAGCATGTCAATAAATGAGGGTGAAACAACAACAACAACATATTACCTACATTGTTGCAACACAGTTACACCTCAACCGTGTGAGTTTCTTGGCATGGACATAGTTAACAGTTTACTGTGGACAGGATGGCAGTTTACACCACAGGTAAAAGAAAGACCGCTTTCTGAAGATAATGGATAATGGGAAGAGAAAATGTTTTAGGGTACCTCAGGGAGATTTCTACAGCTGCAGAAGACTGTGGTGGAGGTGGTGCTATCGCCTGGATGTGATGGCCAGCTATTTGGAGCCCCCCCCCCCCCAAGATCCAGAGATGTGTGGTCGCAAGAATGAGCTGCTCTGTATATCTCCCAGTCACATTCTGCAGCCACACGAAGGGGCAGTATCTATGAATCATGCTGGACTAAACTTAAAACTTTATACCACCAACTTTACAAGTGCAGTGAAATAACTGTAAAATCACAATTTTTCATTTGGCACAATGATGGAAAAATATAGTTTCCATTGTAGATACACAGACACAGTCTTGAATGTTTACGTGAAACCATCTGTGCCGTATCAGTATGAGGAGCTTCTATGTACCCAGCCGAGCTGCCAATCCAGCACAGTATTATCTGCGGAGAATGTGAACATTAATATCTATTTAAGTAATAGGAGGCGGAAGGACAAATGTCTGGCAGTGTGAGTAAGAATTAGATATAACCTGTGGAACTATGTCCAGTTAAAGGGATAGTTCACTTTTTTAGACCTTATAGTCAGATTTGTTTTTGTTAGCGGTGGCTAAGATTAGCTGATATTAGTAGTGGTTATTTAAACAACTCTGAACCATACAGTTTCTCCTGGTCCATGGACTGCTTTCAGGGTAAGGAATCGTCTGACTTTAAGGTGTAAAAAAATGTACTATCCCTTTAAGACTGAACAAGGAAGGGAAAAGGGAAAGATTTACATATGGAATAAGAGGTGCGACACAAAGAGACAAAGCCAAAGTGGCAGTGGGGACGTCAGGAATGGGAGGATTAGAGGAGGGGTAGAAAGATATCAGCGTAATAATGCTAAAAAGCAGTGTGTCTGTGTGTGTGTGTGTGTGTGTGTGTGTGTGTGTATGTGTGAGAGAGAGAGAGGGAGAGGGAGGTGCTGCGTAGAGCAGTGGAGGCTGGTGGAGGCAGAAATCGGAGGACGGGCTCATTGTAATGCATGAAATGGAATGAGGAATGGTATCAAATACACATGTTTGATACCATTCCATGCATAACAATGAGCCCGGCCTCCGATTTCCATCTCCACCAGCCTCCACCGGCGTAGAGAGAAGGTTGGTAGTGCAAAAACGATTGAAGATTGCCAACGATGAAATGAGTTGCTAGCTTCATAAATATGATTCTTTTTTTTCTTTTTTTTTGGCCAGAAGTCTTTTCGACATTACTTAATCATTCATGGGAATAATCTATGCGATAAAATAGATTTTTTCATATCCAGGGTGAAAGCTCTGAGGAACAACAAACTGTCCTTGATAAATGATTGTATCAATAATTAATACAAATCCATAATTTAGTTTATATCATTATCAATTTCTCAAAGTTCTCCAGGGTCTTCTCAGAGACCATTTTCACTGAAATGTAAATTGCCAATTTTTCTATAATCTATATACCACATATAAAACATTGTTTACTTAATTCATAAATTAAGTAATAAGTCAATACCAAGGCTAACATTTGACCAAGACCATCCAATGGATTGACAAAGGCACAGAACATGGACACTATGTCCTCATACTATGTCAGGTCAATGCCCCAGCCTCTCTCATTCACCTCTACCCATCACTTCAGCTGATAAAACGATGCTTTAATGGAGTCTACCCTGTCCCTGGCATTGATCTGATCTGAGACCAGTCTAGGCCAGGGGGACCTACAGGTTAGCTGCATTGATCTGATCTGAAGAGAACTTGGAAAACTCCAGTGATGCTGGAGGCCTCAGAGTTTGCACAAAACAAACCCCCCCCAAAAAAGTATATACACAAAAAATAAACAAACAATTGTTTTCTTTTCTTTCTCCAGCACTGTGACTGCTTGTGGCACTTATAGAAAGTCTTACTTGCTAGTCTTCATTGATCTGGTCTGAGGAGAGCTCTGAGAACTCCAGTGATGCTGGAAGTGTCACAGTTTGCACAAAACCAAACCCCAAAAAAACAGACAAACAAACCCCAAAAAACAGATTATATATACACAGAAAATAAACTGCATGCGGCACCTATTCTTATAGAAAGTCTTACTTGCTAGTCTTCATTGATCTGGTCTGAGGAGAGCTGGGAGAACTCGAGTGAGGCTGATCTGAGACCAGTCTAGACCAGAGGGGTCTACAGGTTAGCTATCTGGATCTGGTCTGAGGAGAACTCTGACACTGATCTGAGACCAGTCTAGGCCAGGGGGGCCTATAGGTTAGCTGTATTGATTTCACTGTTTGTTCACTGTCTGTTGTTCATTGGACATTAGTGTTGGTTGGTGTGAGAGTTGCTTTGTGAATCAACCTATTGGGATTGGTGGTGAGTGACACATTGTGTCCTATGGTGAAGGAATGAGTAATGTGTGTTAATAAGTAAGGGATATATTCTATGCTATTCTATTATCTATTAATCTATTCTATTCTATTCCATTCTATTCTATACTATCCCTTCCCCTCCCCTCCCCTCCCCTCCCCTCCTCTCTCCTTCTCTCTTATCCTATCCTATCCTATTATATCCTATCCTATCCTATTATATCCTATCCTATCCTGTTCTATTCCATTCTATTCTATTCTATATATCCTACTGTATTATATTATTATTATAATATTCCATCATTGTCATGAGTTATAGCTCAGTCAGACAGAATCACCGGACAATCACCTTTTGGATGACATGCCAAAACTTTATTTGAAAGTGACTTTCAAAATGAAATCACCCTTGACTTATATATTTCAAACCAACAGCTGTGTGTGTGAGTGTGAGTGTGAGTGAGTGTGAGTGTGTGTGTGTGTGTGTGTGTGTGTGTGTGTGTGTGTGTGTGTGTGTGTGTGTGTGTGTGTGTGTGTCTGTGTGTGTGTGTATGTGTGTGTGTGTGTGTGTGTGAAGGAACTGCTAAATAATCTATTTTCCAGATCGGCCTAGCACTTTGTCTTCATTTTCGACCTTGGCAGATGCTTTAGGCCGGCGGTCCTTTTAAACCTTACATTTCACGGTCAGGTTTTTTTTTTTTTTTTTTTTGATGGCTCTTCATGTGGAACAAGGCAAGGCTAAACCACCTGGTGACCGACCAATCCACTTGCATAAAGGAAAATATTAAACTGCACTTGTTGATGAAAAGGTGTCTTAAGTGGAGTCTGAGGGATCATCGATCCAGGAAAAGGAGGAGGAGGAGAGGAGGAGGAACTCAAAAGACTTCCATGGCCTTGATCCAGACCCAGACTGGACCAGGAGACTGTGGTATTGATCACGCTGCAGTCTTAAATATCCTCTCTGCTGAGTCCCTCAAGACAGCAACACACTTCCGAAACTGACAGAGTGCAATCAATGGGAATGAGTTGATGACCTATACACACTCAAATTATATGAATGACTATACCTTGGCTCTCTGGATTTATCTTGGTGTTGTCTAGCTTATCGACCACATGTGTGTGCGTGCGTGTGCGTGTGTGTGTGTGTGTGTGTGTGTGTGTGTGTATGTGTATGTGTGTGTGTGTGTGTGTGTGCTTGACAGCTGGAACTAAGCTAAGCTTCAGCTTCAGAGCCGAAAATAAAGTATAAACCTGTGGTTTAATTCTTCATCTACATCTACTGTACATGTAGCAGAGGTGATTCAACCTTGAGGATATACTCTTGATCTAATTGTAGATGCTTGAGTCTTCCATGTGGGAGACCTGGGTTCAAACTCCCGCCTGTGACATACACTCACCGGCTACTTTATTAGGTACACCTGTTCAACTGCTCGGTAACGCAAATATCTAATCAGCCAGTCACATGGCAGCAACTCAATGCATTTAGGCATGTAGACATGGTCAAGACGACCTGCTGAAGTTCAAACCGAGCATCAGAATGGGGAAGAAAGGTGATTTAAGTGACTCTGAACGTGGCATGATTGTTGGTGCCAGACGAGCTGGTCTGAGTATTTCAGAAACTGCTGATCTACTGGGATTTCCATGCACAACCATCTCTAGGGTTTACAGAGAATGGTCCGAAAAAGAGAAAATATCCAGTGAGCGTCAGTTCTCTGGGCGAAAATGCCTTGTTGATGCCAGAGGTCAGAGGAGAATGGCCAGACTGGTTCGAGATGATAGAAAGGCAACAGTAACTCAAATAACCACTCGTTACAACCAAGGTATGCAGAAGACCATCTCTGAACGCACAACACGTCAAACCTTGAAGCAGATGGGCTACAAAAGGGGGTCCAACCCAGTACTAGCAAGGTGTACCTAATAAAGTGGCCGGTGAGTGTAGGTAAGGCAAGGCAAGTTTACTTATATAGCACATTTCATACACAGGGGCAATTTAAAGTGCTTTACATAAAATAGATAAAAAGGAAAGAGCATAAAAAATTAAATAAAAAAACAAACCAAAAAAAAGCATAAAAGCAATACAAAAAGAATAAAAGTCACAGTGTATTTTAGTGTACATTTAGTACATTAGTGCATTTCAGTGTAACCGAGTTGAGGTGGAAAAGCTCACTCCTCAAGTTCAAATACCCCCACCTACGCTGTGGAATTGCGAGCTTTTTGAGAGCGTAGCGGGTTTACATCTGGGTATTTGAGGAGAAGGTGTGTTGGCAAGTCAGAGGTCGCAAATTGGAGACTCGGTCGGAGCAACTTGAATTTGCGGGGCTACTGTTTGCAACAACTTGTGTGTCACATAGAAACAGTCTTTCTACAATGATACTCTGGTAGGGTTGTTATTCATTTCTTATTTTTCAATTCACCTCAGGGGAGGCTGATATAACAATATGAAGCAAACAATGGACTTGATTATTCCTGATTCCTGATAGAGTGCAGTGTGGCTCAGTTGGTAGAGCACGGCGCCAGCGATGCTGACGTTGGTTGGATTATACTAAAGGTTGTCGGTTTGATTATTCCAGAAATGGATGCACTCACTGTAGTGTATGTCGCTTTAGATAAAGGCGCAGGGTCCTCCAGCCAGGATTTTTAAACAAGGTGGCGCTGGATTGGATTATTAAAACCGACTTGCGTATATTCATGTCCAAATGCGCTAAAAATACAGCGAAAATGCGAAATGAACTGAGGAACATAATACCGCTTTCACATTTAACAACGTGGTCATTGGCGATCGAAGATAGCTACTCTATCATGACTAAATATCAGTTTCATTTGCTCTGAAATGTTGACATAGTGGCGGTGCCAAGTGGACAAGGTGACACAGCGCTCTTCGAGGAGAACCCTGAAGTGTCTGCTAAATGGCATACAGTATATAGTATATGATACTGCTCCATAGACTGCAACACAGACTGAAACACACCAAAGACCTCTACACACACAGAGAGGTCACAGGGAGGTCACAGCAGCGACTGTCTGCTCGGCTCTCTGTCTTGGCGCCCCAGTGGTGGAATTCCCACCAGTGTCAGGATGGTAGACTAAAGACCTCTTTAGGCCACACCTGGGCTTCTCCTCCTCAGATCTCTCCGCCTCCTAACACCCTACATTACCTGAACTGAAAAAAATAAATCTCTAGCACTGTGACTGCAGATGGCACTTGTTCTTATTGAAGATGTTACTTACGATGACTGTTGATTGACTTACTTAGACAAATGTACTTATTGCAGTCGCAGCGGATAAAAGCGTCATAAAATGCATAAAATGACTGAAATGTAAAAAAACAAAACAAAACAAAACAAAACAAAAACTAGAGGCTGTCTGCTTCACATCAGAGAACAGACGCCTCACAGCACCGGGACCAATTTTGCTCTGCGTGCCTCGTCTCCTGTCTTTTGAAAAGGTAGCTATGGAGAGAAGGTAAGAAAGAGAGAAGGAAGATGAAAGAGGGGATGAAAGGATAAAGGAACCACCGCTTCTCTAACAAAGAGCGTGACGGAGGGATGCTGTGATGTTCTTGTTGGGGGGGGGGGGGGGGGGGGGGGGGCGCAAAGGCTAGGTGCATTCATTTTTTTTCCTTTTTAAATACATTAAAGGGGGGAAGCAGATGATGGGGAGGAGGGTCATTACAGTGAAAGGGCAACAAGGGGAGACATGGGGGAGGATCAATTAGAGAGCGAGTCAAAATGGCTGTAATAGCTTCTCACAGTAGGGAGGAGAGGGAGAGAGAGAGAGAGAGAGAGAGAGAGAGAGGGCCACAAATGATAGCAGTATTTAACGTCTGGCCAGACTCCTGTCGGGAGGTGGGGGGGGGGGGGGGGGCAGGCAGGCTAGTGAAAGGAAGGTCATTACAGGACAAACCGTACGAGGGACACAGGCGACACATCAGCAATAGTCCAAACGTCTGCTGAGTTGGTGGTATCTGTACACAGTGGAGCATTGGAGTGTTCGGCCCTGACCTGCACCCAACTAAAGGTACGTTTTGATCACACATGACTGATATTAGCAGTGCGCCCTGGAATGAAGAGCTGGGAAAGTAGGGGAACTGGAAGTGTGGTGGAAGAATACGGTCAGTATTTCAGTGCGTGCATGTATGAATGTGGAAGTAGCGACTGTACATGAACAGCGTTATATAAGTGCAGTACAATCTCCTGGGTCAAAAGTCGTACATTTTCAGCCGTGTTCCATACTGTGGCAGGGGAGGCTGGTGGAGGTAGAAATCGGAGGACGGGCTTCATGTAATGCATGGAATGGAATGAGGAATGGTGTCATACACACGGGATAGAAACAATTTCACGTGTTTCATACCATTCCTCATTCCATTCCATGCTTTACGATGAGCCCCGTCCTCCGATTTCTACCTCCACCAGCCTCCACTGGTACTGTGATAATCTTTCCAGTACTTTTCCACGATGGCAACCCTTTTCGTTCTTTTATCTGGACCTTTAATGCCTCTATCCCCACTCTCTCAATTATCTGTCTGTAAGCATGGCTGCTTTCCCTTGGTCTCTTTGGAGCTAAATAGACTGAATTAGACTCTACCTTTAAAGATAATTGCTTAATTGAGGCCTTTTCATATGCTGTCACTGGCTGAGGCGCTGAGAAAGGCTGTGATAAGGCTGTAATTATGTGACTACTCCAGATACACACACACACACACACACACACACACACACACACACACACACACACACATACACACACACACACACACACACACACACACTGTAAAGAAAGGGCTGACAGCCAGGGCTCCCTCCTCATCCACTCTCTCTCTCTCCTGTCAGATACAGCTGAATGTGCATGCTAGGAACATGTGTGTGTGTGTGTGTGTGTGTGTGTGTGTGTGTGTGTGTGTGTGTGTGTGTGAATGAGCTGTCAGGCGAGTCTGAATCTATAGAAACTGCTTAACAGAAATCGTTCTGTGTCCGTCTGTGTGCGGCTGTCTTCTGTCTTGCTGGAGGTGGTGAAGGCTGTTCCACCCTGCTCCTCCACCCTGTCAAAGCCCAGGTTACACTGCACTGTCAGATCCACTCAATTTGTTTCCTGTTCTTTAAGGGATGTATCCTTCATTTAGACAGGGGAAAGCATATTGACACATGCACATCGTTCGACGCATACACATACTGTACACACACGCACACACACACACACACACACACACACACACGCACACACACACACACACACACGCACACACGCGCACACACGCACACACACGCACACACACACACACACACACACACACGCACACACGCGCACACACGCACACACACGCACACACACACACACACACACAATTGGCATTGGATAACCAAACACAAGAAAGAACAGAAAGAAAAAGAACCGCAAAACAATATGCAGCAAACAATAGACTTGATTACTGTGTCGATCATCCAGACACCAACCACCTCAACATGGGTTGATGTGGGGAGTGGAAAAATACCACACTAAAACAGACTACAGACACCACACTAAAACAGGCTACAGACACCACACTAAAACAGACTACAGTACACACTAAAACAGACTACAGTACACACTAAAACAGACTACAGTACACACTAAAACAGACTGCAGTACACACAGCCAGATGGAAGATAGCTTCTTGGCCACATACATTCAAGGCCAGAGCCAGTAGAATTCTCCATGTTATTCCTTTATTCCATTATTGATTGATTGATTGCTTTAGATTTAGATTTTAATAACTTAAGTGTTTTTGCACCTTCTGACGGTGCACAGCCCATAGGCAGAAGGGCCCCAGATATGTTTTACATGAAATAAATAAATAAATATTCATGATTTTTCAGTGTGCTAACAAAGTGTTTTGAAAATGTTTATTTTTTGGCAGGAAATACATCTTGTCTATGTGTTTATTGTTGTTATTGTTGTTTCAAGTGTGAGAAATTCAACAAGCTCCAGCTCCCTCCACCCCCCCCCCCCCCCCCATCTTCACATACTCCATAGGGGGGCCCCTTACCAGAGCTCTCGCCTAGGGTCCCCGGGACGCAGTGCCTTATGAAACACCAGCCTCAAAGTTTAGTGTGTTCCTCCCATTTGAACATCACTTCACTGCTCCATAGACTGCAATCCAGACACAGAGAGAGATCACTAAGTGGGCTGTCTGCATGCAGCACGGAACAGAGAACAGAGGACAGAGGACTGTGCCCTTTACACAAGCTCACCTCAAGTAGATCCATTTTGGTCTGTGGGTGTTGTCTCCTGTATGTTGGAAAGAGGGGATAAGAGGATGACGCACACACACAAACATGCATGCACACACACATGCATGCGCACACACACATTGACACACACACGCACACAAACACAAAAACACATAAACACAAACTTTTAAAAGCTTGCCTGTCCATGTAACTTCAGCCAGACAAGGGACAGGATACAGGAGAGATCTGCTGTTTAAGGCGGAGAGAGAGAGGAGTACATACAGTTACGGACTGAGGTGAATAACTGTATGGTGGCAATTCCCCAAGGGAGAGAGGGAGGGAGGGAGGGAGGAAGAAGAGAGGGGTGGAGGGTGGGGGAGGCCAAAGACTGAGCTGATGTGCAAGGGAGGGGAGATTAGTTTTGCTCCGGTAACGACAGATCATAAAAACACGAGAGGGAGGAAAGAAGAGATGAAACAGAGAGAGAGAGAGGGGGGGGGGGTGGGGGGTGGGGGATTAGTGCCACTTCAGGAATGACAGAACACGAGAGAGGGAGGAGAGGAG